>NC_135783.1:67982696-68326446 GCF_051106095.1 Pogona vitticeps | reverse complement strand
ACACAACAAGTAAATTTGTTAAAAGTGCTTAAGGCTCAATTACACAACTGAACAACAACTAGGGATTTGGAATCTACTCACAATCAAAGATGGAATTTAAGTTTAAAAAAGGCATCAACCTCACCAACATGATGGTCTGGTTCAAGTCTCTCTTTTTTTTACAGTCATTAGAGTTTGTTATTGCTATTTTTAGCTGTAGCAAATGCAGTCCTCATTTCCATGAACATACATATACAAAGGTGTTGTCATTGGATCATAATAATGCGAAACACCCTGAAATTTACCATGCAAATCAAACTGGGGCTACCTTAGCTATTCTTAGTATTCTAATTTCAAAATGAGATATTTTACAGGAACATTGGCATCCACTTGGCAAACACTTCTTTGTAATCAAACAGCAACACCGCAAATTTGGACGCATTTGAGCAATATAAGCAAAGAATTATAGCATTATACTTCAAAGATTTGGGTTTGTTTTTTAAGTGTACTTCTTCTGGCAATAGAAAGACTAATGTCCAGCAGACTGCTTCATCTCCTGAAATGCAATCATATACAGTGCACCACTCTGATGTCAGCACCCTCTCTACAGCTAAGACAGAAATGTTATAAATTTGTCTTGCAACAAACATCTTTTCTTTGAGAATTTTGATCATTCTCATTCAATTTGACTGAAACAAAGTTCCATGTGAAACTAATTTCAGAAGATAAAAAAGAAAAATTCTCAAGTGGACACTGCCAGAGAGGCTGGAGAGTGATTATGATATGCATAATATATTGGGGGAAAACCAAGATAAATGCAACATCTTTGGCCACTTTACTGTTAGAGTGAGCTCAATAATGTAATGCAAACAAAACAGAAAATGCAATCTGCTACAGGGCTTGCAGAACAAAAGTGGGTTTGCAAATATCTGTCACAAGGACAAATTGCATCTGAAGCAACCCCTACAATGAATCTTGAAAAATAACTATATGTGCTGCACTCCATTCAACCTACCAGAAGACGTTTTTCTGAGAAACTTTCAGAGATGGATTTATCTTCTTTTTGGTACCTTAGGAATAGAAGGCCACTTTGCAGAATTATCTTCAAAATTTCTCTGTCGGGGGGGAGAGGTTTCCTGTCTCCCTGTGACCACAATTACATTGCCCTGAAATGACACCAGACAGGTACACTAGGTAACAAAACAGTTGTTAAACTATTTGATGACATACTTGAAGTTGCCATCATTTGCAGTGGCAGTGAAAAAAACAAATATGCTTTCACCAAAGCAAAAGCAAAACAAAGCTGTGATACAACCACGGGTGGGGCCCAACTCAAAGAAACTGCTAGAGAATTTATTCTTCTCTTGGAAAAAAATGGTAAAATGGCCTCAATTTCTCTTCTCCACAAACTGAGCAGAGCATTTCTAAAGTTGACTTCTATACAGCTGTAGTATGGTACTGTAACAGCGTTGAACCACAAATACGGGAAGCATTGCTTTCAGCATGCAAATAAAAAAGACTGCATTACTTCTACAAAAATAAAAGAGTTTTGCTACCTGTTGTGCCAGCAAATGTCTCACTCAGTTCCTGTTAACATCTGGAACTGTATGTATGTTTTGCTTCCATCTGCAGTTTTTAAAAAGGGCAGACTACACTGCAACTACAACTTATGGCACAGCTAGTTTCAATTTTTTCTTTCTTTCTGGGCAACATTTTCAAGGTAGTATCACTTTATTCTAAGATATGAAACAGCCATGTGTAATTTTATACAGCTATTGATGTCTCTTTTGTCACGATTTTGAAGTGAACTGCTTTAACTGCAATGTAGATGGGAAACAATATATCAGGAGTGTTGCCCTTCATATGTTGTATTCATCTGTTCAACCCTGACTGTTGGCCATGTTGGCACAGGCTGACAGGAGTTAACATCCAGCAACATCTGGAAGGCCACAGCTTATCTGAAGTATAGAAATAAAGGAATTTTCAATTTTAACATCTCAAAAGTTTAAGCATTCCAGGAATCAGCATACTCTAAAGACCTGGTGTTTGTGGACTGCAGGAATAATGTTTTAAAGTTGTGTCTACCCCCAGCAAAAATCAGTGACTATATACCTGCACACTAAAAATCTACTGTAACCTCATCTTTAAGACAAATCCTTAAATGACTTAAGCCAGCTCAACTGAACTTCAAGCAACATACAGACTGGTCATATGCAAAGTTACAGACATCTAACCCTTCTGAAGAATTGACAAAACTCAGTGGGTTGGTGCACCTGACTGTGTAGCAAAGGGTTGGGAGTTCAAATGTGCCTTGAGGGAAAGGGTCAGCCAAGATTAGCACAGAGAGAGAGAGAGAGTGCAACTGATGGAATTACATGCCCAGCTACCTGTGCAGTCTTAGGCAAGCTGTACTAGAGAGTTCCTATTAGACTTGGGCTATTTATATTCACATCCATGGGGATAAAAATACTAATTGTGGCACCACAGGTGCCACAGAGGCCCTTTCCCTCCCCTCAGAAACAGCTACTCCACTCACCAGAGTTAACCACATGGCGCTCGGGTCCGTCAGTGTGTCAGTCTCAGGAGGAGCCTGGCCAGCTCTTCTATGCCTCCCCGCGCAGCTGACCACTCATCAACTGAATGGGGAGACTCCCTGTCCCATCTCAGCACCAAATGGGGAGACTCCCTGTCCCATCTCAGCGGTGCGGGGAAGAGCTGGCCGGGCTCATTTCACAATTGGTACAACAATGACTACAGAGATGAGCACTGCACAGTGAACAGTGAGTTGACCAGCTAGGGGAGGGAATGGGCCTCCGTAGCAACTATCGTGGTGGGATTCCTATTTCTATCCCCAGGGATACAAATATGAATAGCTCGTGTCTAGTTCCTATAAATCAGCATCAAATGGGCTTAAATCCAATTTATTCTTTGCAGGATCAAGACCCTTTCCTCATTAAGAAATTACTAGTTCCTGACTAATCTAAGTAGAATTAAATTGCATGCCTGCCCCCATTATTTCAAAAGAATGTGCTATACACAAACAATAATAAAATACAGTAATCCTATTCAAAATTGGTGAAGAATAATAATCTCAGAATTGCAGGGCTGGAATGGACTGTATGGATCATCGAGTCCAGCCCCTGTCAAGGAGAAACAGTGGGGAACTGAATTCCCGACTTCTGGCTGTCTAAGCAACTGAGCTATCCCTCAAATGCATCAATATGCATCAGGCTGTAGATAAATAAAGCAGAAGAGTGTTCTAAGCAAAACAAGAGATTCTACTTAGTAATACACACAAGGCACATTGCCAGATCTATAATTAAACATTCAGTTTTCTCCTTTATGCAAACAGGCCAGGAAAAAGCTGAGAAAAAGCATTCTAAGAAAACATCTAGTATTTAAAATATACCTATGTGGTGTATTATCTACAAGTCACAGGCAATCATTTTTCATTTGTACTTTTATGCACACCACGGAATCTCTGACATATTTGCATAGACAGGTTAACGAGAACAGTAAAGGACAACCATGAAAAAGTGCCACTTCAAATCTTTCTATGGATCAAAATCCTGTTTCTATGAACCTTTGAAAAAATATACTTCTGTAAGAAGAAATATATGTACACTGGAGCAAGAAATACATTTTAATTAACATAGGCTTCCGCAGAAAACTTGGGGATTTTTAATTTAGTTGAAACTGCTTTATTTTTTTTCATTGAATTTAAATATGTTTTTAAAACTCTACTTGTTTTTTAATTAATTTTATTGTTTAGTGATTCGAGTCTCATTTTTAAAGAGAAAGGTAGGGTATAAAATCTAATAAATAAAAGTCTTGGGCCAAAAAATGCACACATTATGTTTTAAGGCTAATTAGAAGAGAGTGTATAAACCTTGCTTCAAGATTTGCTCATGCATCTGTGAACGTTCTCACTTGTTGAAGCAAATTTTAATCCATGTTACTGTAAAACCAAACAGACTACAACCAAAATATCTGCGCCTCAAACTGATGTGCCCTTGCGTTGCTGAAGCTCATATCGGGCACTGATACAGGCAGGACAAACACCTTCATTAAAGCATAACATTGGATAGTTAACTAATAGTGGCCAGTAGCTACCCCCTTTCTTTTAATAAATATTAAAACAACCTCGAGCGCCTTTATGGACTGCAACGGGAACCCCTAAGTACATACATTTTAGTCCCTTTTTGCTTTTTATGAGCAATTGCTTATTATTATTTTAGATGACAACATGGTCTTTTGCGGGAGCAAAACACATTCAGGAAAGCGGCTGCAAACAGCGTGTCACAAACGACGGTTTCCAAGGCAACCCTCTTCCCTCCCCCATCTTCTCTTTGTGGATATGGAAAAACCAAGCCGGGTCGTGAGAAGACCGGGGGTGCCCGGCACCTGGTGCAAATAAAACCACCTCAACACACAAAAGGCCTCGCGAGGCGCAGTTTAGGATCACAGCAGCAGCAGCAAAAAAAATAGTTTACAATTTTTTTTGGCTGTTCCCATGGAAACAGTGGGGGGGGGGAACGAAAGCGCTTGTTGCATTGACACAAAAGGGAGCCAACATCTAGCGGGAAAATGCCTGTTGGCCTCGGTCCTCTCCCTCCGCCGCCACTCCCGCCCTCCGAGACAAACTGAATGAAGAAACGCGGGCTGAAGAGAAAAAAGGCATATAAGACCAAAATTGAACAATATAAGTACTTCGCAAAAAAAAGGCTACCTGGTGGACTACATCCACACACGCTGCGCTCTCCTGCATCCACACACCGCCCTTACTAGATGCTTCTGTGCTTCCCATGAGCTACCACCCAAACAAGGGGAGGGCAGTGTGTTCGAGCCCCGCAAATCCCAAGTTCTGGAGAAGAAACGGCCGGAAGATCACACTTACCTCGTGCTGGCCACCCTTGGACATGGATGCTCTGGAAAGCAAAGCGAGATTGCCAGTTAGTTTGTATGAGCTGTAAGGCAGCCAACGCTGAGAAAGAAAGCCAGACTCCACCCTCGGGGTGGGTCCTCCTTTAAAAAAAAGCCAGAAAAAAATAAAGACTCCTCAGCTGACGTTTCTCTCCCCACCTCATGTCACTTCCTTTCAAAGCAGCGATTCAGCGCCTGAGGGAAGGTTATTTTCCCCTCATGCAACCTGACCCTTGGCTCTCGTCGGAACCCCTCCAACTAGCCAGACGAACTCATCCTTTCCCGCCATAAACACAACGCGCCCCTTTTGCTTTCGGCTGTTATAGAAACCGACCTTCAACAAAAGCCCTTTGTCAAAGCATCTTTTTTTTCTACCGCCCTTAATCCTTCTTGTTTCCTTTCATGGAAGGAAACGAAGGGAAAGGGGCCACGGTTTTGCCCTTCAGACTCAGATTGGTGTTGTCAGGCCTCGAGCACCACGTTCCCCAAATTAGATAATTATTAATTAAAAAGAAACATGACCGAGGAGTATTATCAAAGGCATCACCACCCCACAAGTATTTCCTTGGAAGCCTCATCAGCCACAAATGCTCTGATCTCAGCTGGCCTCTCTCCCTAACACTCCAACTAAGCATCATCAGCTAATGTGACTTCAAAGTGAAATACAGTAATGATACTCAAAGAATATAATATACCATTAGACTGAGCCCCTCTGGTTTATAGTTTGAAAACAATGCCAAGGACTTGCAAGTTTTCACTTAAAATTAGCGCTGCTATTAGGCAGCTTAGGTCGTCCTCAGAAATGGCAGGAAACTGAGCTGCACTCCCTCTTAATGGTCTCCTGACTTCAGGGGCATCAAAGGACACTGTCCAGTCACCAGTGTAGAGAAAAATTCAAGTGCCAATCTAGACTTGCTTTTATATATGGAATGGGAAGGAGCACCACCTTGCTTTTCACGCAGAAAAAATGGCTCAGGCATCCTAATGTATATTTGTGCTTTAAAGCAAGAGGACGAGGCTCAAGATACCTGAAGAGAGAGAACCAAAATTTGAGAGAGGGGAGGAGAAAGAGGATATTGTAGCAGCCAGTGGCAGAATCATCTTCCTTCCATCCAGGAACTTTTAAAGAGACGTACATGAGGCAAAAGGCCAGAGCTTCATATAAAGTATAAGGGATGATTCACACATGGAGGGGCCCACATCAACCCCAACATTGCTGCTAATTTTCTTTCAGAATCTCCTTAGTGCCCTGCCTGAAGTCATCACCGTAGTTACAGAAACCGGCCACCCAGAGTCTCTATTTGCTTTACTTGTACAGTTATAAATTGAGGGTTACCAGCTTTTCTTAACTCTCATTGACATGGTTTTTAAAGCCCTTCTATGGTTATAATTGGCCACAAAACCAGGAATGGATACAATAGGGCCTCTTCCTCCTACCTGCTGGTTTACCCTGAGGTAACAAAAAAGAATATAGTATGGCATTTGAAAACCTCAGCTGGGTGATCTAGACAGGAAGTGGGATGGGGGAGCATTTAGGGCTGGGTGGCTTTGGCCAGCAGCTCAGCGGGCAGGTTAGCAGCCCTCCTGAGGCAGCAGCCGCCTCCGTACTCAGCCTTCCCCTCGGGTAACCATTGGGTTTGCTTGGATCGGAGCGAGTGCCAGGGTTCCCATGGGCTCCTTTGTCCCAAGGGCTTGCCTTCACCTTCCAGATAGTTCACTATCATCTGTATTTTTCAGCATGGGGGGAGGGGAATTGGAACCAATCCTCCACAGATATGGGGCTCCTACTGTACTACCAGCAGATAGAAAGAGACCAATTGCCTCTCTTATCTGAAGAAAATATTAGTTAGAACTAGGAAAATAGTTTTGATTGGATTAAAACAAATTTATCTGGGCAATATCAGCAAGAGAGTATGACCATTCCAAGGAGAGAAGTGCAGACAGAAAAAACAAGAGTTGTATCTGTGCTGTGCTTCAGCCTAAGAAGGAGAAATAGATATTAGAGAGAAGGGGGGAAATGGAGAATCTAGGTCTGGACAAGGAAGGAAAAACAGATGTAGTTTATTTTAGTTAGTGTTGATTTTGATAAATGCCTTTTATGAAATTGACATTATGTTGGATCAGATGACTGGGGATTCAAAAGAGTGGCTCCTTCCTTCCTTCCTTTGACACTCATATACTTCATCTTTGCCTTCTTGGGCAAGTTTCTTTTCTTTTGGCCTCATGTGAAAGTATTTTGTTGCAATACTAAATACAGGATTGTTCACACAGATATCCATTTTATGACTAGTCCTATCCATGGCACCTTCTCAAAATTCCAAACATACTTATAGACCCCAAAAATGGAGACCCCACATACATATTAATGTGATTGTTGTTTACTTTCTTTTAATGTTTTAAAAGCATATTGTTGGGTTCCAGAAAGCCCACCCCCTCTTTTATTTCCATTTTTACCTCAACATTATCAGATAACAACTCAGTCTGTTTCTTAGCAGGTTTATTTAACACAACAGGAACAACCTCGTTTTCTTTGTTAACACAACTAAAATTCAAAGTCTTGGGATCCAATCCTCTGTAATGTAATTTCCAGTATTCTTATCACCAGTTCTTATCAAACAGGCAACAACAGATTATCAACAAAAGGAATAGAAGACATTCCTCCAAGTACATAAGATCTCATTTGTGGAATATCTATCCTGTTTTGGGTTCCCAGATTCTTATTCTCATATCTTTTTGGAGTTTGGGTGGGAATTGGGCCATTCCAGGATTGTTCCCAGGGGAAGTTTGACATTTATTTTCCTGACGATTGACTTCTCAGGCAAATCGTTCTCTTTCCTTCCACTTTGTTTCCCTATCTCCCCAGTATGGAGTTTTCTGTACCTGTCCTTCTTTCCACTCCTGCTCAGCTAGTTCTTTGGGTATCTTTACGGTTACCCACGTCCTTATCCAAGGATCTTCTGTGGAACTGGAAGAACATTGTTAGTTGTGACTATTGTACTGTACAGACATAAAACAATTTCTATTATGCTGCAATCATTTTCCCTAAGGAAGTGCGATGAAAATAAGGTTTCTTAAATTGGAAAAAATGTGAAGGAAAATAAAAAAGCTTGTAAACAGCAGTCCACACTATATTAATGTCCTAGGTTATAAGTAAGATAAAATTAACACAGTGTGGAGAAATATTTTCAGAGCTATACATTTGAGGTAGTGAAGTACTGGAAGGAAAGAACTGAAGTGTATTCTTCCTGTTATTTTTTTTTTCTTGCAGAGAAAAAAAGTGGCAACTATATTTTGGAAACACTACACAGTAGAAATTGCCTTGACATTATGGAACTTATTGCCAGGTTTGATCTGCTTCTTGAGCTAAATGTGAAAAATCATGGAAATGATTTTTCCATGATTGAAGAGGAAAGTCTTGTTTTATACATTTCCTCACAATCACAGGGAAGTCATGTCATCGTGATAGCAGGGATTTCCTGTAGTTAAAGACTTCATTCTCCCATTCCAAGGCACTTATAGGTTCCCAATGATAAAAGGGATTACAGGTCAGTCATGGTAGTCTCTTTATAGACATAGGAAATGTTTAATTTTTTTAATGCTTGATGACATCATCAGCCTTATGCAGAATAACTTAGGTGAATGGGATCTCAGCCAATATATTTTGCATGAGACAATCTAAATGTATAGTCAGAGATGAATATTTTGTATCACAAACAATTGCTGTACTTCTACCTACCAGATGCTAGGGATTAATAAGGTCAAAATTACCAGAAGAGTCATATGCCATTTGCATACATCTGAGTAAGGCCCTAACCACTGTGAGTAGTCAAAATGTTGAACTATCTACATTAATGTTAAGGTTCATAACAATTATTTATCTTGTATATAACCTAAAACAATCATATTGAATCTAGCACTAAGTAAAAATAAAAAGGCTGATAAATAGGTTCATGTCCAGCACACCTGATCTGCTGCCGCCATACATAATCTTCTTTAACATTTAGAGAGGTAGTGTGATAGAGTGGTTATAGTGTCAAATTAAGGTCTGATTAGACATTAAGAAAAATATGTGTGCCGTAAATCAACTAATTTTGCCTCCTATAATGGGATTCCTTCAAAGTTATATGCCTAAATAATCAGATCTGGGAATAAAGGCCATGTTTCCTTTCCATTGACCAATTAGATTAAAAGCCTGAAGCAATGTACTCCAAATGGAAAATACCCAAACTAGGGCAATAATGTGGTACTAAAAATGTTTATTTTCACCACTTCAAGAAAAATATAATCGTTAAAACAAAAATCATGCTAAAGGTGTCACCTGCTTTGATCATAGGACAACACAGATCCAGATTTAAACCCCTACTCAGATATGAAGGTCATTGTTTCACCCCAATCTACCTTACAGGATTGTTTCAAAGATAAAATAGACAAGAGAGAGTGGTGTAGTTCACCCTAAAATCTTTAAAAGAAGGGTGAAATAAGTACATAAATTCTCTGGAATAGAAGTCTTTTAACACTTGCATAGTAATACCTTGTTATGAATGAAGCACAAGATCAAATAATTAAAGAAGTTAAAGATTTATGTCAATTTCAGAGCTTATACAATCATGTCTATTCAGCCAAAAGGCTAATGACCCTAGTAATATAGGGAGACAAGAAAGAAACATCCAGTTCATCATTTATCATTCATAGTGAATAAGCAAGATTAGGATAAGTGACTGTGATATTAATTCATTCATTGAGAATGAAGTGCAATGGGGAATATAGATGATGGACAGAGATGTCTTCTTGATGAATTTTGACTAGGGATGTATGAAAATTTTGTTTCAGCTTGTTCATCATGTACTCCAATTCACAATTCTTTATATTTAAGATGGAAAAAAACTTGAGGATTTTTTTTTAAACAATTAAAGAGGAAGAGAAGTTTAAAAAGAATGATTAATCTACAGTATCTAGGCACTGGGCTTTGAATGCTTAAGTCTTCTTAGTCTAGGCTTGAATCTATATATTTAGTCACATTAATACTAAAGTAGGCTTGTCAATTCTTTTTTTTTTTAAGAACATCTGTAGGACAAGTAGAACATGGTTCTTTCTTGCTGAGTACATCTGTACTTGCCTGATTTGGGCATTATAAATAGGAGATACTTTTATTTCAGTTCATTTCTGAAAAATTCACCAAAATTCACTCTCTTTATATTTGAGATAGAGAGACCTTGAGGTTTAAAAAATCTGGCTGTGTGAGAAAAAGAGAAATTGATAAGGGTCCCCTCACCCCCAATATTTAATTTTGATGTAGACTATACATGTGAAGTCAAAATGTTTGCCGTCATTGGCTGGCTGGCTGACGTAGGGTATGAAAAAAATTGTGAATGGACAGAAAAAAGAACGAGCTAGGACAAGGACTTATGTGAAATTTTTAAAAATAATATTTTGGCTTCAGTCCTGACTGTGTTACAAGACATTTGAAGTCTGAAGCAGGTGAGGCAAAGGATTACTCTCTGACATGCTGGAGAATGGCCAAAGTGAGCAGACATTACAGAAATTGATAGAACCACTAGTCTGACTCAGTACAATGCAATTTTCTATGCTGCTCATCTTTCTTCTAAGGGACGTGGTGGCGCTGTCGGCTAAACCGCAGAAGCCTGTGCTGCAGGGTCAGAAGACCAGCAGTCGTAAGTTTGAATCCATGTGACGGAATGAGCACCCATCGCCTGTCCCAGCTCCTGCCAACCTAGCGGTTCGAAAGCATGCAAATGTGAGTAGATAAATAGGTACCTACTCGGTGGGAAGGTAAACAGCGTTCCGTGTCTAAATCACACTGGCCATGTGACCACGGAAAGATTGTCTTCAGACAAACACTGGCTCTATGGCTTGAAGAGCGGGATGAGCGCCGCCCCCTAGAGTCGGACACGACTGGACAAAAATTGTCAAGGGGAACCTTTACATCTTTCTTCTGATATATATACATTTTCCCAAACAAGGTTTTTTGTTTTTTCCCCTCCATTTGTTTGGGGTTGCAATCCCATTAACATTCTGAAGGAATGTAACTTTTTTGATCTGAGACTAGAAATTCCCAAGCTTCTTTCCCAAAGCATGTTAAATTATTGGCTCAAGTCCTTTGAAAATGTTTGTACAAGCTGATAAATATAATCATCATCTGCTGACAACACTGATTTATACTGACCCTTTTTCGGGGTTTTCCAGGTAGAAAATACTCAGAAGTGGTTTAACATTCCCTTCTTCTGTGATGCCCTGGGACTGTACAGTTTACCCAAGGCCCCACAGGCTGACTCTACTCACAGGGGGCACATTGGGAAATTGACTCCTAACAACTGGCTCTGCAGCCAAATACCTAAACCACTAAGCTATCCAATCAACTCTGATAAATATTGGACAGTAAGTTTTGTTTTCTGATTTTGTTGCCACTATTGTTGCAGGAGAAGGCATTTGTCCAAGGCACCTTTCCCCCAATCATTGTGTAAAAGCATGTTCAAATCACATATCTGTATAATCCACTTAAGTTCTATCTTGGATATTTGTCGAGATAACTCCAAGTCCAAAATCAAACCCTGAAATCTTTAATAATGTTTTTTCTCATTGTTCAGAGTTTTCCTCACAACTACAATATTAAGAATGAAAGTCAATTGTGAAACATCCAAGCTTATTTTCTTTCTTTTTTCAATATTCAATCCATACTTTAGCTATTTATCTTAGAACTGATTGTAAGCCATAGTTATCAGTACATGCTAAGATCCTGGCCAGCACAAGAAGGCAAAAGACAAAATATTTTGCTCTTTCAGTTTACAGAAGGTGACGAGACTGGCAGCTGAATCCTACTTGAACACTGACAGCCTCTGTTTTACTTGAGAGTAGCAGAGCATTTCAGGGGGCACAGAGGAGGCTGTGTGGCACACTAACTGGTCTGTCGTCCAGCAACTATTTGTTGCCTGAGGTGGCTGCTTGGTTTGCCTAATGGTACGGCTGGTCCAGGCTGTAAACAGAAAATTGTTGTGGCACTTATGGTGAATTGAAAATTGATTTGGTTTTGATAGGGAACTTTCCAACAAAACTTGCTAAAAATTTGATAGTGTGTGGAGCTCTATGATATATAAAATGAGAATAAAGATAATTGTTGGTGTTAGCACATTCAATAAATGGATATTGCCCCGAAATTAAAAGACGCCTGCTTCTTGGGAGGAAAGCAATGACAAACCTTGACAGCATCTTAAAAAGCAGAGACATCACCTTGCCAACAAAAGTCCGCATAGTCAAAGCTATGGTTTTTCCTGTAGTGGCGTATGGAAGTGAGAGCTGGACCATAAAGAAAGCTGAGCGCTGAAGAATTGATGCTTTTGAACTGTGGTGCTGGAGGAGGATCTTGAGAGTCCCCTGGACTGCAAGGAGAACAAACCTATCAGTTCTAAAGGAAATCAACCCTGAGTGCTCACTGGAAGGACAGATCCTGAAGCTGAGGCTCCAATACTTTGGCCATCTCATGAGAAGAGAAGACTCCTTGGAAAAGACCTTGATGTTAGAAAAGTGTGAAGGCAAGAGGAGAAGGGGATGACAGAGGATGAGACGGTTGGACAGTGTCATTGAAGCAACCAATATAAATTTGACACAACTCTGGGAGGCAGTGGAAGATAGGAGGGCCTGGCGTGCTCTGGTCCATGGAGTCACAAGGAGTCGGACACGACTGAACGACTAAATGTCTCATAAAGTTAATTAGAAGGATGTCAACCATTTAAAATGTGCTACTAATGTATATCAACATTCTCTGCCACACCTTTGGCATCCACTGCTTGTTTCCATTTGTTTCATTTCCATTTGTTTCATTTCATTTCCAGTGACTAGGTTTTAACATTGCTGCCTTGGGTCCTTTTGAGGAGAAAGGCAGGGTAGTAAATATTTTAAACAAATGAACAAACATTATTGCAGTCAGGCAGAGGGATGCAGTGAGTTTTTTGTTTGAATGTAAAATGTATATGTGTAAAATGTGATAAGCCTGAAGTGGGTAAAGACTTTATTGATTGGTAATGCTTTGCAACTTTATTTTCTTTGACTATATCTGATCAGAAAGAGAAAATGCATGGACAGAACCAATATGTATGAACATAGTTCTAACACTGAGCAGGTGCATGTTGGTCAAAATAGTTGCATTATAAGGGCATGAGGTATCACCTGTTAGTAGACATTAAGGACTGTTCTTTATTCTCTATGATATAAGTGGTGATTTGGAGCACATAAAGTTTCATACTCCATCCTCAATAGCAATATACAGAGAGATGATTTCATCTGGAAGTACCACCATATGTTATATCAATTACAATGTTATAGACTTTTGACAATAATATTTTGTTTTTGTTTGCAGAGTTTGAAAATAAGAATTCTAGAATAACTCATTCAGACTTTAAAAAGACATACCCAGTATAAGCTCAGCAGCTGACCAAATGGATAGCTAAAAACCATTACAATGGCTGATTCTTTAGCAAAAGCACTCTTACCCACTGCACCTAATAGCCACCCCACCAGAGTGATGGTTATTTCTATGGGTTTCCCAAAACAAATAGCCTTCTCTGAATTGTATTGGTCCATTGGATGTGAAATTGGTTAGAACTGAAAGTGACCATTGGCAGACTTGAATGCAAACTTATTAATTACAATTAGTTCAGGAAAAAAATGAACATACTCAAAAAACTCAAGCACTAACAAGAACATCCATAATACGGCTCTATATTTAATTGGCCATGAATGGCTTATTTTGAGCTGTACCGCTGCCTTTCCTTTACAGAGAGCAGTAACGAAGTTAATGGCATAGAAAATGCGGAGGTCTGAACACCATCTAAGATGTTTTATAAATAAGTAATACATGTGAGTACAATATGTTTTCATATAGAGTTAAAATGATTGTCGCTGGTGGAAGGTTGCCTACAGATAGTAGAAACACTACAGGAAGAAGGTAGGCTCAGCGCAGGGAAGTGAGGATAGTTATGTCAGGTCTTGAAGTTTAGCTTATGTCTGTGAATGGAATGAGATCACCTAGGAATCATCCAATTGGTTCTAGGTGGTCAAGAGTTTGGACACAGGTGGCAAGTACATTGAGATAAGTATACAAAGCCTTGAACATTAATTTAGCAAGATAGTCCCATCACCAAGTGAATTTTTTTGTGTAGGAATCTTCATAAGCAGTGACCCAGAATGATCAAGCTGAGATCTTGGAGTATTTTCATTGTAGGACCATGATATGTCAGTGAGCTGCCCTTTTGCCCATGTGGAGCAGTCAAAACTATTGTTGAGAATCCATTTCCCCCTTGAAATTTAGGAGAAAAAGTACTGTTCAAAGACATTGTTCTTTATACTCTATTTTGTTCCTTGTGTTGTTAAATTGTAGTGCTGTTGGATCAAAAGTTGATTTTCTGCTATGTTGAGCAATGCTATCACTTTGCACCTTCAGATGGGTATATTCCTGAAATCATTTGTGCACAGTATGTTTCAATAGTAGCACCTATGTAGCTTGCAATGTCAGAACTGCAGTATAGTTGTTCAGACTGCACTTTAGAATTGATTCATTTAACCTGTGATGACCTTGCAGAATAAGAAATGAAGATCTCTGAAGCAACATGCAGCTTGTGAAAATTTCCCACAGTAAAAGGTGCTAGAATCGGAAAGCAGGAGGGATCATGTTTTATGCCAGTGATGCCTCAACCACAGTAAAGAAGTAATCTGCTAAAATAAAAGGATGTGGATGAAACATGGCAATTATGCCACCTGTTAGGGAGAGATATAAAAACCTAGTCTTAACTCACAGTTCAGTTTCTCTTGAGAGGGAAAATCTGCTTGCTATAGGAAATCTGCTTAATTCTTCTGATTCCAAACTACATAGGAAAAACTGATTTTTTTTTCCCCAACAATCAATCACATAGATTTACCATCACATTCTTTTCCAGAACAAATATTTATTGTAGTTTTTTGTTAATTCTTTCTTCGTCTTTCTTTTGGTTATCTGTTTTCAACTTGCATCCAGCTTATAGACCCTAATAGATTGCTATAAGGATCATTAGGTATTTGAAATGTTTAAAGAGAAGTTTCACCAATGCCACTGCTACCACTACCACCGTGAGTCTCCATGGTGAAGCAGGGATTTGAACCCAAGTCCCCAGAGTCTGCTCTATCATTCTGTCTGTCTACTATACCTCACTGGCTCTGATACATTTATGTAGATCAAGAGAAAGCGTGTTAGCTGCAGACAGATGTTTTGCAACCATTGTTAGAACTATTTTGGGATTATCACACTTTGTATAACCAAATCTTAAATTTAAAAAATTGTAAGTTACAGTTATAGTTCCCAGCCCTGCAAAATGATCAATTTCCTGTTATAGCTACAATTAAGGATGAGATTTTTGTAATTCCATAACTTCTATTCCCCAAAACAGTCCTTCAAGCAGACTGCGACTGGGAAAGGAGAAATGAGACGAGAGGTTTTCCTACCACCATTGTCTCCTTCACTCCATGTGGTTTGGTTGGAAAGAAGAGAACATCCCCTCAGTTGCACTGCTTCCTCAGAGTCTCCTCATTGCTCCGTGGGAGGGGTTTTCAACAAGAGGCTCTCCCTACAAAGTTTAATGAGTACTGAGGCTATCTTACCCGTAGACCACTGAGGAGATTCCTGGGAAGCAGTATAATTGAGGGAATATTCCCTACTGTTGACCACCTGATACATGTAGAAAGAAACACAGTACAGAGGTAGAATGACATTTTTTCCAGTTCTAGGACTCTGCCTTCAGGAACAGCTAGAACAGTTATACTGCAAAAGAAACAACACTTTCCTTCTTCACATTATAGCCATAGCATAACTCAGCTATGCCCAGAGTCACTGTCAAGTCACTGAAATAGCACCTGTGACTTGACTTGGACTTGACTTGGGGAGTTTCTGGAGCAATTCACAACTTGACTTGTGACTTGGACCCATCTGTACGAGTCATGTTGTTGAGTCCCTATGGCCTGCCTGCACCACCCCCACTGCCATCAGCCTTCCTGCTGCCAACACCATCTTCAAAGCCAGAAGAACTGGCTTGCCTTCCAAGAGCCAGGCTGCTGCCTCCATCCACACCTCTTCCTACAAGGTGCCCTTGTGACTCTCAAGCCTACTGTAGTTTGAGTCTTTCTGTAAGTCAGGCCAGTCTGAGGACCTGCCAGAGGGGACAAGTGACTCAAGACTCAGACTTGGGGCTAGGTCTTGGTACCAAAGACTCAGACTCAGACCTCAGACTTGATCCTGAAGACTTGCTAACATCCTTGGCTATGCCTTCATCATGGTAAAAAAGAATGTCTAGAATCCCGCTAGCAATGTATGCTTGTGCTTGTGCAATGTATGTTTGTTATCACAACTTAAGTTGTGGTGATGATTTGCCACTTATTGTTGATGTGCTGTTTGCACTCCTGGGCGCACACCCAGTTGTGCATAATCAACAAAGCAGCTGGCACCTCATTAATGTACAACAATTTGCTATCAAGACTTCCACGATTTCCTTTATACAAGTGATTTCCTTAATCCAAGAGGATTCTGCCCATTCAATTACTAATTCTTTGTAACCAGTAATTTCTAAGCACTGATTTCTGAAAAGAGAAGGGAACAATTTGTATGCAAAACAGGAAAAGGAAGTGACCATCCAAGGAAAAGTCCTGCTCTCCCCTAGACAAGAAAAAAACAGGAAAAGTGCCTCTTCTGAAATGTTTGCATACTGTTAAAGACTAGACTGGAGACTTGAAGCAAATGAAGCCTGTGTTTTGCCACTGGATTATAGCTCTTCTCTAGGGTTAATTTTCCCAGAAAAGATGTGCATAGATTCTTGGTGGTGGCAGTGGATGCATGTAGCCTGGAACCATTCATCCAAATCTGGTGATAGGGTCCCAGGAGGATGCTAATTCTATGCAAGTTAACAGTAGTAGTCATTGTCTAGTCGTTTAGTCGTGTCCGATTCTTCGTGACCCCATGGACCAGAGCACACCAGGCCCTTCTAAACTAACAGTAGAGTAAGCAATAAATACTGTTTTATTTGCAGTCAATGTCAGTTTTCCAAAGGAAAATTACAGAAATCTGCCACACTTCTGGAACGTTTCTTAGTAATAAATGGAGTTTACAACCTTAGCGATCCTTTTGCATTAGTATCAATGTCATAGTACCAACATATGAATATTATTTTTCCAGTCTTGAAACTCTGGGCTAGCCACAATGAGATGATAAGCATCCTCATCTAAATAGCTGGAAAACCTCCTTCTACACTATTCCTACTCATCTTTCCATGCCCTATGTTTCAGAAGCAGGTGGGAGCAGCAAAGTCATTATTAATTTTCAGAAGGGGAATAATGCATCTAAGGTCCATAGCAGACACCCTTTCTCATGCTTAATGCTGTTAGGGGAGCTTTGGCAACTACACAAACGCACCATCTCAATAAATTTTAAAATTAAATTTGGAGAATCAATGTAACCAAGACGCTAAGAATTAGGATCAATTTATATGTGGAGTCTAGCTTGGAGGAATATTCCATCCCCTAAGATATTATAATTCAGTTCTTTCTCACTCCCAAGGATGACCACAGAAAAGTAGCCAGATATTTATTTCCCAAAATATCCTGGTAACAACTCAACAATATTGACTGATGACAGATGGATTGCATTAATATACCACTCACCCTCCAGTGAGCTCAAGGTAATGCGTCTGGCTCTCTTGCTCTCCATTTTACCCTCACACTAACTCTGTGAGGAAAATCAGGCTTGGGAGAGTGTGCTTGACTCAGAGTAGATTTCATGGCCAAGTGGGGATTTGAACCCAGGTCTGATAAATTATAATTCCCAAATTTTAATCATGATGTCTCTACAGGCTGTTCATTTGCAGGGAAAAGTTCAGGGCTGGCTGACCCAAGACATTTTTCCACCTGGAACAGAATCCTCATAGCATTCCCACCTCAACATTTTGAAATATTGCTGAATCATCCAGACAGCAATTTTTCCCTTCACCTATTCCTCCAAATTGTGTTGCCTGCAAATGGTTTGCTGCACTCAGGTTTCTAGCAGGCCAGCCTTTGAGGAGGTTGGCACACTTCTTCTTTCTGCAACCTTGCAATGCTCTGCTGAGATAGAAAGATCAGCCCAGAGAAAAGTTATGCTCACTCCTGTGGCCCATGATACAGAGGTACTTGACAGGGCAGTCTATTAAATCAAAATATATGTAGTCAGAAAAGTAATTTACTTAAAAATCATTGGTGGAATGTCTGTTTTTCATGCAAAGTCAGAGAGGCCTCTGATTCTATCCACAATTACTCATTCATTCTCATAAATATGCTCTCAAACATGGTCTCCTGGAGATGCAGCTACACTGAATAATAATAATCTCATCTCTATGCTTGTCTCTTTGTTTCACTGTCAAGGTCTATGTTCATATGAGAATTGGTATAGCCATCCAAGTGTGGAATTCGTCTCATGTAGTGAGATCTTTTTGAAAGAAAGTAATGCAAATAAGAGAATCAGCATGATGTCCTGGATAGAGCTTGGGACTAGAAGTCAGGAAGACCTGGGTTCAAATCATGCTTGGCTAGGCAGACCCCCCCCCCCCGGGGTGAGGCAACAGGAAACTGCTCGTTGAACATTTCACATTCCTTGAAAACCCTACAAGGTCATCATAGATTGGGAGTGTCTTTAGGGCACCATAAATTAAAAGCAGCTCTACAACATAAACACACATAATATAGATGAAAGAAGAAAAAAGAGAAAGCTCTATAGAATCCAGCCCTAAGCACGTTTGCTTAGGCATTACTCTCTAAGTATGAACTTCAAGTATGTGCAGAGCTTGGACTGTAAAGTTTAAGGGTGTTAAACAACAGAATGGGGAGGTTGATTCATTAGTGTTAATGCTAGATGATGAACTCATTTAATTAGATGCATCAGTATTAATTAATTAATTCATACATTAATTTGTTCTGAAATGAACAGTGGCATTTACAGGGAATTGTATGGGGATTGTAGCCATAGACATGTAGTAGCAAATTTATTATTAGCTTCTCCAAAACTGTTCTTTTTGTCATTTCAATTCCTCTCCCCAATCTGACTTCCCCCCCTAAATGAACTACATGCCCCATGTAATAAAACTATAGGTCACAGAAGCTGGGAATCAGTATCACTTGCACTGATCGTGAGTGAAAATCATCTTTAGTTTTAAAAAAATACATTAAAATCAGAGAGGCAGATTTCTGTAAGCTAAAGCAATGGGTGTAGCCTACAAGATGTAGAAGGCTTTCTAGTCAAGATCTTTGTAAAACAAAACAAAATATGAATGTGGTCTTGCTCTGAGTTGATTAGAGCAGTGGTTCCTAACCTTTTCTGAGTCGCAGACCGGTTGGGGTTGGGGTCCATGCACAGGAGCAGGGGCGCACTCATGCACATGCACAGAGGAGCAGAGAGCACTCATGGAGGGGAGGGGGGCACTCATGCACATGCGCGTAGGGGAGGGGCACTCATGCGTGCAGGTGGTGGGCTGTGCAAGCAAGTGGGAGGGAGTATGTGCGGGGGAACGGGAGATCTGTCTCTGTGGCCCGGTCCAACCATAGCCACGGACCAGCACTGGGCTTTGGACCGGGGGCTGGGGACCACTGAATTAGAGGACTGAGAGCATAACAAGACTACATGATCACACCCTTGCTGTGATCATACCCACTCTGGAATTTGTTGCCGAGAAATAACTTGGCTCACCATATGTGAATTTGATGGCTCCTGCAGCATGTCTCTCAGTCTCTAATGCTGACAAAATGAAAGGGAAGAAAAAAATAAAAAATGAACAATAGTGTTGTGGCACCTTAAAGGTTAAAAGGCTTGTTTTAGTGTGAGCTTTTTGTAGATCACGACTCAATTCCTCAGACCTATATTCATAGTATGCTATGGTGCCATGGGGTTCACACTCTGATACAAGATTCATCTGAGGCATTTCACATTGACCCTTAACACAGGGGATGGGTTCAAGAAACCCATCTATAGCATTCTTAAAAACTCTTATGTAATCTTCCTCATCATATTTTCCTACTGAATCAAACCATGCTATCCAAGCCTGGATTCTCAAGTGCTCAAATGAGCCATTGGCATCCCATTGTTCTAAAACTGAGGGCTAATATTGTGGCCATATCGCTGTACAGTATTTCACCATAGTTTTCTTTTTTTCTGCCTCTCCCAACCTTGCCCTAAAATTTCAACACACACTCAGAGGGTCGCTGGTCCTGGGATCCTTACTCTGACACTGGCTGTTGCCCATGTTAAGAGAATGTCGTCTCTTCGGGCACTAATTAAAACCATCCACTGACTAGACCAGACCAACTCGAGACAACCCTGAACTCACTCACTGAAACTCATGTGTTGCAAGACTGGGTGCCAGAGGTACAATGAAGTGCCATGCTTTCGGTGACCGTTCATCATGAGCACCAAACCTCAGGATGGAGCTGGTGCGTCTCCAACAGTGGCCAAAAGCAGATTCCCCTGGGAGACTCTGGGAACTTGCACAGAGGGAGAACCATGTATACCCCATTCATACACCGAAAAGAGACTGAAAATAGATCTGCAACTCACCAGATTTACAGGTTTTTCCAGATGCCAAGGATGGTCCCCAAGGGTCACCCAGCCGAGAAAGCTGTTTCCATTCACAGGCGTTCCACCGCCTATCTGCTCAGTCCAGTTCTACAGAAGTTGAGGCGAAGACCAAACAATGTTAAACATGTCTGTGCTGGCAGTGCCTCAACTCGACCTCCTACCATCGGAAAGCACAGGTTGGCATCGATGTTTTCCCCTGTCCACTATCTGGGAGACTGTGAGGCACTCAAAATTGAGTGGCCCACTCAAGGATGCCAGAAACTGTTACTCCTGGAGCTTGATGTCTTAGCTAATTCTATTAAACCAAGTCTCGAGCAATACCTGTAATAATAAGTGGACAGTTTCCTGCAGGAAAGGGCAACAGGTTTATTCAGGTAAAACAACTGAGCACTTGGGTGCCCAATAGGGTGGGGATCACAATATAAATAAGGTTCAAGTTTTTATACAATTTATTCGTGAAGGCTTTCACGGCCGGGATCCAATGGTTGTTGTGGGTTTTTGAAGCTCTTTGGCCGTGTTCTGAAGGTTGTTCTTCCTAACGTTTCGCCAGTCTCTGTGGCCGGCATCTTCAGAGGACAGCACTCTGTGCTCTGGTGTAGTTGGCTTTGGGAGTGCAGTATTTATGGCTGTGAGACAGGCCTTTGTCTTTTTCTGTAGATGGGTGATTAGTATGTATTGTTGTGGGTGTATTGTTGTGCTAAGGAGATTATCTGTTCCTGTGGTTGATGGGTGTCATTAGCTGGTCTTTTGTGTGTAGTGATCCCCTGTCCTTGTGGCTGCGTAGAGTTCGTTGACCTTTTGCACGCTGTATTTTTGAGAGCTGGGAGCCAAGTTTTGTTGAGCTCACCAAAACTTGGCTCCCAGCTCTCAAAAATACAGCATGCAAAAGGTCAACGAACTCTACCCAAGTTTTGTATATATATGCTTGTTGGTTACAATTTCTCGCATTTTAACAAAGCAGTTGCCCATACACAGAGCAGTTTATCACTAAGGAATGTTGACTCTTCCTTGGAAGACACTGGATTCTCTGTAGCAATTTCTTCCTCCTTACAAGGCTGTAGCTTGGATAATTAGTCCTATTTTTTTTCTTTGTAGGTACTTAATTAATTATCTTAGGATCCAAGCTATTATTTTTATTTCACCGTCTGTTTTCATGATTGTATATTATTTCTCTTTCTTGCAAGCCATGTAAATAATGACTAATAAATACAGAAACAGTGTATAAAAAAATAAAAGAAACTTGAAGAAAAAATCAGCAGGGAAGGAACGGGGAGGAAATGTCAATAATGCCTAAACCTTCATATCCGTCACCACACAGGATGTGACTTCTAGCAATTACTAGTGAGAAATTATGGTGTCAGGCAATATTTTTAGCAATAACATTTTAAGCAGAAAGGAGGAAGTGGCTGGTGGCAAAATTGACCGATTAGCCTTCAGTAAAGAAGCCCAGGACTCATTATCATGGGAATATTTACAGGAAAAAGAACAGCATTCTTCAGGATATACATTACATAGCTACTTTGTATGGAATGTGTCCCTTCTGATACTGACAACACCCTTAAGACTTTATGCAAAGATACAGCCTGGATGTTAATATTGGGCTAATGGATATGTGAATGAACTGCAGTTTGTCAAAGCAGAACAGATGACATTTCTACTTTCTTCCCATTAGCTGCTGCAAACCTAGTGGGTTGCCATTTTTAACATTTAGGAAAAAAAGGGAAAGCATGTACACTGTATGTTTTCATTTTGTTTTATGTTTTTCTGCTTTCATTCTGGACATGTTGCTGGTAAAGTTGCTAAGTGTTCTGTTCTTCCTAATGCAAATCCATGGTTTGTAAGTCATTTTTTAAACTACAGCACTTCGAATTAGCTGAGAGATTGGGCATTGCATAGACCACAAAGTAAATTTTACAAGCTTTTGGGGTAATCTAGTGAAAAAGAGGGAAGTCTGAACAGCTCAGCTGAGGGCCAGACTAGACATGATGATATTTCAGTATCTAGAAGAAATGCACCTGTGACGTTTACCACATTACCCCTGCTTGTTTCACCAAACAACTTGCTGACCCATTCCTGGCCAGTAAAAGTTCCTTGCAACCCTTTCTTTGGTACGCAATAGTCCCATTTGAGCTCCAGAAGCATCACTATGTGCCTTGCTTAAGATCTTATCTGTATATTTTTCAGGTACAATAAGTTGTCTGAGGTTTCCATCTCCACCCATCTAAAGTGCGAACAAAACTTCCCTGTATAACAAATTGTGATCTATTATAAATCTCTCTGGGTTTTAGGTGTTAATGAAGAGGGAGTTCCCTTTTTCTCAAAGCACTGTATAAGGGTGGTATTTTCCTTTTGTTCATTAACAAAGGATGAACTATTAGGGTTTTTCACAAATATAACTTCTGCCATTTCATTCACCTCGTTTCCTTTTAAACTGGGGCTTTCCAAGTTAATTTCAGAAGTTAAAGATTCCACTTTTCCCTCAGGGATTGTTAACTGCTCTCCCTGGGAATATGTTACAACAAAAGCACTCTGCACATGCTTGGATATATCTAATCCAATCAAACAAGTGCTGAAATTTGATCAGAAATTGCCACATCCTAAATTCCAACCCAATCTCGATAGGTTATCTTTACTTTAGCCATAGGTAAAGTCACTGAAATAGAACTTATTCCCTTGATTAAATTTGTAAGTATTTTTTTCTTTAGGAACCACACCAGGATGACACAGAGTTAAGTGGGAACAGGTATCTACAATCATAAGGTGCCCCATTAATAAGAATTCTCTCCCCAAAGCTTTGCAGTAAAATATCTGTTTTTATAAGAAAGCACTGCACGACTCTTGCTTGTGCCAGATTGGAATTTTCTGTCGCTTTTGTTGCCATGGAGACAGAACCATTGTTACAGCCTCCTTCTGTTGCTTCCACCAGTTATATACAGTAAACCTTCTTCTTCTGGCTATCATCTTTTCCATTTTAATTTTTATTGTTTTGCATACATTTTGACCAAACATGTTACCACAAATAGCGTTGTTTATTAGCTCTTTGATCATACCGAGGAGACCTCAAACTTTTCCTTAGGATTCATTCACTTCTGTGGATTAGGCCCTGGCAACTTAGGTGTGGTACCAAGCCGGCCATCTTTCCCTGACATTTTATTGTGGCAATTTTTATTGAACAGTTTCTTACTGTTGTCCCAGTTCTGCCTGTAAAATTTTACCTCAGAAAACTTAGGATCTCTGATCCCGCTGATAAAATCTGCAATTTCTGAACCCTGCTGAATGTTTTTGGGCTCTTTGTCTTTAACTAAATACAACCTTTTAGTTACTGTGTTTCTTTGTCTGAGCTATTCTTGCTCTCAGACACCAAAATAATTTTCTCTTCAAGCCTCTGCTTTTTATTTTCCTATCATCTCAGATCTGCTCTGACTCTGGCTTTCACTCTTATCCACTACACCTCTCTTTCTCTGAGAGCTCTGGATTTTGAGTCAGCTCACTGGATCTCTCAAATCCTAAGGTTTAAAAAAAGTTTTCTTCAGAGTTGGTTTGCTGTCTTTAGTTCCCCCAGATCTGGGTTCAGAACTCCCGCCATTAAGCTTTTCCACAAAAGCTCTAGCAGGTCACCTACTTCTTCACCACAGACTTAACTAAAAAGTTACCTGTGACTCCAGAAAATTCACTTTTAAACTTTGGTTTTACTGGATTATTTTGGATCCTGATGCCAGACACCAATTGTGACGTTTACCACGTTACCCCGGCTTGTTTCACCAAACAATGAGCTCACGTTACATATCCCACCATGTCCTTTAGCATGCTGCCATCAGTTGTTCTCTTTATCAGCTATGTTTCCTATGAAAGACTGAGGTCCATTCAGTACTTAACTTTGAAATAAGAACAGGTTTATTGGTTACAAGTTGTTTCGGGAATAGTTCTTAAGCACATTCTTAAAGTTACACAAAGCATTCAGTATTTTCCTTTAACCTCTTCTATATTTAACTAATACAGATAACACTCTGACTGTTCACTCCCTAAACTCTCTCTGCCTCAAAACCCAAACCTTGTCTTCAAACTTCTCCCCTCTATCTATCTCTTCTCTATCTCCTCCCTATCTACTTCACACTCTGCTTCAGCCCCCCTTCTATATAGCTGGCTCCGTCTCCCAACAGCTCCCTATTGGTTCATGCAAATACAGTGCTGAATATTCATAACAGGGTGACTGTTCTGAAATACTGTTCCAATATGAGCTTGCCTCAATCTACATTTGGCAAGTTAGCCTACTTTTGTTTTATAATTGTTCACTTAAAATAAGCAAGGCTTTCTTTGCATGGCTGATGTTAGAGGTACAGGTACTGAAAAATTAGGTGTCTCTGTTTCCATGTTTGATATCTCAGACACTAGCACAGAATGATTACTGTTCCAGGAGAGATAACGTTATAACAGGAGTCCAAATTTTTGGCTATTTGCCTTACCCACAGCATTTTATGCCATCTTCATCTGATGCAGGATCTTAGAGAATTCAAAAATCTACCTTGTCTGTAACTTCTTAATGACTCAATAAAGATGTTGCCCAACCCAGAACTTTGATTCTATGAATGGATCATGTGACTAATTATTGTTTCTTTATTTGTTTGCTATAACAGGATCAGCTGCCTGGAGCAAATTCTACTGCCAGAGAAAGAAGCCTTTGTGTGGCATTGTGTTTCATTATGTCATCCAACAACTTGATGTGACTACTAATTTGGCTGAACAGGGTTTTTTTAAAAACCTAGTAGGATATCCAAATTTCATCTGTTTTGCTGATTTGAGCCATGTTTTGATGTGCTGACCAGCAAAGAACAATGTACAGAAGGCATATGGGAAATGGAGTCAAGCTTTACAGTCTGCAGGAAAGACTGTAAATGGTTCAACACCTTTCAAACTTCACCTTGCTTTGCTGGCAGATGAATTTAAAGAGTAATGGACATCACATTTGGACCATTTTTTTCGCTTTCATTCAAAATCTTATACCATCTTTTTCTGATGAAGAACTGCTTGGGAGGGATTAGGGGGTTAATCAGCTTGCATTTTTGCTTCTTGCACTCTGCTGCCTTCAAAACATGGATGGGGTGGAGTGGAGTCGAGAGCCTACAGACAGACAGACAGACACACACACACACACACACACACACACACACACACAAACACTACTTCTTTGCTTAAAATACCCCAAGACAAAGTTATGTCAAGAAGATTTTCCTCATTATGATGTTATTCTTTCCGATGCATGGCACTCATTCCCAAACATTTTCTCCCAAGTTGATTCCCATTTATTTCTCATTCCTATGCAAATACACACACTGGTGCCCCTCCTTGTGGGCTTACTGTTTCCTTTTGTCCCCAGCCATGTCCTTCCTGCTAAGATTTCTACAACCACTTCTTCTCCCTTTCACAGGAACCAACTTGGTCCTTGATGTAGTATGCTAATATAATGACATCTATGTGTTGACCTCTTCAAGGATTTTGTGGCAAATTGAGTGGAGAGTGAGGGCACATCTATACTGGTGCACGCTAGTGCAGTCTAAATAGGGTCACTTGAGGTCAGAGGGAGGAGCAATGTACCATTTGGTGCAATCATCATGTCCAAGTGGCATATACACCTTAAGTGACTCTCCAGCTCCTTCCACTGTCAACTGAACACTCCCACTGTTCCTCTGCAGAGGGGCAGGTGAAGTGGAATTATTATTTTTGCCTGTACTAGACCATTGCTGAGGCACTGAATCACTTAGATTATTATTATTTTTAATTGTTCCCTTGTATGTAGTGATGATCGAGAAACTATGTGCAGCTGCAGTTTTGATTGGTGCTATACAGAAGGGAAAGAAAATAATTTTAAATTTAATCTAAGTGATCCAGCAGATTAAAAAAAATAAATTCACTTCCCCAGCCAGCCCACAGAGGAGCAGGAAAAATGTGCGATTTGCCAATACCCTGAAGAAACTGATTTATTGAGCTACTTCATGATACTGAAAATTCAACCCTGAAGGAGCCTTGGCAGTTTTGACATGGCTCAGTTTTAGTTGGTTCCCAATGATCATATGTGCTGGAAATGGACTAAACCAGAACACACCAACTCACACCAAAATGTAGTTCCTGATAGGGATTCAAAAAGGTGTGGGTTAAGTGCCCTGAGGGCTAATTGGTGTAATGTAGCAATTATGTCATTAGAAAAAAGAGTGAACCAATCAATCTGTGCATTGCATCAAAGAGCGGGACAAATGCCCATCTAAAAGAACCTGGCAGGGGGGTGGGGACAGATACTGTCATTAAACCACTACTATAATGGTCACATTCAATATTAAATTAGATGCCATATTCTACTAAATTTGAATTGGATTTTAGTGTTGAACTGATTAGTTTATTGGATCAGCATCTTTTAGAATCTTAAACTATGAAAAGGTGTTGATAAACTAGATAGCAAATTTTAAACAACATGCTTAATACAAATATGTATAAGAGCTCCAGAAGAGAAACACAAAGCAGCATTTTGGATTAGAGCATCTTCTAATAAGATATCTGCTATGACAGAAGGATTTTCAGTTTAAAAACAAAAGAAATTGAAGAAAAAGAGGTTCATCAGTTGATTAATGCTTTATCACTTGAGGTGTGCTGCTGCTCTGAAGAGCCCCTGTAGGGTTGTGAGTATGAGCATTTCTAAAACAGGAAAACTTGCATGGGATTGATTGAAGACCTAGAAGAGGACAGGACTGTGTCTACTGTCTTGAGGCTGACTGTCAGAGTTGTTTGGAAGTTTGTTTGTATGTTTCTGGCTCTTTGTTTGATAGCAGCACTATACCCTGTTCCAAGCTCAGACTGCTATGGAGAATTGCTGGAGCCACTGGTGTCAAAAGGAAAGGAAATTTTGGCTCACATAATTCTCCTCCTGTTCGGAGGGAGGGGCGGTGAGTTATAGGCACATAGGCAGTATAATATCTAACCTAGTTATTTTTCTCTCTGTCAATATTAGGCATTTGATGTGTAAATCTCCACTCTTCATGAGTCCCTGATTCATATCCTTAATCCTGGTGTTTAGATAATGGCTGGTTGGATAACTCAGTGGTTTAGGCATTTGGCTGCAGAGTCAGAAGTTAGGACTTTGATTCCCCACTGTGCCTTCTATGGGTAGAGCCAGCCTGTGTGACCTTGGACAAGCTGCACAGTTCCAGGACACTGCCAGGCATGTAACAAAACCATATAAACATAAAAAATGGCACTCCAAATAAAATCAATACTCCTTGGATTAACTTTTTAAAAATGTTGGCATAAAAGTAGGTATCACTGAAAATTAATTGGTAAGAAACTCAAACTGTTTTGACCAAAAAAAAGTCCACCTGTCTTTTTAATTAACTTAAGTTGTTAGGCACTTGAATCTATAAATAAAGTACGAAGATTGCCATACAGTATTCAGTCAGATGGTAACATCTCTTCACTAAAAATGTGTTGGCACTAGATTGGAAATGAAATATTTCCCATGAAAATGTCACACTTGTTATTCAAGCAATTAGAAATACTGAAATATTTACACAAAGAAAGTCTAGAGATCTTAAAGACTTTTGCTCTTCACACTTTTGCATGTAAGAAACTGAGCATGCTGGTAGACAAAATTATACAGCAAATCCATCATGAGCCACTCCGACTACCATCCAAACATTTTGAGCATCCATCCTGTCCTTGCAATTCTTAATATCAAAAGTCAGCATCAAAGTACTTGAGAGAAGAACTCTACCCGAAAAAATGTTTCTACATTGGACTTCAGATAAGTTGATAGACACATGTTTATAACTTGAGAGTTGCCAGACATCCAATGAAAATATTCATGATGAAAACACAAATCTAACACATCAGGCACAGCTTCCCTAATACTTCAAATACAGTGGATAAAATCCTATTGCTTAGTGTAGTAAGTCACACTAAAGTAGGCCTATTGAGTCAATGGAAATTTGGTAAGTCAACTCCTCCCTAAGTTCCAAAGATTCAAAGGAGCCTACTCTAGGTGCAACTTACTTTAGCATATATGTGATTATTCCTAATTAACAGTGCAATCTTATACAGATCTACTTAAAAGGAAGCCCTAATTATAGATGATTATAGATGAAAACATTTATAAAAAAACAAAAATGTGATGGCACTTTAAAGACTAACTTTTATATTTTTTTTTAATGTGAGCTTTTGTGAATCAGTCCACTTCATCAGAGATAAGCTCTTATGTCTGATGAAGTGGACTTGTCCACAAAATCTCACATTAAAAAAATATAAAAGTTAGTCTTTCAAGTGCCACCATGTTTTTGTCTTTTTTAAAACTCTCTTTTAATTTTTTTTCACTTATAATGCTTGTACAGACTAACATGGCTACCCCTTCAACAACTATTGTTCACTGAGTTCGCTTTAATTTACTCCTAGGATTGAAGCTGCACTATGCAATCCTATACATGTCTATTAAGAAATGAATTCCACTGAGTTCAGTAGGTCCCACTCCTAAACGAATGGTGGCATTATTGTAACTTAAGAGTATCTAGGATCACAGTTCAACAAAGCAATCCCATCCCATATTCACTTACCTGGAAGCAAGACTTCTGAAAACTTTCTTCTGAGTCAACATGCATAGAACTGTGCTGCTAAGGTCCTGACACAATCTCTATCCTATTGTTCTATGACATTTCATTTATCTGAGAATCTTTTTTATTTATCCAGTGCTTTTTCTAAACATTAAAAGTGCTTCACACACTGTCCCCAAGCAGAGATTCAGTTGAGTTTTCCATTGCAACCAATGAAACAGCTTAGTCACAAAATGATCTTGAACTTGGTTGATGTTAGTGAGACAACTGAAACCCACAACATGTTTTGTTAGTTTTTATAAATGCCATGAGAGATTTGCTAGTGCTAGTCACAGAGGCTGGGCAGTGGGGGCATAACTGATGTACAACAGAGTCATTCAGGATTGGCTTTCGTATCACTGCACAAAACAATAATCCATACCTCTCTTTAATCTCTCTAGAGATGTGGCATATATCAAGATTCAGGTCTATAGAGCCTGTGTCCTGAATACACTCCCGTACTGCAGTGAGTCCTGGACTCTTTGTGCACAGCAGGAGAGGAAGCTGAGCATGTTCCATAAGTATTGTCTCTGACACATTTTTGGTATCACCTAGCAGGACAAAGTTGCAAATAGAGTAGTCCTAGAACGAGCTGGAATTTTTAGCATGTATACATTACTGAAACAGCGACGTCTACATTGGCTTGTGGATGTCGTGAGAATGGCTGACGTTCGGATTCCAAAAGATCTCCTGTATGGAGAATTAGTGCAGGGAAAGCGCCCCGGAGAGAGACCACAGCTGCGATACAAGGATATCTGTAAGCGGGATCTGAAGGCTTTAAGAATGGACCTCAACAGATGGGAAACTTTGAGATCTGAGTGTTCAGCGTGGAAGCAGGTAGTGCAGCATGGCCTCTCCCAATTTGAAGAGACACTTTTACAGCAGGCCGAGGCAAAGAAGCAGTCCCAAAAGCAGCAAAACCAGGGAGCTAAACAGGGGACAGATTGTATTTGGTCACTCTCGAATGGGCCTTCTCAGCCACACTAGATGTTGTTCCAAGACCTCTGTTCAGAGCACATTACCATAGTATCTCGAGACTGAAGGATGCCTACATGACCTTTCATTTAGTGATTTTGTGACACGAGAGACTAAACTGTTGGGCCCCATTTGCAATAGTAATTGCTCAATAGGATTATAGCTTTCTCATCTCCCCATACCGTCCTATGACCCCATTTTGCATTTGCTTTTTTTACTCTGCAGAAATTTTGTGTGCATGCACGCACACACAAACACACAGAGAGAGAGAGAGAGAGAGAGAGAGAGAGAGAGAATACCTTTAGGTTTAAAGCAGAAAATTACAGTTAAATTTATATGCCTCAAAGCAAAGAAAGTAATACCACAGATTAACTCCATGTTATTCAAAACATGGCCATTTTTCACAATGTACTCTTTTTGCACTTTAATTTCCATCCCAAACAAAGACTGCAGAACAAGCCTATATGCCACTCCATTCTGTACACAGTGTATTATTAGTAGTGAGGAAAAACTGGAAAAAAACACTGGCTTTGATAGTGTTAAGATCTACAAGAATTAGATTTGCAGCAGACCTACGCATAGTTAAGTAACCTTGATTTTTTCAACTTATTTGATCCATGTTTGGAGAAAAGTCTTTTTGTACTTCGATTGGTTTAGTCCTAGGTAAGGAGAGGTGTTTTCTTTTTATTGTTTGTTTTTAATTTTTAAGGAATCAAATACTGGAGCTTACCTCTGGCTTCAGCTCATCTCTGAATATCATTGCTTCCGGGGATATACCCTGAGGTATAACATTTTGCTTAAAAGCAAAGGGTCCCCTTCACTGGGAATTTCCTTGCCTTTTGAAAAGCAGAAATATATAGACCTCAGTGCTGGGAAAAGAAAGTATGCTTTTACTGAAGACCTTATGGTAAGACAGTTTAGAAAAAAAAAGCTACCAGATAAATAATGAAGTCAACAGCAACACTGACCTTCAGTCTCATTGTAGAAAACACAACACCTTTTTCAACGCAATTTCAGTCTGGATCTTAAAGAAACCTCACCCAAACAAGAGGAAGAGGGACTTTTCCTCTTTAAACCTGCTTTAAAGAGGCAGCTCCTGAACATGATTGTTGGTTTGCAGCTCAAAAATTTCCCCTTGGAAACACAATCTATGAACAGAAGTTTCCCACCAAAAGCAAGTCCTACATAAGGAAAAGTTGGGGTTTAAAAACCTCCCCACAAATTTCACCTCTTTACCGCCGCTGCACACTGTCCATTTGGGGAAAAGGCATGAGTAGAGTCTGTAACCCTTCAGGTAACAGCAGGACTGAGAGGTTAAGAAACAAAGAGCTGCCAAAATGGGAGGGGCCCTGTCATTCCTTTCTGTGAGGGAGATACTGTGCAACTTAGTGATCAATCATAACTGTATGGCGGGAAGAGCTACAATATAGTAGTATGGACTTCACATTCCTTTGTTCTTACATCAGTGATGTACTGTATCTTGTTCAAATGAAATAGAAGGAAACAGTCAAAGAACACTTGACGACTATAGTGTTTTCAGATGTAGTTATTCCATGTCTGCACCAAAGTAACATGCACTCTGGCAACATTCAGTATATTTTATTTAGATCTTGCACCGTTGGGTTTTGTAAAAGGCTATAATTAGCCTTTTTGTACAGGCAAACTGTTTGGCTTGTTGTTTTTTTTACCTGAGAAAGCGGGCTCTAGGTACTGATGAATCTGCTCTAATTCTTTTTTTAAAGTCTTATTCTGCATGTCTGACTCCATGAAGATTTTACTTTAAATGTAAAGCAAGTTAACAAAACAGTATCACCTTCCTTACTTCAGAAATCAGCCAGACCAACTAATAGCAAGATAGGAAGTTAAAACTTTATGAACATTGAGCTGGACTGTTACTAGCTACCTACAAAAAGAGGTGCAGGACATCCCCAATAGCCACAGGCAGCACACTGTCTTATTTGTTCTCAGATATCTCTGGGGCATTCAGGTTTACAGCAAGAAAACCCTAATTATCAAAGCAAGTGACAGACATGAAGAACTGTAAAAGGCTGCAGAAACACTTGAAGAGCTGTTTCCAGCCATCTGCTGCATATAAATTCTCAAACTAGTTCCAGTGAGACCAAAAATGTGTAGCCAAGTGTCCAACCCTCTCTATCTGTATTCTGTTGAAGATTATAGAGTATGGGACACCTCCACCAAAAAGAGGAGATTCTAAGAGGCTAGCGTAATAAGCGGGGGAAGGGGAAGAATAAAACCAAAAAAAGTGGAGGGGACAAGTGCACTTTTGTGTGGATTTATGTGTAAATACACACAAGGTTGGCACCCAGTGTTGCCAACCTTACATGCAGTAGTATTCATTGTGAGTACTCTACTGGCTTCCATTTAATTTCCAGAACACTAATGAGTGCAGGAACAGAATCCTGCCTTTAATGATTAAGCATATGTGTAACAATTATAGATGTAAACACAGATGGACTTTGTTATTTAATTTTTATGCCTAATGTCTTCAGCCAGACATCACAAAGGGACTTAAATGTTTTCCCTAGATTTTGCATGAGACAAAACAGAATGAGAATTCTTTCATATGATTTATTTTTGGCACAATCCTAAATGTAACCATCAATATGCCAGTATCTTGAAAGTAGCTTTGATTTTACACAATTTGTCCAGTGAAAAGTATACATGTGAACCCATCCAGGTCAATTAAGATTATACTGAGCGCACTTTCATTAAAATTGATTAAACGTTAGTTAGCAACGGCTAACTTCTTCCACTGATCTCAACTATGCAAGAAACTCGCTGAAGGTCCAAACCAGTTATTGTTGCTTCTAAGCTGCTGCTAACCTGATGGTGAAAGCCTTGCTCGGCTGTAAATAATTTGCAGGAAATGTTTAACTTTTTCAGCACTTGGTACAACACAGTACTGTAGCATAGTTTCAAGCAGTCACACTGAGCTTAAATGGGAGCAACAAGTTTATCTTCAATCAGACTGAGCCAAAGAGCTCTGATTTCAAGGCAAGGCACACTAAGCAAAAGAAAATAATGACCTCTTTTCTTTTCCCACTGCCTTCCTCCTTTTCTCTTAGTCAGAACTCAGAACACCTTGTATGACCTGCCACATCTCCTCATCACCCCACCCTGGTTTACAGGAGTTTAGCAATATCCTGTGTTTGAAGACAGGGTTTTTCTACTATCACAACCTTAAAACTGTCACGTGCCACCAGTGCAGGTAGGCAGATCATTCAATAGGCCTCCAAATCTCCCATCAACCAATCTGTGCTTCAATGCAGAATGACTTAAGTAACTTAAACCACTGTTCTTTTATTAAATTAAAGTGACCATTCAGCTATTCTTGGCATGTGCACTTGAAGGAATTGTCCACAGCAAGCAGAAAGATATAATTGCCCAGGGCCATGTGAGAGAAGCTCATAAAATCCTTGTTGTCAGTTAGCATGCATTCAGTCAGTTCTTTATTGCAGCTGGCCAGCTGGAGAAGTGATGACCTAGAACCTAGGTTCTAGATGCTTCCTATTTGCTCAGCATTGCGATGACATGAGCAAACGGTGGAACAATCTGCCTGTGTTGTATATTGGCACGCTGCGTGCTTTGTGTCCTAAAGGTTTTTAGGGAAGGGTTGCCTTAAAATATCTAAAATTTGTCATTTTTGTAAACTTGGGGACTGAGCGTTAATATCTGCAAGCAAAGGCATGCATTTCAAAAGGTCAAACAAAGGGAAATGTGTGCGTAGTGATCACAGTGTTGTATTTTAAAACATTAGATGACTTCTACAAAGGCTCATCATAAGATACTACTGAAATTAAGGGGATAAAAATAATGATATTTTTAAAATCAAATTTATTTAAATTAAAAAGTTATTTAAATAATCAAAAAAGTCATTTTAAATGAAATCCACCCTACTGAACATCAACTAAATTTCCTGATATAAGTTCTATAATAGTATAAGCCCATGTTTACACTGCATCCCACAGAACAGTCACCTGCAAAACAGCTATTGACAGATGCATATGGCTTCAATTGGTGCTTACATGAAAGAGTAATGAGTAGGGGGACAATTTCCATGACATGTCATTTCCCCCCCTGCAATCTATGTTTGAGCTTATGGGTATGTTTGAGCATGTTTATGAGTAATCTAGTCAGAAAGGCCAGGTTACTCATAAACATGTTTGAACTTGCTTATAGATTCAAATGTAGGTTACAAGGAAACTGTGAAATTTCATAGAAATTCTCCCCCTAGTAATGGGTATACTACTAGATGATGCTTCACACCACATGCTGAAACTCCACCCAATATTGGAAACAGGACCAAAAATCGAAATATAGTATCTGCTGGGTTTCTCTTAGGTCTGGGGGCAGGGCTAGAGCTGAACATCTGTCTTGGAAGAGACTGGGCTACTGTACAAGTCAGAAAAAGCAATCTTTTTTAGAATGGAAAGTGTGCGGCACCTAGCCCGACCCCAAAGCAGCAATGCTGTTGGATGTAGGACCTCAATACTTGAAACAGTTCTGAGTAGTCAAATTATCCATGCTTCCTTACCAAAGACACAATAAATTATTTACAAAGATCTGGCATTAGGTCAAAGAAGGCAACAAATTAAAAACATGACCTGCTGTTAGTGAAATTACCTGTTCTTCCCAAAGGAGGAACTCCAGTGGACAATACTGGTGGAGTGAGGGGATATGATACCCTAACAAATGACAACCTGGTGATTTTGATTTTTCTTCCATGTTGTTTTGAATTTTGTACTTGGAGAAGGTTTTTTCTTTTTTTCTTTTTTCTTTCTTTCTTTTTAATATTACAACTTCCAGAACCTACTGGCCATGGTAGGTCCGGGGAGTTGTGTGATCCAAAACATAACTTCTCCATAATCTGGTTAGGAAGGAGAAGAATCATCTCATTCTGATTCTGTTTCTCTGATATACAAGTGACTGAAGAGCTCTTCGTTAACAACAACAACAACAAATCACACACACTGACTACAGAGTTCAGGATTTGATCCTGGCGGACGTCGCAGTATTTGTGCTTCTACATTCTGTAATACCAGCATTTGGTTGCATGAGGTTCCGCCATGCACAGGTTTATTTTGTTCTCAATCAAACCAGTGATCTCCCATGCAAGTTCTGTTCCACTCAAGGCTACAGTTCCAGCACCATTCAAATCTGCACTGAGGTCGAGGACACTTCATGTGCATGCACCCACCTGGAGTAAAACACAAACAAAACCAAGAAATCACAAGTGAGAGACAATTTCTTAGCAAAAGTGTAAAAACAAATGTAAAAAACCAGGACAATCTGAAAAACAATTAGTATGACATCAATAAATGTGCACTTACTGTGTTATGATTTCAGTTTTGTTTACTTCATCAGCAGGCTCATTCTGTGATTTCCAGTAGCATTAATTTTGTTCATATATTCCGTATCTATGTTTCAACCAAGGTTGATTTTATACATTTATTGCTTAGAGGCATGGAAAATTATAATTTTGCCATTTCTTTATTAGTCTCAAATAAAGATGTAATGTTTTAATCATACATAATCCAACATGTTTCGTACCAAAAGATTGAGTTTCTAGAAGGTTAATGTAATTCTTCCATTAATTCACAGCGCACACAGTTGGAACCTACATCTGCAGAATCTTGAACTGTAACTCCAAAGTATTGGGGACAATTGCCTAATCAAATGTTACTCCAAGGTAAACATACTCAATGAAAGTTATGCAAGTGTTGAATTACCAAATTCCCATTGACTTAATGGGTTTATTCTATGTAGGGTTAACAACTGGATTTAGGTCAAGAATTCTGATTCCAAGTGAGGACAACAAACCAGACTCCTAAGCTAAGCCAGAGAGAAATACTGATAACCCAACTCGTATTATGTTGTTTTAGCTTCTAAGCAACATTGTTGTTGGGAAATGCAGTGACTACAAGCGTTGGATATTGGTCCCTAAACTCACCATCCTTTTCTACAGGAACACGGCAGCGAGGGCATGGTTTGGTTGTTCTTTTGATTGTCTCTTTGGATGCCTCTTCCCATCGAGCCTGAAGGGCTGCATGCTCATCAACTTCATATCCCTGAAAAGAGAAAAGAAGCTGTGAACAGAACGTAGTGAAATGCAGAAGCAATGTGAGTGACGGCTGTTTCTTCCACCTTGATCCTGTGCAAAAGCTAAAAATATGTAAAGGTGAGAATCATGTTCCCACATCGTCAGACATGTCCTTAAATGTGTTTTACATTCCTGTGTTTAAGAAGCGTATTCCAAACAATACTGAGCACCAACTGATTAATGTCCAATATATCAAATGATGCATTATGACAAGCTCAGAGTCAGGGGCAACTTGTCCAAATGAGGTTCTTTCTTTTCTGGGAAAATCCTAAACAGAGTTTCACTGATATATCTGTTACATACTGTTTTTTTTTTAAATCTTAAAGTGTTTTTAAGAATTTCGTTGTATGATATACTGTGTATATACTTACAATGACAATAAATTATATTATTATTAAAACAAAGGAAAACTTCAATTTTCCTTCACTCCTCCCATTCCATATTGTGGGATGATCCATCCCTCACATCATCTTTCTTCGGTACCTTAAATTTATTGCCTCCTGTTTTGCCTATGTCAGATAACTAAACTTCACTCTTTCCTCCCGATCTCCTTTAAGGAATAATTGATATGGCTTTCAGAATCTAAAGGGACAATGTGGCCAGAACTGGACAAAGCACTGAAGCATAGTTTAGTGCAAGGGGAAAGAAGCCCAGGCTCTTGCATTCCTTTCTTCGCCCTTCTTTTTTAGCCATGCCTGCAGAACCAGAAGTATTTTTTCTATGCTCTAGTCACAACATTATCTGAAAGAGTAGGAAAAAGCATACCATTGGATTCTGGCCAATATCACAAATTTCTGCATATGCCTATATTATAGGCTTTGGGTACACTCATGGGGGAACCACTACAAAACTAGATTGCCATATCAGATAAGGTTCTCTGTTTACAGCAGAATCACCTCTCCCTCCTCCCACTTCTGGAGGTAGAATTCTTCTTTTTCGCACAATGGGGAAAGGGCTCTGAGGGTCATAAATGGCCTTGGGAGCATCATGGGCTGACATAGGCCCGTGTTAATTTCCTTATTCACTTCCTCTTCTTCTGTTTGTTCTGTTTTTTTTTTCCTGACAGTGTCATTTTATTATGCCAAATTATGCTCTTAACAACAACAGAAGAAGCAGCAGAAACCATTTGCACCACTTCTGTTTTTGTCGGAAACCTTTGCATTGCATAATATCCTAGGAAAGCCCATTAAGTCAGCTCCCCGCCCCCCTTTCACACAGAGGCAGTTTATTTCTAGGCATTTCTGGTACTACATTTTGGGTAAACTCCTCACAAAATCCCACACTGAAAACACATTCTTAAGTTATGGCTACCAGCTGCACAATGCTGGATAATTACAGAAAGCCATCACCTACACAGAGATGCCTTGCCTTCTCAACCATATATTCCAGGCTGCAAAACGGCAAACACAACAGATGAGACAGCTGTTGTTCAGCAAGCAGGAAGCACATTTTGAACACTAATGAGAACTATTCATGATATTTTTGCCACCTTCTGGAGGTGATAAGAACTGCATCAGGATCCCACCAGATTAAAATCAAGGAAAAGGTCCCACCACCCCCAAGAAAATCAGTAAGTCCAAAAGGAACTGCAAAAAATTGCTAAAACTATAATGTGGAAAGAAAGAACTAAACACATCTTAAATTCGATGGAACCTTGGTCACACAAAGAACTGGGTTTCCTAGAAGTCACTAACAGGTTATGGAGTCCAGCTGACCAAAGCAAAGTGAACCTAAGAAAATTGGGTTTTTGCACAAACACAGTCCTTTGTGATTGGGGGGGGGGGACTGAAAAATTCGCACCTATGCCAGTGTCCTCTATGCCCCAAAACTTCTGGTATGAGACTTGATACTAGCTGCCCAAATGTTCTTGGTGTTACCTGTTACTGGGCAGGAAAGTACTTGGAAGAACTACTTCAGAGTCATGGGCAAACTTAGCTCAGACCCATTTTATATACAGAGTCCTTGTCCACCTTTACCTCCAATAGACTTAAGAAATGTTCAAAGAAAAAAAAATATCTAATTTTATTCTAGATCAGGGGTGTCCAACCTTTCACCTTCCTTGCCCCACATTAGAAGATGAAAATTTGGTTTGGGCCGCACATACATTTGGTTTGGGCCACATGGGGGGCAGCCCTAGCCGTCCTCCGCAGCCCCACTCCAAGCGCGCTTACCGGCAGCTGCAATCTCAGACAGCAGAGGCTGCCAGCTTCGACTCCGGCGGCTTTATGGGGCCAGGAGGGGGTCCACCTATTGACGGGGATGGCGCAATGCAGTCATGCAGCCCCCTGTCCCCTCCTCTCCCATTCCTTCCTTCCTTCCCTCTCTCCCCCTCTACTGTTGTGACATGCTCCGGCCACATTCCGGCTGCAAGCGCCGGCAATGTAACTTGAAACTTTGGAATTTCTTTAAAAATAAAAAATTGCACTGGGCCACATTATGAGCTGACCTGGACTGCATGCGGCCCTCGAGCCGCGGGTTGGACAAGCCTGTTCTAGATGGTTGAATTCTAAATGGATATATACATATGTAAGGGTGTGTAGGACTGCAGTATTTGTAGTTTGATTGAAATAGATTTGCAATCTATAATAGAGAGCAAGCCCACTTCTTTTTTTCCCTTTAATCAAAGTCAAAACCTATGGGGCCAAAGTTTGTCTTCATGAAGTTGCTTGCCGAGCCAGAGGACTTGTAAAAACTCTAAGGGGTAGAAGATGGTGGGTGCCATACACCTTTTCTTTCCACTACAAAATCAGGTGTGATAGTACCCAACTTTATTTATTTATTTATTTATTTATTTATTTATTTATTTATTTATTTATTTATTTATTTATAATTCAACACTGTGCATCGATTACAGGCACTTAAGGTGTGAATGGCAGCCCATCTAGGAGAAGGAAAACTTCAATTTCAAATCTCCACTGCCTTGTGGCTATATCCACTCATGGAAAAGGCTTCAGGAGTTAACTTAGAGGCAAAATCCGGAGCGGGAGTCCCAAAGGCAGTTCATGTTGTTCTGCCAACTCCTGCGACGTTGCTGGAACCAGTTGTATTGGCTCTTGCTTTTCCATTGGACCATTTCAGCAACGTGGAGAGGGGGGATTTGCTGCTTGGGTAACAGCCTATCCTCTGTACTACTTTACCCAGGCTTCATGCTCTGGAGAGGACACTTCTCGGTACAGAGCATGTTACCATAGTCTCTCGAGACTGAAGGATGCCTATGGAAGGTATGATCACATTGGGAAGTAGATTGCATTTTGGATTGCTTGTGAAGCACATGTGATCTATCTTCCAGCAATCAGACAACATATGGGGAATTTCCTGACCCCAATCCATGCCCAAGCTGGATCTTTTTGGTCCAGCTGCAGGACTACTACTCTCTGGGATTGGGATGCAGCAACTCCTCGGCAGATGGAAAGGGTTGCTTTAAGGGAGATCACTTCCCCAAAGCAACCTTTTCTGGTGTGATTGGATGTGTGCCTTTTGCACTGTCTGATTGCACCCTTAGAGTTTTTGCAAGACAGGAGCATGGGTACCAAACTGGATGATCCATAGGGTCCCTTCTAGTTGTGCAGTTCTAAAATAATGATGATGATAATGTAGTTGACTCTACTTATAGTCACCCTGCATTCTGTTCCATCATATCCAGAGAGCACCAGCTGCAACATTTTAGATACTTCTACAAATAATTAAAAAAATGATTACATCCCTTCAACATGCCATTGAAAAGGGCAGGATATTTGGCAACACATAGATGGCTCAAGTTTCAGTAAGCACTTGATAGATGTTATTTCCTACCGTATTTGTGTCTTACATTAGATCCTGCCATTCCTGGCGTGCACCTGGCTTGTCTCCTCTTCATTTCTTTCTCGTAAAAATTCTTGTGGGGTAGGTTAGACTAAAAAGGTATGGCTGGCCCACAGTTTGAGGTAGCAGGTGACTTGCGCAGTCTCAATATCCCCAAAGCAGGCTGGTGGGTCTCACATGGAGTACACAAGTCAACAAGAAATACATGAAAGGAATGTTCAAGGAACTGAGCCAATGCCAGCAACACATGAGTTAGTAAACATGGCAGTTAAAGGTCATTCAAAAGAGGGGTCCAGGAACAGAACCAAAGTCATAATAGAGAAAGCTGTACCAATCCAGTCATCTGTTCAAGTGTGGGAAACCAGAGGTCCAGACTTAGCATTTGGATACATCGCTCCCAACAGCTCATGCTGGTGGGGCTCATCTTTTTACTTAAATGTTGCCAATTCTCTACTCACAGTGCAACTGCACTGTATTAGAAGCTACCAACAGCAGACCTTCACGGATGATATTCCTCACAGTCAAGAAACCTCTGGCTGCAATTTTGTGTTCCTTCCATTCTGCTTCGCCTCTTTAGGTGTCTTTACTCTCAGAGACAGCTCTCCTTTGCCACTGGGTACCTTTCCTCTGAAGAATGTGGACCCTCTACTGTCCTCCCTAAGGAAGGTTCCCTGGCTCCTCCTGAAGCCTGATCTTCCATGGGTCCTGAGAGTTATCCACTTTTTCAGGCCTCTTTGTCCCCATCTGATGAAGATTTCTTTAGCAGCTATGACAACTGATAAATTTCATGGACAACCAGGAATTTGCATCATTTCCTAAGGTCTAAATCCTCTGAGGTCTCCTAAGACCTAGACCAAGGGGCTAGATTTCACATTGGCTCTCAATATGACATGGATATCACCTACAGTAAAATATTTCCATCCACAAATAAATAGTAAAAAAGGCCAGGTGCTATACAGACTGTTCAAAATAAGTACAATTTCATATATATATATATTAAAAAAATTAAGACCCATTTACAGATTGCAAACAAAACAAAACAAAACGCCCACCTATGAAACTACTGTATTTTCTAACCACTTGGCTGGCTTCAAGAAGTATGACAGTCCTCAAGAAGCTTTTCTTTTGTGACATACTGCCACCACGTGGCAAAATATCAAGAATACATGAAGAGTTTCCTAGAATAACTGAGAACACCGTCACTGAAGAATCAAATGCATTGTCTCACTGAATGTGTATACAGCACATCAATTTCAGCTCCACTGCTCTGTTCTAAAAAGTCATACAAACTGAAAAGAATATACAAGATGACTACCAATTCTTAACTAAGTGGGATACTAAAATATTATGTAAAGCCCAAGTCGACAAAGGAAATTTGAATACAGTATGTGCTTATCGTCCTTTGCATGCACCTGCCAGGGATCCAGATATGCATATAAAATTCTTGTTCACTGCCAGATTATGGTGGCCCATCAAGGCTTCTTTGAACTACTCTGGATGCATTTCAATAGGCTCAGGGGTGCACATAAAAACACTAAGTCATATATAGAGTCCACATTTCAGAGTCCACATTTCAGCCACCCCAAGTAGACGTTGTCTAGAGGGGCGGGGTAAAAATCAAATAAATAAATAAATAAATAAATAAATAAATAAATAAATAAATAAATAAATAAATAAATGCAACTTTGCATATTCATATAATCCAAGATAAATCTAAATCATATATAGTGTATGTACAATGAATTTTTGTTTGGAAATGCTAGTATAGATGAAACTGTCTAGAATAATCTGTAGAAGCCAAAGCTATCAAATGATACCACTCTCATTTAATCCAAATAAATCAGTAACAACAACAGTGTTCTGTTCTGTATCTCCCATCCATGTATTTTTAGGGCATCCAGTAAACACAACATGCTACTGTTGTGTCAGGATTCTTTGGGTCCTAGGCAACTACTCATTTAGGGTCCAAAGAGATCCTTTGTCTGAGACGTAAACTATCATGCACCTTGATGTCTTAATCAAACAGAATATAGAATACTCAAAACATTAGGTACTAATAGAAGGGTTTGTACTGGGGGGGGACCTGTGCCTCTCCCACATACAGTATTGCTGAACTCTAATCCCCATAATCCCAGGCCAGAAGTAAATCAGAAGTAAATGCTGACACTGTATACATAAAAGTGGTATCTATATCCCAGATACAGTTCTAGACAATAGCTATCATGGCTTTTCAAGTAAGGATAGTCAAGAACTAAGCCCATTTTGGGAATGTAATGCATGTACATCCAAGTTACAGAAGAACATATTCACATGAGGCCCAGTGCAAAATGCAACAACTGCAACAATGGCAAGCTGGCCTCCTGAGTCGCCAATGCAAGCACTGGGCTGTTTCACTTTGCAATTTAAGGGTGTTTAGCTTAGAGGTCAGGGTCCATCCATTAAGAGAATAAAATTATAGAACAGATTGTCTGAAACATGTATGATATAGATAATAATTCCCAAGTGTCTGTATTAATACAGTAGTTTCCAAATACTGTACTTTAAGACATGAACCCATGAACATGACAGACAGCAGAAATCTTGTTCATCAATGTGCCCTGAAAGCTTCCTCTGATCAGTCTACTGAGATTTGATCAATTTTCTCTCCCTGTCGTTTCCACTTGTGTTGATTCTGTTGCATTTGGAGCCTTTCTACACTCTACTTCTGGTTGAGCTAAGGTCTATTATGTGTGTGTTCGTCCTGCCTTTACTTACAGTTTTCATGGAACAGAGCTATCAGGTTCTGATTTAACCCTGTATGGGCCTTCTTTATTGTTATTTTTTTCAGAAACTAGGATCAGAGCAACACAAGGTGTCCTATACAACACTACCTGTACCTTGTTAATGCTACCCCTTGTTTCACCACTCCTCATTGTTCCAATTCCTGGTCCCTTCCATTCATCAGTTACGACCTCCTTCCTCTACCACTTGTCTTATCCAAATGCCTTGCTCTGAGGCTTCTTCAGAGCACTTTTATGTATACAGTAGGGTGTCCATATAAACTGCTTGTGTTGCCAAAGCGCAGATAATCTGCACAGCCAATCTTCTCACATTGCGTTTGAGGAAGAAACCCTCAGAACGTAGCATTCAGAGCTTGAGGAACTGGATGCCAGTCATTTCTCTAGAGTGTGGCACTGCCATACCAAGAAAGTAGCCCTACCAATACCTTCCTCTAGAGAAATTAAACATCTTCCCCCTCTTGTCCTGAAGCTCCTATGTGTACTAAGTAATCCATTTCATCTTCTGGAACCCAAAGAGGCTGCAGGACAGCAGTAGGAAGTCTTTAATTTTTGAAAATTGCCACTGGTAAATTCACCCCAGTGTTGTCGATTTTTGGTAATTAAAGATTTTCCCCTCCCATCTCACTACTCCTATGGGTTCGGTTCCTGATGATAAAAGGGATTACTTGGAACTTGCTGGGGGCCTTGTGATGTGGAGGGGGATATGTTTTATTTCCAAAAATATAGTCTTGGCTGATGATGTCTTAGCTTGTGATGCAGAACCTACATGAACAGAATTTCAGTCATAGACTTTATTTTCTCTGAAAGCTTTGTATCTTTTCTGTAAATCTTTTTATTCTTTTCAGTAAACTCTACAATTTTAGAGATATTTTGCACAAAGGGGATGAGAATATGTGCATCATGACTCTTAAGGGCATATCTGCACATATCCTATTCTCCAACAAAAGAAAGGAAACCTTTCTGAAGAGAAGGGATCAAACTGTTCCACATTCCAACAACACCCACAGGCCATGAGATCAAGGATACAAAATCAGAACAACTGATTACAGAAAGAGATTTGCTGCAGCAAAGATGCCAGAAGCTGCTGTGGGGGAAGGGATGGCTGATAAAAGTTCAAAGGAGGAGTTCACAGGAAATCCAGGGCTACCTCTTGGGTATCTCATCTCCCCAACATGGGCTCTACTCTTGAACAAATATTTCAGCCACTGAGCCAGTGACAAATTCTAAGTCAGAGAATTCCTGTACATACCAAAGCCAGGCTAAACATTTAGAATGTCTGTGACCTCCTCATCCTCATTCCCACCCCCACCCCTACTTGCTTAGGACAGAAACAGAGAGACATAGTTGGCCCGCAACATGTACTTTGCCACCTCCAGCAGAGGTGTGAGATAGGTTGGCAGTGCAGAGCCCGCCAAGTTCAGAAGGGGAATCCACATGGTGGGTGAACAGACTCTTCAACCCACCTGGTTTCGATTTGGTGGCAACTTCCAAAGCAGTCAAACGTTTCCCATATACACCAAAACCAGGCCTAGGACTGCGCATAGGCGCCTTCCTTTTTGTCTCCTCCCCACTTTTCTGGGAAGTAAACAGAGGGAAGTGAGGCTGCCTGTAATTCTTGCTTTTCAAAATCAGATGTCTTCATCAGAGGGTAAAGTTGGGTGGACAGCCTCTAGAGGCTGCGGCAGGGAGAATTTTGTAGACATCAGTGCTTCTCTTCAAATATTTCTTCAATGTGATAAGGTAACATAAATGAGGCACCAGTATAAGATCCAACTTTTTTCTAAACTGTTGAAATAAAATTTAAAGTAACTTACCTTCTCTTTACAAAAAAAATTAAGTCAGGGGAATAGCTCCATTTACAGTGGTGCCTCAACTTACGACCATAATCCATACCAGAAGACGGACGTAACTCGAAATGGGCTAACTCAAAGGACCATTTCCCACAGGAATGCACTGAAATGCAATGAATCCATTCTAGCTGAAGAAAAAAATTACACACACACATACACACACAATCACTGCAAGACTCATTGGAAACACGATGAATCCCTTCCGGCCGAAGCAGGAGGAAAGAAAAGCAATCAAGCATGCAAGATCCATTGGAAATGCACAGAAAACAAATGGAGCAGATCAGAAATGCACAGAGAATAAAGGGGGCAGGTAGGAAATGCAAAGAAAACAAAGGAAAAAGCAAGGGAAGTATTCAGGACCCATCAGAAATGGGGAAAAAAAACAAAAAGCAACCAAACCCCCAAGACCCATCAGAAATGGGGGGAAGCCAAAAACAATCTCCCAAGACCAACTGGAAATGGGAGAAACCCCCCCAAAGCAACCAAACCCCCCAAGACCCATCGGAAATGGGGGGAAAAGCCAAAAACAAGCAACCTCCCAAGACCCACTGGAAATGGGGGGAAACCCCCCCAAAGCAACCAAGCCCCCCAAGCCCCATCAAAAATGGGGGGGCAACAAACAAAGCAACCCCCAAGACCCATCGGAAATGGGGAAGGAAACCAACCAACCAACAAACCCCCCAAGTCCCATCAGAAATGGGAAAAAACACTGCAAAAAGCAACAACCCCCCAAGACCCGTCAGAAATGGGGGGAACAAAAAAAAACCCAAGACCCATCACAGCACAGAAGCATAACCCCCCAGCTCTAAATCACGCTGCAAAAACACCCAGGACAGTTTTTTAAAAGCAGAAAACAGCACCTTACCTTACCAGGCAGCCCGAAGCCTCCCTGCAAACACATACACATGCTCACTCAGAAGCAGAAGCAAGGCAGTCCCAAGCCTCCTCCGATGCACACTCTCTAACTGCTGGGGTGAAAGAGCTACAAAGAAGCAGCCTCCTCGCCACCTACAGTTAGAAATTTGAATTTACCGCCTTTTTTCCCTGCCTTTTTCTGTTCGTAAGTGGAAGCTCTGGTCGCAACTAGAAGCAAAATTTGCGGTTGGAGCTGGTCGTAACTTGAAATGGTCATAAGTAGGGACATTCGTAATTCGAGGCACCACTGTATTTCTAACTGTTACTGTCAAACTCTGACAATGAGTCCCCTTTATATTCAGGCTACTAGAGCAAAGCTGGTCAAAATGTGGCTGGCAGGTGGGAGCTTCAAGCCTCCAAAGTCCAGGAATGGGCACATGTGCCTGGGCAACCTTCAGAGGCTGCTCTAAATTCAGCAACTGAGGAGAAGTTCCTATACCTTGCCACTATGTATTGTTTCCCCCCCCCCCCCCAGGTTAATATAGCAGTTTTTGTAACCATAGATCTTGGGAAGGAAATATTTCTGATTCTAGAATCATCCGAATCTTTTCCCACTGTGGAATTTCTTGTTTCCTTCCAATGGAATTCATGGAATGCCATCTCCCTGCCCTTCATTTGAAGGAACGTTGCTATAATTGCTTGTATTCTAAATTACGTGTCCCCAAATGTTTCTCAAACTGGGTCAAACCTCAAAATCTCTGTTTTTAGTTGGATGCTATCAATGTGGAGTTGCATACCTTTTGAGCTATGGCTCCTTGAGTTTGGCAAAAAGTGAGACATTCCCCTTCATGGTATTCTTCTTTACATTCACGACAGAACACGAACTGGAAAAGAAGAAATAAACATCAGGGACACGTCTGTGATACTATAATCACAGAGGGCTGCACAGCAGCTGAACTGTCATCTTTCTCATTTGGTGCTAATCTGAAGCTCACTTCAAGAAAGCGGTGGACTAATGCACAGAACCTCGATTGTCCAAGTCCCTAGGCACCAAGACAGGCCTCTTATATCCCACCAGGACTGCAAGCTTCTGAGGAGGTCCACTTAGGAAACCTTTGAAAGTACAGCAATTATTGGCTGAAAATATCCTTGGGTTGTAAAATCCAATGTAATTCCTAGAGGCTAAACTGTTGTTAAAAGCTGGGCGCTTCCTGGTCAGTTGGAGATTCTAAATTAAATCTGCCTAATGTAAAAGCAGGCTAGTTCGTGCTCTCCAGAAGCTTTGAACCATAATACCCACAATCCCCAAACTGGTTTGCCGGCTGGGGCTGATAGTAATATGAATCTTAAAGCATCTGACTAGTATCAGGCTGCCTACTCTGGATCTAGTGAAACACTGAACTATAACATTTCCATGATAATCACAATCATTCCTGAGAAATTATACCAATGCATCACACCTGTTCAGTTTCCTTACTTTAGAATTAAGAAACCTGTTTTGACAGGTGTCAGCAATAATCTTTAAACTATCATTTCCCAATTACACTCAAAGTCTTTGTTAGCAAGAAGAAAGTCAATAATGTAAAATGAGTGTTGTTGTTTTTTTTAAAACATCCATCTGGAGCTGCACTGTCTTGACCCATCTTTGAAATGCTGAAGCTTTTCTCAACTGTTAGCTACACTGACAAGGCAAGCTGATAAACCACTCTGGCTTTTTTGATACAGAGAAGCTTGTGCATATAATGAATAGACATATTGGCAGTACTTGACATTAAAATGTTTACCTGTCTCTAGTCTCATCTTTGGAATTCCATTTTGCACTCTGTCATGCTTCTATTGTCACTTTAACTACCACAGGAAATCACAACTCACAGAAACGCTGCTTATGCAGAATGCAACAGGACAACAGAATCACTCCACACTGAATCATTCTTTGCACAGAGACAAGGGAGACTGAGAATCGAGGTGTCGGAAAGATGCATATCAATACAATACCAGCTTTTATTCTTTCTTGAGAAGTTGAGTTTAGGATGTAAATTTCCTGGAGCCTATGAGATCAGTTTAAACTGCACAGACGAGGAAAATAAAGGAGACAAAACACACCCCACCCCAACCCTGCCCTTGTCCATCTAGGAGTAGCTAAGGAGATAGGTTTATGTCAAATGTGTTATGAAGCTACAGTGACCGAATGCTGGATGGACATCTTAAAACAAGGTAGTATTCAATGAGGGGTTCAGCCAAGAACAATGAGTGGTGTAAGTAGTAAAGTAAGAAAAGGGACCAGGACAACTTTTATCTAATTTAACATCTTATTTAGAGCTACTACCCGATTAACCCAACTAGTATAATAGTGAATCATTTCCATCAATAGCTTTCCATTCAATGTGCTTCCAGGAGACAAACTTTGCCTATGAATCAACTATATCTTTCTCAGTGTGGGCCTCTTCAGTCTCCCGAACACTGGTTAAATACCCACACTAGGTCAAGTACCTTCCCCATCTTTGCATCAAGGAATCATGCAACATCTCCATGACTCAGCCCAGATGCCTGTGTCCACATTCACCCCATCCCTTGATCTTCTGGATCAGCAGATGGCCTGTAACATGTCTACTATACAAAAGCCATTTTGAAGGCAAAGATGTGATTAAGGAAATTGCCAAACTTGGTATATACCCATCTGAATATAGAAAGGAGGATGAGTCAAAAAAGCTATGCAAATTCATTGTGGACTAGAACGTGATCTTACACTGAATGTTAAATGTATTCTTGCAAATTTTGCTGTAATAGACTTCAGAAGAGTGACATGTACAATAACTAACAGATGGCAGTAGCAACAGAGCAGGTGAGGGCCCTTCTGGTGACAGCAGCTGTGCATAACTGTAGCAGCAGGGCAATAGCAGGGCTGCACACCTCACATGCCACCAGAACACAAAGAAGAGAATTGGCCACTTCTAAGAGGGCTTTCACAGCTCCACTCAGTACAGGCTGGCTAGTTCTTAATGGGTGGACTGGTCATTTTCAATAATGCTGGCTTTTAAAAGCAGGCAGGAGGTACAGAGCAGCACAGTGATGTGAGGGCCCTCCTAGAGGCAGTGGTGGCAATGGCTGATTCTCCCATGCTTGAGGGATTCGTCTCACCAGAGCTAATGAATGCAGAAGCTGGTCCTGTTTCATTTCTCTTACAGCACTAATAAACGAGCAATGATAAGATGGGAAGAGTGAACAAAGTTCATCCAAATGGCGCTAGGGCTTGCTGAATCGCTTCTCACTCAACTTGGTAACCAACTGAAACACTGCTCTCAAGCTTTCTCTTGGCTCATTACCTAACCATCTCACTTATTCTGTGCCTTCCAGCTTGAGTGGTTTCCTACTTTCTGCAACAGCAAGCACATGCCTTAGTCCCCTTCGCTTTCACAGTCCTTCATAGGTGAGTTTTTCCAGCTCATCAAGCATCCCCAATAAGCTGTCTACTTTGAATCTGCTAATGATGCTAGTCCTGATTGCCTTGCTCATTAAGATTTCAAGGAAGCCCATTCACTGTTGGTCTAATTTAATGTCTTCTTGTGTAAGAAAATGTACCATCCTGTGTCTTTCAGGTCTTTGATTTTTTAAGTCTCAATATAATCAAAAGTATTTTTTTAAAAAAAACTATCTATTTATAGAGGGGATGAAACACAATTAAAAAAAACTTAAATCAGATTTTTAAAATTATTTTCAAAATGCTTTTTAAAAACATCTCCACACATTGATAATTTTAATTTAATATGTATTACAGCTCAAAGAGCTCAATATGCAGCAGGGAATATGCATTCTAATATATTATGGAACAAAGTGTAATGAAATAGAACAAAACCAAACCAGAAGTATTGTGGCATATTGACGACTTACAAATTGAAATTGGGGTGAGCTTGGTGGATTACAGGCCACTTCCTGAGACACAGAGAGTGAAGTATTTAATTACAGAATTTTATACAATTGTACATTGTGTGAGTATAGATACAGTTAAGATGAATATAGGCAGAGAAGGTGAAATGGTAAAGTGTCAATAACATTAACACAAATAATGAACTTTTAAGAGTGCAAATGGCATAAACATCTCACCATAACTAGAGTGATTAACTATGACGGGCTATGCTCACCTAATAGGCAGGTAACTATTACTCACAGAACTATAAATCAACAAGTCTAATACAAGGGTACTAGACCTTTATTTCACTCTGTGTGACAGAGTGGATGTACTGTCTGTCTCAGTTTGGGATGGGTGAGAAATTAAGTGGGATTAGTTCGCACTCTGACGCAAATTTGAGTCAGAATGAGGGTGTGATCACATAGGGAAATAGATCGTATGCTGGCCTGCTTGTGGAGCAGTCTGGTGCAATCCGTTTCCCAGTAATCACGTAGCATATGGGGAAATGCACTCCAGTCCAGCCCTGGTCTGTGCCCAAGCTAGACTCTTTTAGTCCAGCTGTATGGCTACTATTTTGGGGGGGGGGGGGGTTCCGACTGGAACCATTCCTCAAAAAAAGGAAGATTTTTTTTAAAGGAGAGATTGCTCCATGCAAAGCAGCCCTTTCTGTTCCAGTCAGACATATGCCATTCCCACCCTGAGTCTGGTGGATGAAAATAGAACTTTGACAAAATCAAGCTTGACATATTTCTGCACCTCTTGTCTCCTGCCTCAAATATTGGAGTTAGAGTATGCTGAGTGATTTCCAGTGGGGTTGAATATGCTCTCTGCAAAGCATGGTCATTGTAAAAAAACCTACTGGGAGAAAGAGTTCCAAAGAATAATCTGAGGTATAGCATCGTCGTCGTTTAGTCGTTTAGTCATGTCCGACTCTTTGTGACCCCATTGACCAGAGCACGCCAGGCCCTCCTATCTTCCACTGCCTCCCGGAGTTCTGTCAATTTCATGTTGGTTGCTTCGCAGACACTGTCCAGCCATCTCATCCTCTGTGGTCCCCTTCTCCTCTTGCCGTCACACTTTCCTAACATCAAGGTCTTTTCCAAGGAGTCTTCTCTTCTCATGAGATGGCCATAGTACTGGAGCCTTCAGCTTCGGGATCTGTCCTTCCAGTGAGCACTCAGGGTTAATTTCCTTTAGAATTTATAGGTTTGTTCTCCTTGCAGTCCAGGGGACTCTCAAGAGCCTCCTCCAGGACCACAGTTCAAAGGCATCAATTCTTCAGGGGTCTGCTTTCTTTATGGTCCACCTCTCACTTCCATACATCACGACAGGAAAAACCATAGCTTTGACTATTCGGACTTTTGTTGGCAAGGTGATGTATCTGCTTTTTAAGATGCTGTCAAGGTTTGTCATCGCTTCCCTCCCCAGAATCAGGCGTCTTTTAATTTCATGGCTGCTGTCTCCATCTGCAGTGATCATGGAGCCCAAGAAAGTAAAATCTGTCACTGCCTCCATATCCTCCCCTTCTATTTCCCAGGAGGTGATGGGACCAGTGGCCATGATCTTAGTTTTTTTGATGTTGAGTTTCAGGCCGTTTTTTGCACTCTCCTCTTTCACACTCATTACAAGGTTCTTTAATTCCTCCTCACTTTCTGCCATAAGAGTGGTATCATCTGCATATCTGAGATTGTTGATATTTCTTCCGGCAATCTTAATTCCGGCTTGGGATTCCTCCAGTCCAGCCTTCCGCATGATGTATTCTGCATATACGTAAGTTAAATAAGCAGGGGGACAATATACAGCCTTGTCGTACTCCTTTCCCAATATTGAACCAATCAGTTGTTCCATATCCAGTTCTAACTGTTGCTTCCTGTCCCACATATAGGTTTCTCAGGAGATGGATAAGGTGGTCAGGCACTCCCATTTCTTTAAGGGCTTGCCATAGTTTGCTGTGGTCCACACAGTCAAAGGCTTTTGCGTAGTCAATGAAGCAGAGGAAGATATTTTTCTGGAACTCTCTGGCTTTCTCCATAATCCAGCGCATGTTAGCAATTTGGTCTCGAGTTCCTCTTCCCCTTCGGAATCCAGCTTGTACTTCTGGGAGTTCTTGGTCCACATACTGCTGAAGCCTACCTTGTAGGCATAGCATAGATTGGATTAAAGGCAAGAATGTGGGACTTCAGAATTATTCTCAAAAGTTAATTTCAAAACTCAACACCGTAAGGATTTTAAAAGTATGATTCAAAATAATCAAAAAGGGGTCTTAAATCATTACCAGGTACAAACTGCCACCAAACACCACTGTCCCTTTATCTTAGAACCTTGCATGAATGTTTTCCCATGTAGCCACTGTATTCTGACTGTCTGATGAAGTAGACATGTTCCATGAAAGCTTACATTAAAATGTAGTAGTTTGTCTTTAAGGTCCCACAATGTCTTTTTTTTTTGCTTTTTTTTTTTTTTTGCTTTTGTTTTGTGATTCTTGCTGCAGTGCCTTAAAAATACCTGAAAATAAGATAGGGTCTTACATTAATCTTTGCTCCAGAAAATGCATTAGGGCTTTTTTTCAGGGGATATTTTATTTTTTTCATGTACAGCAATCTACATTTATTCAAATACAGTCATGCCATCTTCTGGTTGCTGCACAATGGTGGAGGGCAGGGTTTCATACTGTTCACCCTTGTCAAACACACACCTGGAATCTTGAAGGGAATGTAGCTTGGGAGATAACTTCCACTCACCCACCCACCCCAAAATCAAGATCTTCCAAAGCTGCTTTTTATTTAAAAAGAAAAATCACAAAGGCTTATTAGTCATATATAGCAGTGATCCCCAACCTTGGGCCTCCAGATGTTCTTGGACTAAAACTCACAGAAGCCTTCACCACCACCTCTGCTGGCCAGGATTTCTGGGAGCTGAAATGCAAGAACATCTGGAGGCCCAAGGTTGGGGACCACTGATATATAGCATGTAAACTAGAGTTCCAATATCACCTATATTGTTGGGCTTCCCACTACCACAATTTTTAGAGGTACTACCTGGTATTCATTTGGGCCATCATCTGGGCTGGACTGAAAGTTTTCATTTTTAAAAAGTCTCTAGTCCTCTAGAACCAAACGCAGAAGGCAAAATGTGGAGTCAATACATTGGACTACTATTTGTGAGAAACAAGACTTCTAGTGTTATTAGCCAAAGAGTGAAGCCAGCCACAGTTGCTCAGGTGAATGTTGCACTGGTAGAAACACATTGCTGGTTTAAACCTATAAAGCCCTAAAGAATTTGGGTCCAAGCTATATCAAGGACTGTGTCTCCCTTTATGAGCCTGCCCAGCTATTAAGATCATCGGGAAATTTCTCTTGGCCCTGCCACCTTCACAACCCAGTTTGACAGCTTTTCTGGTTTGCAGTTCAGTTCGTGCCCATCTCTAATAACAATACATACTGCCCGGGGGAATTATGGAAGCTGTAGTCCAAAAAAGGAATCTTTAAAAGCTTTGACATTATATATCTTACACATTTCCTTCTTTGACAGGGATTCAATGACCTTTGCAGTCCATTCCAGCTCTACATTTCTATAGATGTATGAGTCTATAATTTGTTCTGGAAACATGAAGTCCCAATTTATTTCCCCCAGGCTTCCAAGAACTCAGCTGAGAGCTTAGCCAGATGCTCCCCTGAGGAAAAGTGCAGTTGGCCAAAAATAGAGAATTTAGAAAATGATTCTGCTTGTTATTTATATTGTTATATTTAGCTTAGCTTACTGTAAATCTCAAATTTCTGCACAGTAGGTAAGGAACTTAGGGTGTAATCATATGGGATTTGCTAGCTCTGGAGATGGGCTGGTTCACTCTTTTTCCCGGTGACAACATGATGTATGGACTGTTATGAAACAGCCCATCCCTTATCTTTGCCTACCCACACATTTTTTGGGCTCCTGTCAGGATCTAATGTTTTTCTTATTGCAGGCATGTTTACTCAGTTTTGGTTCAGTTTTAGCATGTGTAGTTGCTGGGATCAAACCAAAGTGGATGGCTAAAGCTGTCCCTTTGCTTAAGCCACTTCATGATCTTGAAAAATGGAAATCTTCTCGCTCTCCTGTGAATGGAGAGAAAGAAAGCAAAGGTGGTTTTTAAAATAGTCCTAAGGCAGCAATATGCCACTTAGGAAAGAAAAAAAAATGAAAAGCTTCCTCTCTCCACCTTGCCACAGGGGAGTGAGAGGTACTTATTAATTTCTTACGATTCTGAAAAAGTTTAAGCAAAGCAGGAAGGAGGCAATAGAAAGGGACAAGGAAGGGCATTTTGTTGTTGTTTTTTCCTTTCCCTTTAAAAGGAAAGTAGGGCCAAATAGGGTCACCTGAGGTGTGGTGTGGTTGAACCCTGCATGTGGATGCAAGGATGATCCCAAATAACATCCTGTTTAGAATGATCCAACCTGATCCTGGTTAAGAAAGTCTGGCTAGCATGGTTTTTTGTACTGACTTCTCAGATATAGGTAAAGGTAAAGGTTCCCCTTGACAATTTTTGTCCAGTCATGTTTGACTCTAGGGGGCGGTGCTCATCCCCGTTTCCAAGCCATAGAGCCAGCGTTTTTTGTCCGAAGACAATCTTCCGTGGTCACATGGCCAGTGCGACTTAGACACGGAACGCTGTTACCTTCCCACCGAGGTGGTCCCTATTTATCTACTCGCATTTACATGCTTTCGAACCGCTAGGTTGGCGGGAGCTGGGACAAGCGACGGGCGTTCACTCCGTCACGTGGATTCGATCTTACGACTGCTTGGTCTTCTGACCCTGCAGCACAGGCTTCTGCGGTTTAGCCCACAGCGCCACCACGTCCCCATGGTCTCAGATATACATGCTACTAAAACAAATCAGTCTTACATTTCAGTAAATGTGCATAGAAAATGGATTCATTAGGAATTAGGAATTAGAGATTGACAGAATTACTTCCTTGGACTACAAGTGCCAGAATCTGCCAGCCATTACAGTCACTTTTCTGACTAAGGGATTCTGGAAGGTGGAGTTTATTTTTCAAAATTTTATTCAAGCTTTGCAATGAATCTCATTAACAATATAGCAAACCCAACCACAATTATGGCGATGGAACCTTAGGAAGCAGGTGGCATGCTGGATTGGTACGTGCTTTTGTCTGTGTATACATACGAAAAGACCAATATGGCAAAGAAAGTTAAGTCAGGGCGTTTTCTAGCTATAATAAAATGTTCAGTCTGCATCTCTGAAGAAAATGATACCTTGTTTCCCCCCCCCTTGATGCTTGCAGTTTGCAAAACTTTGTCCTGCAAATCAGATGACAGTGTGGCAACTGTGGGAGTTTCCTATGGTAGGAGTTTTGACCCTCCCTTTGCCCTCAGTAAAATCATACAGCAAAAACTAACAGCCATCTTGTGCAAATATTACCAGAAGCCCAATGTGTGGGTTTAAAGGTCATAATTTATTTGCATGCATCAGCAATGTACATGGTTGCCCTTTATTTTATACTAAAAACTCTCTAAGATAGGTTTGGCTGAAAAACCCTAATTAGTCAAAAGGTACAAAATAAACTTTGTGACTAACAAGGATATTAACTTGCATCTCCCTGTTCCAAGCGAAGGACTCTAACCCTAATCCTGTACTGACACTTTCAAGTCATTGACCACTGTGTAAATGATTCACAAAATATATTGGTAGGGGGGGGGGGGAAGCAACAACTTGTTTAATGTGCTAGGGGATTCCTGTTTGACACCCTGTCCACTGACCTGTGGCGTCCCTCAAGGTTCTGTTTTGTCTCTTATGTTATTTAACATCTATATGAAACCACTGGGAGAGATTGTCCGGAGTTTTGGGGTTTGGTGTCACCAGTGTGCTGATGACATTCAAGTCAACCTCTCCTTGTCACCTAAATCCAAGGAAGCTGTTTCAGCTCTAAATCAGTGTTTGGTATCAGCAATGGACTAGATAAGGGTGAATAAATTGAAACATAACCCAAACAAGACAGAGGTGCTTCTGGTCAGTCGAAAGCAGATCAAGGTATCAGGATGCAACCTGTACTGGATGGGATTACATTCCCATTTTAAAAACAGGTCTACAGCTTGGGGGTGCTCCTGGATTCATCCCTGAGCCTAGATGCCCAGGTCTCCGTGGTGGCCAGGAGTGCATTTGCAAAATTGAACTATTGCGCCAGCTATGTCTGTCTCTTGAGAGATCTGATCTGGCCACTGTGACCATCCCCTAGTTACTTCCCAGCAGCTGTAAGCTGCCTTGGGTCCTTTTAAGGGAGAAAGGTGGGGTAAAAATATGAAAAAACCTGCATTAGATTGTGTATTAGGCAAATTGTGCTATATGCAAATCAGTTTGTCTAATTTGCATGATACAAAAAAGGCTGACTACCCAGATTTGGAGAAGTAGAACATGGCAACCCTAATGTAATCACCCCTGTGGAAAATGTAATTTTACACTCCTGGAAACATTTTCTCTATTGTTTCTGTTTTTCTCTTTTGTATATTTTTATTGCTGTAAGACATTTTCAATCTTTTTTTAAAAGAAAAGACCATCTAAGAAATTTAATAAATAAATATAATGTGTGAATGTGTCATTTGCCTCTCATAAAGCCAAGAAATACAAATTAGATGGTGACATGTTTAGAGAACCTTTACTTCCCCCGACTGAGAAAACCCATGCTTAGTAGAACACGATCTGTCTACCGAGTTCTTCTTGCTTCTCTGACGGACGGTCACAAACGGGACCTTGAGGCAACTGCCCTCTCTGTCTGGTGTTCAGTGCCAGGCTGCCTCGAAACCTGAATGTTCCATTAAACTCCATGAGACTATTAACAAATGACCGTAAGTACTGCAAATGCTAATTTTAATCTCAAAGGATTGGAGCCCTTCCATGGGACTAGCGCTTAAAATGGTGGGGGTGCGGGAGAGCTGTGCTGTCAACCAGCCTCTCTTGCCTTAAACTGATGCTTGTTTCTTTTATAATCCATGCTGTGCTGTAACAGGGGAACGCTTAATGCATTTGTGTCAGGAAAGGCCTATTTATTCTGACAAACTTATCAACCTCCAGGGTGTTCTTCCACCATGGAACTGATTTTACATCTCATCCATTATCTAATAAGATGTGAAAACAGTTTCCCATCTCGCCCTGAGATCAGCCTTATTTCCATTGAAAGCAAGGGGATGAGATCATCGCCCACAGAGTTTCTTTCAGCATTTGAAAGAGAAGTAGAATGAACTGCACATAGAAGCACATACACACGTGCGTGTGCATGCTCACATGCACGCACACATCTTTTATTACAGCAAGCCTGCAGGAAAGCTGTAAGTCAACCTGCTCAACCTAGTGCCCTCCAGACAGCAAGCCTGTACATCCTGTGATCTGAACCAAACTCATCAGACAGGTCTAGTAGCGTATGAGAGGCTCAATTTCTTTTTCGTCTTGATGGAAACTGCTGGAAAACAGGCATATTTGTGAAACACATGAGAAGTTACAGCTGCTAAGGTGCAAATGGACTGGTAGGTTACAAATGGTTGAAATGCTTTATAAAAGATTGCACAGAAAGGTAGTACATAGTTGTTGTTTTTATAAATTTATGGAAGCCTGTTTTAAAGCAAAAGTGAACCAGATAAGCTGTGAAACGCCATCTCTCTTAAAAATACAGGCTTGAGGAAAGACTAGCAGAATTATTTGGAAGCACTTCTGCACAGCAGCCACCCAATGAGCTGGTTAAAGCCAATATTACATTGTTGAAAGGAAAGGAAAAAAGGGCTCGTATCCAGTCTTTGGTAAAATCAAAACAAGGTTTCGTTTTGACTACTCATGAACAGTTTATATAGGTAGAAATTCAGGTAGATTAAACATAAATTCGGAGTGAGTGCCCGTCGCTTGTCCCAGCTCCCGGCAACCTAGCGGATCGAAAGCATGCAAATGCAAGTAGATAAATAGGGACCACCTCGGTGGGAAGGTAACAGTGTTCCGTGTCTAAGTCGCACTGGCCATGTGACCATGGAAGATTGTCTTCAGACAAACGCTGGCTCTATGGCTTGGAAACGGGGATGAGCACTGCCCCCTAGAGTCGAACACGACTGGACAAAAATTGTCAAGGGGAACCTTTACCTTAAACATAAATTCAGGGAGAACTTTTTGCAAGCACAAAGGTATTCAAAATCAAGCTGATAGCTAGAAGCTACTTGCAGGTCCTAAACAAACATGGACAAGCAGGAAATTTTGACAAACATCCCATTAAACAAGCAACATATTATAAAAACTTGTAAAAATGGAATATAATATGCTACTAATATTTATTATGCGCTGACAAGTCAAATCTGACGCACAGTGACTCCCACCAGGGTTTTCTAAGTACTGTACAGAGCACTCGGAAGTCGTTTAGCTAGCATTCCCTTCTTGTTGGACTGCTCTGAGACTGTGCAGCTTGCCCAAGGCAAGACAGGCTGGCTTTTCTCCTGGGACACACAATGGGGAATCAAACTCCATACCTAAATCACTGATTTGTCCAGCCAGCTTAATGTAATATACTACATTAACACCATTCAAACAAAGCTGATGGGAAGCTATGTACCATGAATAAGGGAGAAACTTTGAACTTGCTTCTGAGAACTTACTGCATGAGCAATGTTGAATATCCAGAACCAGCTGCTATTATTTTTATGGTTATGACTGAGTTCAATTGTACATATTTCAGTCCTTATTTCTGGTCTTTCCAAAGGACTGAAAGGTGTACAATTAAACTCAGTCATAACCATAAAAAGAATAGTAACTAGTTCTGGAAATTCAGCATTACCCGGGCTGCAGAGAACATAGGTGGTGGAGGAGACCGTGGTGCCCTCTTCTTGTCCCATATAGTCCAGACTAACATGTTTGTCAAAGCTCTGTCCCCCAAAACCTTGTAACCCAAAGGTTCTCATCTCCCATCTCCCCTCTTCCCACCCAGCCCCCTTTGGTTTCTTTTATGCTGGTGCCCTCTGAAGCTCACAATGCTTTCTATGGGCAAGTCTGCTCTACTCCTCCCACAGGTGTAACAGAAACCTGACGGGCAAAAGGAAATCAAGCAGTGGGTTGTTTTGTGGAGAGGAAGAAAACTTGTTGTTGGGGTTGTAGTCTGATGACAGTGAGGGTGTGTAAATATTTTAAAAGAGGTGTGCATGGCTATCACCTGCATCAGAAGTGTGTCATGATTCTTTAAGTCCTACTCCTGTAATTGCTCAGTGCTGAGTCTAGAGCATTTTGCATATCTCCAGAAGAACCCTCTCCATTATTACTTGATTTACTTTTTTTAAGAACTCTGCCCATGAATATACTGGTTACTTAATCTTGCAGTAGTCACTTAATACTGGGCCTCAGCATTCCCCACTGTTAACTGAGACCACTTCCAGTTTACTGGTAAAATGCCATCACCACCACCACCACCACCACCACCACCACCATGATGTGCTGTCAAGTCAGTTCTGACTTATAGGAAACCGTTTTCAGGGATTTCTAGGTAGAGAATACTTGGAATACTTACCATTCTCTTCTTCTGGGGGGTGCCCTAGGGCTGTGCAGCTCACACAAGGCCACGCAGGCCGGCTCTGCTCCCTGGAGGGACACCAGGGATTCAAACTCCCAGCCTATGGCTCTGCAGCCAGATACCTAACTCACTGAGCTATCTAGCCAGCTTAGAAATGCTATACAGAGCAGATATTTTATGTAGTGGCTTATCGCCTCACCAGGCTGTCTGTGCCTTGCCTCACTACTTTTGCCATCAGGGCCCATCTGTTTCTATGCAGTTTTAGGCCAGCAATGAAGCAAGGGAAAAATGAAGTCGAATAATTACAGTTTGTGGCATTTATGTTGAAACTTGACTGGCATAACACTTGTGCCACAATAAATGTGTGTTAATCTTTAAGGTCATGAAATGTCTTTGTTTGTTTTGCTGCAGCTGACTAATCCTGCTTCCCCTTTAGGCATTACTCATATTGTTATTTTGTATGACAGCTCTGAGACACCTCAATTTTATTCTCTTATTATTTATGCCAGTTGGATTTGGATGGTTATAACACAAAGGATAGCCACATGGTAGCACACCAATGCAGCATAAAAAAACTGTGGTTTTGTCTTTCCAATACCAAAAGAGCATTTTCCAGAAGATGGCAGTAGCGGCACATGAATTAATTATTATCGAAAGCTCAAGGAAGCCAAATGAAAGTCATGCCAAACAGTCAGGACTGGGGACAAAAAGCTGAAAGGCACAAAACTGGTCCTGACAAGCCTGCTTCCTAAAGAAGGATGGTGTTCAGATGTACTGGAATATAGGAAAAGGAAGGAAGGAAAATGTTCTCAAGGACTTAATCACTACTGGAAGTTGTGGATCTCCAATCTAACTTTTTCAGACTGGATATCTATAGAATAATTTTTTTAAATAATTAATCACAGTGGCTTCAGGTACTGTAACATCTCTCAGCCCTCACCCCCAATTTTCATTCATACAGGTAGAAAGGAGTGGGAAAGGCTATTCACAACATGGGAATGAAAAGACGTTATTTCTGAAATGTTCTCTTTCTGGCAACTCAAGCTATAGGTTAGTTTTCAGCTGCCCTGATAATTCAAAATGTATTTTTAAAAATCTGTATTTTTGGATTTCTGCTGTTTCACATATGTTTCTCCCAAAGTACACACTTCTATGCATATATCTTCCAAATTGAGATACCTTTATGCATACTTTTTGGTAATGTATGTATGTATTGCAAGCTAATGTATTCTCGAAGGCTACAGCAAGCTACTGTCCCTATAAGAAGGTGTTCCTGTGTGTTGTTTTCACTATAATTAGCATTTTGTACACTACCTTCCTGTAGTGTAGGTGGGGGTTTTTTTGTGTGTGTGCACCTCTGACTGATGTGTGCACTGTTGTGTGTGGAGAACTTTAGCATCAAATCTGAGAATATGCAGATTTCATTTACATATGAAGTCCATACCACCTTGTTAGTTTGGCATGCATAAGTCTGATATCTGATACAATGGTATGAAAATTTGGACAGAAAAATCTTTCTCATTCCTGTTCTGCTCTTTAAAAAGGAGAAATTCAAGAGTGGCAAGGAATGCACCAGGGGAACAGGAGAGAAAGCAGGAAACCAAAGCTTCATTTCAAACCGAGATAATCAGAACAGTAGTTACTGTGGGATCCCTTCAGGGATTGCTGCCTTGTCGTGGCGAAGGGGCTTGAGTAACTCAGAGAAGCTATGGGCTATGCCATGCAGGTTTAGGAGATTTGCAGCCAACTGCCAATCATGTGGAACTGGACTTAGTTCTTGTCTTTAGTATCAATTTAAAGCTTATATGAGTTCCAGTAATTTTAGTTCCATTCATCTGATCATACTATTTGCCTCTATGAATTCAATATAGTTTCCACCCTAGATAGTTTCTGGATCAGTGGCATTCAGCCATAGCTGATGGCAAGCCATTGGCTTCAATAGGCCAAGTCCTCCTTTTTCTGTTTCTGTTAAGAACGTTTCTCTGTTAGCTGCCCAGCAGAATGTCTGTCTCAATCTCCTGACACCTTTTTCCTCCATGTTGTGGGAGGCAGGCATGAGTCCATTCCAAGTATTTATGAAATGTGGTAGAGAAGTGAACGTGCATTTCTTATTTGCATATCAGATGGCAAAAAAATGTTGGGATATGGTGAGATCAACATTCCAGCCACTATGGGTTAATATGTTTGTCTAACTGAAGTGGACCTCACCTGGACATATGACCTAGTTTAAAGCCAATGAGTTCTGTCTCTCTTTCCCGTAAGACTCTACAAAAGGGGTTAATTGCTTTTGCCTGAACCAGAGATGCACCACACTGAAGAAGTTACCACAGAGTGAGGCAGAGACTGTGCATGCTTGCCAGTGGCATTGCCTGAGCTGCCACTGCCCTTCTTGCTTTTACTATTATAGTATGTTCTGTTATGTAGTTTTAGTAGTATGTTGTTTTACTAGGAATGCCCTGTTTACCCTTTCCTAAGAGACTTAGATAAAGATTATTGCTTATTACTTCACTTTCATCTCCATGCCTTCAATTTTCCCCACAAAAAGGAGATAATCAATGTGCAAATTAGTACAGTATACATTCAAATTTTGATAGTTTAATTAGATTTCAATTTAAGGTGTCATGTCAGTTTTAGAAAGCTCTTACTGACCAAGTACTGTACATGTAGAGTTTCCTAAGCACAGATGGTGAACATCTCCAAGGCCAAATGGACTGCATCCAAGAGTATTGAAGGAACGAGATGAAGAACTCTCAGAACCACTTTCCATTATTTTCTTGAAATCATGGGAAATGGATGAGGTGCCAGATAATGTCCCTATTTACAAAAAGGGCAGAAAGGAGGAACGTGGGAACTATGACCAGTCAGCTTGACATCAATTTGTGGGAAATTCTGGAACAGATTAAAAAGCAGTCACTATGCGAGAACCTAGAAAACAATGCAGTAATAATGATGAGCTAACATGTATTTGTCAATAACAAATCTTGCCGAGATGATCTGATCTCATTTTTTGATTATGTAACCTCCCTGGTAGACAGAGAGAATGTTGTAGACATTGTACATCTTGACTTCAGCAAAGCTTTTGACAAAGTGTCCCATGATATTTTGATTAACAAGGTGGATAAAACAACTGGCAGGTGGATACACAGTTGGCTACAGAATCATACTCGGAGGGCAATAATTAATGGCTCCTTCTCAAACTTAGAGGAGATAACAAGTGGGATATCCCACAACTCAGTCCTGGGCCCAGTACTCTTCAATATATTTTTAATGACCTGGATCAGGGAATACAGAGAATGCTAATCAAATTTACGGATGACACAGAACTGGGTGGAATTGCGAACACAATGGAAGACAGAAACAAATTCAAAATTATTTAGATAGATTTGAGCACTAGGCTGACAACAACAGAATGAAATTCTACAGGGATAAGTGCAAAGTACTGCACCTAGGAAAAAGAAACCAAACACACAGTTACAAGATACATGGCTCTGCAACATTACGAGTGAGAAGGATCTTGGAGTCATTGTAGATCACAAGCTGAATATGAGCCAACAGTGTGATGTGGCTACAAAAATGGCAACTACTATTTCAGGATACATTTACAGAAATATAGTCTCCAAATCCCATGAAGAACTAGTTCCCCTCTGCTTAGCACTGGTTAGGCCTCACCTTGAGTATTGTGTCCAGTTCTGGACATTGGACTTCAAGAAGGATGCTAACAAATTGAAACAAGTTCAGAGGAGGGCGACAAGGGCTGGAAGCGAAGCCTTATCAGGAAGGACTGAAAGAACTGGGCATGTTTAGCCTTGAGAAAAGAAGACTGGTGAAAATATGATAGCACTTTTCAAATACAGTACTTGAAAGGCTGTCATACAGAAGAGGTGCAGGATCTGTTCTCAGTCACCCCCAGAGTGGAGGACACATAAGTTGCAAGAAGCCCGATTTAGGTTGAATATCAGAAAAAACTTCCTAACTGTTAGAGCAGTACAGCAAAGGAACCAATTACCTTGAGACGTAGTAAATGCTCCAACACTGGAGGCATTCAAGATAAATTAGGACTATCACCTGGCAGACATTCTTTGATTTGTATTCCTGCACTGATCAGGGGCTTGGACTTGATGGCCTTATAGGCCCCTTCCAACTTTATGATTCTATGATTCTATGATTAGGAAGTTGATTCAGCATAATTATAAGTTAGTGGGTCTTCACCTGATGGGTTAGGACAACTGTTAGATCAAAGGTTGCAGCATCACCCAAAGTAAGTCACACCAGATCTATCATGATACAAATATGGTTCAAGAACTGGGTTTTATTCAGCCTTGTGGGATTTTTATGTTGTCTTCCATTAGAGGTCCAGATCCACCAACTGTCTTAAGTGCAAAGCAGTAGCTCAAATTAGCCTGCATATACTAAGCATTACGGAACAGTATGCCTCTGAATATGTATGTGCCCAGAACATTTTGATTACCACTGGAACCAAATGTATAAGTCCTTTAATAACAACAAGAGCACACTTACAATTTCTCAGAATTGTTCTTTTTTATCACCATAATTCAGATGACAGAGGGGTTTTTCTCCTTGCTAGCTGGCCTCTGGAATCAGAAATCCTTGCTTAGCTCTTGCATATTTATTAGTAGATCCTGACATACCTTGGTACCCCAAATTCTAAGGCACTTGTGTGACTGACTCCGAAATCCCTTTGCTACAGTTTGAATGTTATGTGACTCTGGGAAGGTAGAGCACTGGCAGTGGTAACTCAGCTCACATGCAACTTATTACTGTTGTTGTTGTTGCTGTTGTTGCTGTTGTTGTTGCTGTTGTTGTTGTTATTGTTGTTGTTGTTGTTGTTGTTGTGTGCCATTAAGTTGTCCCCAACTTATGGAGAACTTTTGAATGAGCAATCTCCAAAATGTCCTGTCCTTAACAGCCCTGCTCAGCTCTTGCAAACTCAAGCTTGTGGTTCCTAAACTCAATCCATCTTGTATTTGGTCTTTCTTTTCTCCTATTGCCTTCAAACGTTCCTAGCATCATTGTCTTTCTTTTCCAGAGACCCCTGTCTTCTCATGAAGTGGCCAAAGTAGGATGGCCTCAGTTTCAACATTTTTGCTTCCAGAGATAGTTCAGGCTTGATTTGATCTAGGACCCACTTGTTTGTCTTTTTGGCAGTCCAGGGTATCTCATTCAGCACCATATTTCAAGCAAATCATTTTTTTTCATTCAGTTTTCTTTACTGTCCAGCTTTCACACGTATACATGGTGACTGGAAATACGATAGCATGGATGATCCTGGTCTTTGTTTCCAGTGACACATCCTTAAACTTGATGATCTTTTCTAGTTCCTTCATTGAGGCCTTTCTAAGTCTCAGTTTTCCTCTAATTTCTTGGCTGAAGAAATTAGCCAAGAAATTTCTCCATTTGGATTGATGATTGAACCACGATATACCAAATTTCACCTTTGGCATCTGGAAGTTGTGTAGTTCCTTTTTAGTTATGGTTTTTGATGTTCAGTTGCAATTCTGTTCTGGCACTTTCTTCTCTCACTTTCACTAGTTTCAAGTAAATGCTGCTTTCTGCTGCAATCACACCAGCAAAATATCCTACTGCGGTTACAAGAATTTTAATCACGTTCCTGTCATGCTTTGTGGTCACATGGCATGTATGCCAGGATGTGTGTCCAACATGTTTTTGGGTTACCGAATCATTTCCTTCCAATTCAATAAGCACCTAGACCTTCTTGTTAACACCATTTGACAAACATAAACTGACGCATTGACACAAACACCACAGAATACTGTAATAATAATAATAAACAGTTTAAAAGGACATGCGTCATAACAGTAGTTCAAAAAATTATGATAATGTCATTCACATACTCAGCAATGCAATATATATTTTCAAAGATCTGCAAAAAAGTAGAAGCCTCTGGCTGAGTGGGAAATGATCTGCAGTTACCCGCTTGCTGGGTAAATGGTTCACTAATGGCTGTGTGTCATGTGACTGCAAAGTTATGATATGAACTCAGTGGAGGATAGGAACACAACATTTGACTCATGTGACTGTGGCCTGAGATGGTGTCATCTGCATACCTTAAATTCTGAGACTGTTCAAATAGATGGTGGTCGCTTCTTTCCACAACCTTGGCAACCAGGAATGGATTTTTGGCAAGGCTTAGGAAAGTTACTAGGGCGGGACTTCAACTCCCATAATCCCCCAACTAGTCTGCATGCTCTTTTGAAAGGGGGATTATAGTCTAAAAACATAAAATTTCCATATTTTGATTGCTGTGGTAACTATGCACATTTCACTGGAATGAACATGCATATTTTAAGCAACATTTTGAAATGGTAGTTTATTCACTATTTAATTACAGAGCATGGTAAAAGAAAATCCAAGTTTTAAATTAAACTGTGTTCTATTGACCTCACTTTACCTTTAGATGCAGGATGGCTGGTCAGGCTTTCAAATGATGAATGTTACCGGTACTTCACTGATAGTCTATAAAACCATTTCCTAATGAATGTGTATCCTTTTGGGGGAATTAGCACAGGGTTGGCTGGTAAATTACCATTAAACCTTATTAGTTCTTCATGCTGAAAAGAGTCCTAGGAACAAAAGCCACACAAGCACTTGCTGCCCTTGTAGATAGATCACTGCTTTTTGTTTGGAGGAGATTACCTGGCATATCTCATCATGTAGACTTACGGCGATATGCGTAAATTAAACAATAACAAGCTGAAACATAATCCAAATTCTATCATCATAAACTCCTGAATGTGTGTAGAAGTAGATAATTAACCAAGAAGGGGGGGGCATAAGAAGCTTAGGCTCGTCCTAGTTTTACTTAGATAAAAACCAGATGGAGAAAGCTGCCAGTCTAGATTTAATCCCTGCTACATGCCTATGAATATACTTCTGCCCACATTCACTGCATCTACTAGTTGCCGATACTTTTCGTATAAGTGGAGAAAGAAAGTGCAAAGTAAAAGGCAAATAAGAAAGTATTTTCTCAATGCTTAATCTGCCTGGAAATAACTATAATCCAAAAGGTAATAATAGTTAATTATAAAGCTTTTGCTTTTTTAAAAAAAAAACTCTCGGAAGTAAAGGGAACATGAAGCAGGACTCTTCGATAGGTCTTCTATTGTTCTTGTAACCATAGTAACATCCAGAGGACAAAGTTGTCCTTACAAAAAAATGACCCAGCCAAAGTTAAGCAATTTAAAATCTCATTGATTTAAATTGGACAGCTGGGCATATGTTTAGCTGCCTTACATAGAAACCACTAGGATTAAAAAGTGCTTCATTTGGATTGCATCATACTGAAAAAATGGGTTAACAACTGTATGGCTTCCTACAATTCCTGCCTTAGCATCAGAAAGCAGCAAAGTCCCCTTTAATATTAAATATTATTACATATTTCCAGTCAAGTATCTAGTGCCTTAGGTTCTCCAGCAATTTAAAACAACTCATTGTTTTAACAGCTGTGAAAATTAGATGTTGCTAACTTTTAACCTATTGATATCAGTGGGAACTGGGTGCAACCAAATCTGTGCAACCTCCAGTATCAACAAAAAAAAAATTAGGTTCTGTGAATAAATGCACCCAAGGAGTCAGTGAGACCTAAGCATGTTCTATCCATTTGGTTGATACATGATGACCTTAGATATGGGCTGAAATTCAGTAGTACATTGCAGCTAGAGTAGGCCTTATTGAATCAAGGGAATTTACAGGGGAGTTGACTCACTAAATTCTCACTGGTTCGATGAGTCTAATCTAACTGCTATTTACCACTAATTTAAATAATAATTTAAATCGATTTGATTTAAATCCACCCTGGTCAGCATGGATCCTGATTAATAAATATTTACAATTTCCCATCTGTAAAAACTGTGACGTGTAAGTCAAAAAGCATGTACATTTCTGAATTCTATTCATCAAAATCTTTAAAATTAGGTGCCATGCAATTATGTAAGCAACAAAAACAAACAAACACAACCCCAAAACCCCACACAAAACACTGGGATACATCTGAGGAGCCCCAAAGAATTTATATTTATGCTACACAGCTTATATTTCAAGTCAAACCATCCCACAAATATTATCCAAATTTGATAGATATCAGTATAGGTGGTATAAGTCAAAATAATCAGGGTGCTCTGGAGGGTCCATAACCTGGTGTTCATGTATGTCATCTGCTAAGTCATACCCCTGAAAATGCCTTCTAAGTTTGAGGAAAATCCATTCAGGCATTTAAGACAAAAGAACAGGGGTGCCCCTGAGTAGCCCCAAAATGACTGTCATATGTTCTTGCATGATGGCCTAGCAAACAAACAGACAGAACATATTTCTATTTGTATAGAAGTACAATAATAATTTATATACTATCATTCAAAACTAACAAATCCTTTGAAATTACATTAGGAAAAGTTTTTCAAGTATCATTTGTAAAATTATTCTAAAGCAAACATCTAGTAACATTAGGGAGCGTACTTAAATGTGTTTAATAAAGAGTCAAGAAGTAGAATCTTCAACAGAATCAAGAAGTGTTTCCACAATGTGTCCAAAAATTACAAACCCATCTAGCCAGTCAGCTTCTTAATATCTTTGCTCATCTATCACCAGTCTCCACTGAATTAATGCATTGCTTCATAATGCCTAGTAAAGAGGTGAAAGCTATACAGCCACTAAATCTTGGTAGAGTGAGTCACAGCTATAAGTCCCAATGCAAAAGCACTAACAGTGCCATTCTAAAGGTTTCTGTTTACATATATATCCCCCAATGGAATTTCAATGGGACTTAATTTCAGATGTATTTATAAGATTTTAGATGTTAGAAATATGCCCTTTCAAGCACATGAGCAGCTGCAGCAAAGTAGCAGTGGACGTTCAGAGACACGGAAGACTTGAGCAAATTGGCAGACTAACAGACGATTAACTAACAGGGATAGGTTCACATAAGACAAGCCAGCGATTTCAATAGGTTTAGGCATTCTTATCTCCTAAATCTGTACAGTATGGGTGGAGGATAGTTTTTCAGCTGAATTCTGATCCATGAAATGTGTCAGGGCTGTGTTCCTGCAGTGCCAAATAATATGCATCAGTTTCGGCATTTCCTACCAAAATACAAATCCTTTGGTTATCTCCTCAGGACTATACCCCAGTACAACAACTTCCTAGGCTGCAAAGCAGAGTTCAGTTCTACATAACTGGAACTGCTTTCCAGCCTCCAAATACTCTCCTGATCACCAACTGGAAATAATTGCAGAAGTTTACAAGCCAAGTAGGGTGCCCCACAGGCTCAACCTGGCATGCTAGCTGGGGTTTCGCCATCTCTTTCTGTGTAAGACTGGGATTTAAATGGAAGATATAAGTTTGTCAATTTCAAATGTCCACATTTACCTCTTTGTGGGACTTTCTCATCCAGCCCATTAAGGTGTTTCATGTATTTGGATGCTACTTTGAGAATAGTTAATGGGTGAAGAATGCCTTGAATTATTCTCATGGGAAGCCAAATGCTCCTCTCTCAATATATGTTTTTAGAATCAAGTAGTATGCTTTCCATAAATATTTTCTATTATGTGCATCAGATATCTGGAGGATATGCATCATGGTGCTCAGTCATAGACAATAAGTAAAACCAAAAGCATTTAAACAACCATTATTTCAAGAACCTGACAAGAAAGCTTGCCTATCAAAAATGGATGCAAGAAAACTTGACAAGGCATGTGTTATTCTAAGATAACGCATGCCTTGTGGGTGTTGTGAACTATGAGGTGAAGCCAAATGCCTTCAGTGACCTGAAAGTGTTATCTTAAAGTAGCACGCACATGGCTTACAGAAGCATACCAAATTAGAAAATAGCCTCAAACCTTCAAAATTAAATGCCTTTTTATTAATCAACGAAACAAAAGGAATAAAGAGCATAACAATTATATGGCCAGGAAAGAGCAAATAGCTCGTGAAATGTTTCATTCAAGGATTACTGAAGAGGATAATAGGGAGGTCATAGGTGAGCAGAATGAAATGTCAGGTGTGTTTTTTATGCTGTCCTGGCACAGAAATTCTCCCACAGGGTTCATCATTAAATCGTAAAAGAAATGGCAGGATAGATAGATTAGAAGAAATTATCTCAATTCTCTTTTGTCAGTTTAAATGTTCTTCTAAATGGAATCAAATTATGTGCATTTTCTCTTTGTCTTCCTTTCTGGGTTAAACCAAGGCTACGTTTAATGCATAGCATCCAGGAAAGATTTATTTTCTTGTCCACATGTAAATAGGCTTGTAGGGCCATCACATACAGGGAGGGGAGATTAAATCTGGATCCGTCCTTATAGTTATCTGACCTTCAAAATATAGCTCCCAACTCATGGTGAAACTTATGTCCACTGGATGTCTTATGAAACCTCAACCAGCTTTCCTTTTCACAAAGTGTGAATAAGAGGCCCCAAAACAATGACCTGGTATGAAAGATTAGAGGACATTAACTCATTCCTGTCTACTGCAGTACCAGTGCAGACCCCATCCCCTCACCACTGCAATTGGTATTGGGGGAAACTCACAGTGGGCCCAGTGGGGAGAAAATTACAGCCCACACATCAGCATTTTGATCTGGATCATATCCAATTTCTTAATGAATTAGTTCATACTCAAGGGCAAAATACTGTACATGATTAAAATCCTATGTCATTTGGCTTGCGATCAATGTGGGTATATTTTGCATGTTTCCCCTATTTTCCTGAATGTACTGTACAACCTTAAGCAAGCCAGTCTCACCTTTTTCCTTGAAAACAAATCCTACCTCTTTTATTATCACAACATGGATTTTAACTTTTTCAGTCCACCAAACATCAAACCATACCCACTTGCCTGGGAGGGGAAGCACTGAACTGCAGGGGAAGTACTTGGGAAACAGTATAGGACTGTCCTGTTAGCCTGCATTGGTGGTGATCTATCTCTTTTTGGCCAGGGCAATAAACAGAATATAAAAGAAATACAGGCTGAATTGGGATTGGATAATGGCCCCCATTGAGAATGGCTGATCTACACTATCAATGCCAGCTTTTAGAACATGAACTTCTGTTGATAAGATTAATCATGAGCAGGCTGTTTTGCCTAGAACCAGTGGGACAAGCTGTAAAGGTTGGTAAGCCCCCAAGGTGACCCCATGGATTTCTACTACTGTAACTGCTGTATAAGCTGGCAACACATGGAGAGGGTGCACAAATTTATCCTCCAGAAAATGTTGGGAAAAAATTAATATTTTCTTTGCCTTTTAATGTTTAAAGGTTTTGCAACCCTTGACTATGTTGGCTGGGTTGTTTTCTTCTTCAAAAGCATCTGTGCCCCACTGTGGCCTTTACATTCTTGGTTACTGTATTTGAAATGTAATGCAACGAATGCCTTATATAACAATAACATTACCACCCAAGCTCCGATTCTCATTGTTTACCCTTGCAATACAATCTAACATCTGATTTGCTTTCTGCATCACAGCTGTATTTTAATCCAAGTGCCTTAGGGAGTTTTCTACAAACAAATCTCAAATCTCTCTCCCATTTAATAATCCCTATTCTGCTCTGGCAAATATATTTTCCTCTCTATATGTGCTGATTAGCGAGGTATCTGAGTGTAAATAATGGTTTGTTCTGTTTCAGTCTCTTCATGGTTTCTACTGATTCATTTGTGTTAATGCCACAGGGCATTGTCTGCAGCATCACAATTACTTTCAGGCAACTGAATTATGATGTCACAAACAACTGTGGTATCTCTGAGACAAGCAGTCCACAAGGAAAGAGAGAAAGGGAGAATAGAGGTGGGAGGGCTAATGAAGTTCTTATCAGTTCACGTGCTTGTTACCGAAGACTACTACAGTAAGAGTACTTCCTAGCCTAAAGATCTTCACAACAGAAAAACTAAAAATCTAAGATGCAAGACCATATAAATCTCTGATCAGAGAATGTAAGTCTCTAGTAACTGAAGGACAAACAAATAAAAACCATTGGCACATAAAGTGTGCTGCTTATACACTGCCTCATAGAAAGTGCTTGAAGCACTTTCTAGGCAGTTTACAATTCAATTATGCAGGCTACAAATTGTCCCACCCTCAGTGAGCTGGGTACCCAATTTACCGATCTCAGAAGGATGGAAAACTAAGTGAACCTTAAGCTGGCTACCTGAATTCACTGGACTCCAACGCAGGTCATGAGCAGAGTTTTTGACTGCAGTATTGCAGTTTACCCACTGCGCCATGAGGTTACATGCCTACAATATCTGAATCCCTGTACAGAGCCACTCGTTCATCTAGCACAGTATTAAAGTGATTGAGAATAGCTTTTATAGGGGATTCAGCCTATTTCCATCTTGCTACTGAGCAGACAAAAGTTCACAAGGAGATCCAGGGCATGTATTTTAGTTTAGTAGTTTCAAGCAGGAAGGGAAGAGATTCATGAGCCAGGGCTAAGGACGAGGCAGGAGGATTAGGAGGTAACTTAGAAGGAGGCATCTGAGTCCCCAACACACTTCAAAGGATGTCATTGGGGACACAATGGTTTTCCCAAATTGGAACTGGGCTTGGCAGTTTTTTCTGGTTTTCTTTCTTATATTGGCTGAGAGCAATATCAAGCCAAGCTGAGGAGTTTGGCTGTACATAATACATATCAAATGTCAACTTCCTCATTAATGTGGGATATGCTTTGTCTTCCACATTCTGAGGAGCTGGGGTACACATATCCTTTTCCAATGTATGTTGTAGACACCAAAGTATTTCAAAACACATGGAAGGACCTCAATATCTGGCACAACGTCTTCTCCCACCTAGATCTACCCATATTACTTGCTCTAGCCAGGAGGGGCGGCTGAAGGGCCTAACACCAAGGAAGGCCCAAAGAGAAACAACAAGAAAGCGGGCCTTTTCGGCAGTGGCCCCTTGCCTCTGGAACAATCTTCCCCTAGATATTTGTCTGGCTCCCTCGCAGAATGTTTTTAAGAGCCAACTTAAGACCTGGCTCTTCAGTCAGCCCTTCCCTTCTGTCAATACCTAACTTATTTCTCCTTCCTCTAGTGCATTAATATTGTTGTTTTATTTTATTTTAATATTGTTGTTTGCTGCCCAGAGTATACTTCAGTCTAAATGGGCAGGATATAAATTAAATGGATGAATGTTTGACCAAGCCTTTCTCCCTCTCTTCTCCATGTCCTCTTGCCTCTCTCAAATTTATGTTGCAGTCTTTTTGTGAGCCCTTACAAAGTGGCAAAAGATGAGTATAAATTAAGGTTAGCCAAAAGGAATTTATGTATCAGGAATAGAGATGGTCATGAAATGAACCACGAATCAAAAAACCCTACAACATGCATTTTGTGGCTGGTTCAGGGAATCATGTTTTCATGAAGTGAAGTGAAATGCCAGATTTTTTCATCATTGATGTTTCATTTCAGTTCATTTCCCTCCCCAAGAAAGCCCCTCTTCATAGGCCCCTTTCTTGCTCCAGGCCTCCTCCCCTCGTCCTGCACTACCTTGCTGAGGAAGATAGTAGGCTAACTGTGGGTAATGCAGGTGTTTTTGGACTGCAACTCCCAGAAATCCTGGCCAGGACAGCTGGTGGTGGAGGCTTCGGGGAGTTGCAGTCCAAGAACACCTGGGTTAACCATGGTTGGGAACCACTGTGCCAGAATATCACTCTACTTTAAAAAAATGCAATCTTTTTTTTTTTTTTGAAACCTCCAAATTAGGCACTGGCCCACATCTAGTTTTTGGGGGGGCATGATGTCCTCTGGAGGTACAACTCTCTCTCTCTTTTTTTAATTCCAAAATAATTTTGAGCACGAAATAGATGGTTCCAGGGCCACAACATATCCTTGAGAGCTACAAGAAGCTCACACCCCTGGATTGCCACCCCTGTTAGAAAGAATATAGTGCCTGTTCATTCTGTTTCAGGCCTGAAAAATCTATGTTCCACTTGTTTCCTGTGATGTCCCACCTACCTCTGCCTCATTTTCACCCATCAATTCCTCACAGATCATATCCACAGAATTTGTTTGTGATAATGATTCTCAACACGAAGCACAGAAGTCCTTAGAGATTCATTCCCAACAGCTTCTCAGAATGTACTTTGATTGGTCCAAAATGTACAGTAACAACAAGCCAGTAACTCCTAATTGGTATAATATCTCTTGAGTTTACCGCGCCCATCAGAAAAATCAGTATTTTGTGAACATTTCATTTCCTTAGGGATTATTACCCCTATGGGTTTTTAGGGATACTGTAGCTTTGCTCTTTTTTTCTTTGGTTTCCTTGCCTCCAAGGTGAAGAGAACTGCCAGCCGAACCATGTTGCTTATTTAATTTTACTTATGCTTGGGGAAGGCTCAAGTAGGGGTTCCCCCCGCCCTTGATTAAGGAAGCCTACTCTGCCCACTATTTGAGAATCCCTGCATAAAACGAAATATGCAGCATGCTGAGATGATGAGGTTTGAAAGGAGATCAACCACATCAAAGGTTTTTCCATCATTCCGTGAAAACATGGGCTGATATCAGAACCTGAGACCAAAGCCTTCTGTAAGCAGTGCATCCAATTTTGGCTGTTGCTTCTTAGGCTTATCACAAGAAGCAGATTTTAACTAGTGTCCTGCCTTTGAGCACCACCCTGCCAAAACCCGGCACATTCCTGCAGAGACTCCTCTGTATATTTAATGTTATTTGAAGTGTCAGCTATGAGGATACACTGCACGGTTAATTACTGTATTCATTGACCTTATGGCTTCTCTTAGAAGAATACAGATCAAACTGTACAATAAATGAGTGGGTCTTTTTAAAGGGATCTTTATCTTTCAAATGCATGCATATTGCACTGCAGAAATGCCACATGTTGTCTGAGTAAGAATCTTTTCTTTTTCTTTCCACCCTTCCTCCCCCTACCCCCAATCAAGCAACCTCTTCCAGATGAACCTCAAGGCTGAAATGGCATGAAAAGCAAATTACTCCTTTCATCCACCAAAGAATGGTCTCTGCAGATCAAAATATCAGTTGAACACTGTGGTGGAATTCTATAGTTGCCAAAGATCATATTATGCATGAGCTGTAAATTAATGGACTTAGGTTTTAAATACCCACTTGCTTATCATTTACAGAAAATTACACACACTCTAAGAAGGAGTGAGGCATATGAGATATGCTCTTTCTTCTGCCTCTGAATATCTGACAGCTTCACTGATTTAATGACACCCAGCCTGTCATTTCCCATAACTACTGTCACTGCCACAGCTGCTGTATCACCTGCATCTTACATAATGCACCAATTGCATTGCTAATGAAACCATATGGATGGACTGGATTTCAGGTGACTCATCACCACACCTGAAGGTCTATAGCACCTTTGCTCCAAGAATATTGTCCCTTTAGACATGTCTAGTGTATTCGCCTTTTTGTTGAGAAAACCTGGTGTGACAAGTAAATATACTTTTTTTCTTGAATAATGTCATAACATACGGATGTAAAATGAGCTCTACTAGATCAGACAAAAGGCCTGTCTAGTTCAGCATCCTGTTCCTTACAGTGGCCAAACTGATATCCATGGGAAGCTCACAAGTAAGGGCTGGTCCACACTGTGAAATTTGGTGTGATCTGGCCAGTGCTTTAAAGGTCCGTATCTTCAGTGCAATTGATTTAAACTCAAGTACCTGTCTAGGAAGACTGAACAAAGAGCTATTTTGCATTTCAGTTAATCGTCCCAAAGAGATTGCATGCCCTGTGCCAGAAAGACATGGGCCAGCTCTTAAAGGGGAAGGCTAGACTGTTTTAAGTAGAAACACAAATGGATGAGGTGCTATCAGAGACTGATAACTATATGCCAGTGTGGACAAACTCTGAAATACAACCGTACCAGTTTTCTCCCTATTTGCTGTTTCCTGAGTGCTCACTGGAAGGACAGATCCTGAAGCTGAGGCTCCAGTACTTTGGCCATCTCATGAGAAGAGAAGACTCCTTGGAAAAGACCTTGATGTTAGGAAAGTGTGACGGCAAGAGGAGAAGGGGACGACCGAGGATGAGATGGCTGTACAGTGTCTGCGAAGCAACCAACATGAAATTGACACAACTACAGGAGGCAGTGGAAGACAGGAGGGCCTGGCGTGCTCTGGTCCATGGGGTCACGAAGAGTTGGACACGACTAAACGATTAAACGAAAATGAGCAATGAGTAACCTAAGGCATAATCCTATAAAACCATGGCGACTGTTAAGAAAAGGCAACTGCAGAGGATTGGTGAATACTGTACAGTAGGACCATGTATTCACAGGGATTTGTTCCAAGACCCCTCCAGATGCTGAAAAATGTGGAAGTATGGAACACTATACATTGCATGATCTCTGGCTCCCTCAATTGGCCAGTTCTGGTAAACAACCCTGGATTTATAAGTATTTTGTGTATGGGGGGTTATGTAGTATTTTCAGGCAGTATTTTTTCATTCATTCATTCATTCATTCATTCATTCATTAGATTTATATCCTGCCCATATACTCAGGGCATCTTACAATAAAAACATATCATAAAACAGTTAAAACAATTAAAATCAATAGTATTAGTATTATTCACAATGTGCAATGTGACAAAAAAGCTAAAGTAAGAAGTAAAAATTAAGTATTGCCAGGAGGGAAAGCCTGCCTAAAGAGCCAAGTCTTTAATTGGTTCTTAGAAACACCTAGTGAGGGTGCCAGGCAAATCTCTGATAGCAAGCTGTTCCAAAGTCAAGGGGCCACTGCCAAGAAGGCCTGGTTTCTTGTTCTTTCTTTCTGGGTCTCCCTCGGCGTTAGGCCCCTCAGTTGTCTTTCCTGGCTATAGCAAGTGTCTTGAGTAGACATAGGTGGGAGAAGGCGTTCCGCTAGGTATCGAGGTCCTAAACCGTTTAGGGCTTTATATGTCATTATTAACACGTTGAAATCAATGCAGAAATGAATGGGCAGCCAATGCAAGTCAGCCAAAGTGGGAGAGATATGCTGGTAATTTCTCATCCCACGAAGAAGTCTGGCCGCTGCATTCTGCACCATTTGAAGCTTCCACATCAGTCTCAAAGGTAGCCCCACGTAGAGCGCATTGCAGTGGTCTAATCTCGAGATTACAAGCGCATGGACCAAAGTGGTGAGGGCCCCACCATCAAGATAGGGATGCAGCTGGGCAATCCACCACAGATAGAAATAGGCAGAGCGGACCACTGACGCCACCTGGGTTTCCATGGTGAGCACCGGGTCCAGATGGACCCCCAAGCTGTGAACCTCACTCTTTGCAGTGGGAATCGCCCCCAAAAGAGAGGAAGTTTCCCAAAGCGCCAATGGAGGGGTCACCCACCCTCAGAGCCTCCATCCTGTCTGGGTTCAGCCTCAGCCCATTCTCCTGCATCCATCACAGTACAGCCTCCAGGCAGCACTGAAGGGACAGAACAGCATCCACTGAGGTAGGTGAAAAGGAGATGTAGAGCTGAGTGTCATCAGCATACTGATGACATGAAACCCCACACCACCTGATGACCCCACCCAGCGGCCTCATATAGAGGTTAAATACCATTGGGGAGATAATCAAGCCCTGCAGAACCCCACAATTGAGATTCCATGGGGCCGAAACACTCTCCCCAAGCTGTACTCTCTGAGGGTGATCCTCCAAGAAGGATTGGAGCCAGGGTAACGCCTGTCCACCGATCCCCGACTCAGAGAGCCTCCTCAGGAGGATACCGTGGTCAACGGTATCAAAGGCATCTAAAATATTGAGGAGGACCAACAAGGACATTTTGCCTGTCAGCCTCCCTCAGTAGGTCATCCAACAGTGCGACCAGTGCCGTTTCTGAGCCGTGCCATGGCCTGACACCCGCCTGGAATGGATCCATGGCATTGGTTTCATCCAAAAGAGCCTGAAGCTGATCAACCACCACCCTCTCCACCACTTTACTGAGAAAGAAAACATTGGTGATGGGCCTATAATTGCCAATATTGTCCCCCGCCAAATTTGGTTTCTTCCTAATGGGCCTAATGAGTGTCTCCCTGAGGGCAAGAGGAACCTTGCCCTCCTGGAGAGAACCATTAATTATTACTATGGCGCATTTAGTTGTTATAGGCCTGGCTGCTTTGATTAGCCAGGCCGGAAAAGGGTCAAGAGAGGAAGTGGTGGCCTGACATCGATCAAGGGCTTTGTTCACCATATCTGGCATCACAGGCTGAAAGACTTCAAATGTCACCGGGCAAGGCGGAGCACTGGACGTCTCTGCTACATCCACTGTATTTAAAAAATAGTAGGTAAGTAAGTCAGCAGAGAGTGATCCCATGGACCGGCAGGTCCTACTTTATAACATATTTGTATCTTTATCAATGTATCTTTGGGTGATAAAATTTATTTATTTATTTATTTATTTATTTATTTATTTATTTATTTATTTATTTATTTATTTATTCCATTTATACCCCGCCTATCTGTTCATCCTGAACACTCTAGGTGGCTTACAACATAACATATAACATAACATATAACAGACAATGTTCTTCTTGAATCCTACTCTTCAAAAATGTTCTTTTACCAATATGTTTCTATGAAAAACAGCTTTATACCATATCTCCTCATCTCAGGTCAGTTTGCAGGAGTGCAAGCTTACTAGTTCACAGCAGGTGTATATTTTTCAGATTTATGTACCATAATAAGGAGGGCAAAAAATGCCCAAAGACAAGCTATATTGAAATCTGAAGTCCACCTTTATCTCCTACCCTGTAGAGCACAGTGAGCAACACTGCATGCAACATAGCAGTATCATCACCATAGAGAGAAATATCACACTTCTTCCTAACAAAGAGATTCTTGTCTTCATCCAAGGGTTCCCATTTCTGATTTTCTCCCATAAGCATTTTTAATTCACAGATAGAACAGCACCCTCTTGGCAGAGTAACTGTGACTGTGTAACTTTTAAGTTCAAAACACTACTGGAATCAGATTAGGAGCTACTGTCAATTTCATCTTCAGGTATGAATTAAAAATTCATTACAACAGTACTGATTAATGCAACCCCCCAGCTATTTAAGATGGCATGATTTTCCCTATGCCTCTCTCTTGAAATTTAGCATCTTATTAAGTGAAGGCTCTGAGACGTATCCTGTCAGCTCAAAAGTCCTTGATACATCAAGAGCTGTGGCATCCCAGAAAGGAGCTGACAGAACCTTGGGAAAACGTGCATTTTTAATTTACCTCAGCTGGGATAAGATTCAGTACTTTGTCTGAGAAAATGTTCCCAAACATTTGAAATAAATACTTTATGAAATTCGAGTCTTTGCATTGGGTGTTAGATTTTGCTTCACAAATCTTAGTGGCTAGGAGTGAATTCACCCCTTAGACCCATTTTAATTTTCTTGGGCTCTTCAACCTATCCACCTCCTTCTAAAGTTCAGGAAGTTAACTTTAAAAAGTAATTCAAGGTGCAACATGCCACAAAATCCCACTTCAAAATTAATACATTATTCTTTGCATTATAGAAAATGTGTAATAACTTACTGTATTATTTTCCATTTCTTTTTTGGTTCCTATTTTGGGATGAAAATCCATCTAAGAAAGTAAGAAAATCTGAGGGGGGAATCCCTCAAAAGCATTTTAGCCCAACTAACAAAAAGGAAAAGCACTCTGTTGCATAGACACAAAGGCCAATATTACCTAGTGCAGTTTTTTGGCCTTTGCAAACAAAGAGGTGCCCTTCAAAGAAATAATGAACAGCATTACATCATTCTAAGACCCCCAAAATAACATGTTACAGATCGGGGCGGACAAAATGCAGTCCTCCAGAGGTCATTTGATTGCAACTGATGTAAGCCGCCCCAAGTAGACGTTGTCTAGAGGGGCGGGATAAAAATTGAATAAATAAATAAATAAATAAACCCCCATTAGTCCCAGTTAACAACAGTCAACAGTGAAGCATGCTGGGAGGTGCAGTCCAAAAACATCCAAATAGCTGCACGTGTCTAGCCTCAAATACAAGTAATGTAGTTATCTTCAATGTGTCACCTTCATGTTCTGCCCTTTCTCACTCCTCTTCCTTCAGGAAAGTAGGTTTCTGCTCTGTTTATCTTCATTCTCATTTGTGAACCTCACATCTTTTCCCAGGTTTCAGGTCTGAGCCATCAATTACCAATGTCCTTAAAAGGTAGGTTACTTTCTAATCTTAGGTCCCTAATTACTCAGATTGTGTGACTGATTACTCAGCTCAGCAAAGAGGGAAAAGTACTCTGTGCATGCTCAGAATTCAGGACAGCCTGGGATGGTTTTCCAATTAGATCCCATGAAACTATGCTAGCCAGCTAGTGCATGGCAAAGATGGAGACTCTGCTAATGGAATCATATGTATGCTAAAATTGCTTCCACCCTTTCTGTGAATAACTTGTTTGCCTCACTTTGGTGATGTCACTGACAGAGGAAGCACTGCTTCAGATATTCACTTCAGATATTCACTTCTCCAGGATCTTGTAGTTCCTTCATGAGAGGGAGGTGTGATTGGATGTCTCCTCCTGTCTATCATCTGCTGAGGATGGCACACTAGCCTTCTGTCCTTCACATGAGGGGACTGGTTTGAGTTTTTCAAGGGACCTTTATTATCAATATTTATTGGCTGCCTTTCATCCATGGCTGTCAGAGTATCTTGCAAACAGAAAACAGAACACAATAACACCAACCAAACCACAGTAAGTCTGAAAATCTAGCATAAGACAAAAAAAGAGCTAAAGGAGTTCTGATGCAGGCCACAGCCACTTAGATTGCTGTTTGTTATCCTGTCATGTAGCTGGACAGGCCAAAGAGACACAGTTTACTCGTGCCCACTTCAACTGAGGAGGAACAATGGAAGAAATACCACAAAAGAAGTGATAGTGAAGAGAGAAAGTGATCACAAAGAGTCTCTGGATCTGCACTTTTTAAAAAACATTTTATTATTTTTTATAACATACATACCTACAAGAAAGAACAGAAATACCTACAAGACAATAACACATAAAACTAACAAAACATAGAAGACTAACAAAACATACAGGCGGGGAGGTATTTCCCATACCAGCTTATCTATTATTAATATATCCGTGTGCATCTGCACATGTTATACAGTGGTGCCCCACATAGCGACATTAATCCGTTCCAGGATTAACGTCGCTATCCGGAATTGTCACTAAACAGAAAGAAAAACCCCATAGGAACGCACTAAACTCTGTTTAATGCATTCCTATGGGGGGAAAACTCACTGTTGAGCGAAGATCCTCCATAGCGCCGCCATTTTCGCCGCCTCGGTAAGCGAGGGCAGCGCGCAAAAACGCTGCGGGTGGCCATTTTGTGCACCTGGCGGCCATTTCGGAACCGCCAATCAGCTGTTTAAAAAAAATCGCAATGCGAAGATCGGTAAGCGAAACGCTTACCGATCATCGCAATGTGATTTTCGCCCATTTAGATCATCACAATGCGATCGCATTAGCGATAGCTAAAAACGCATTGCTATGTGAATTTGTCGTTAAACGGTGCGCTCGTTATGTGAGGCACCACTGTATTCCACATCCCTATTTGTATATCTAATTAGGTATCTAACATCCTAAGTTAATAATAAATTTTGTAAGTTCTCTCATCTGCATTTCCATCCATCTAACTCTCATCATGAACATTCCTCATTTCCTCTTTAAAATTACTTATCCACCATAATATCCACACAGGCCTATTCATTCCTCGATAATCTCCCATTCTTATATACAGAAAACTAATTATTATTCATCATCATTTCTGAAGTTCATAAGTCACAAAGATTATCTAAACCTTAAATTCCATGTCAGGCCAAATTTGCTTATAGTATATTAGTCATGTTGCTTTATATATATATCTTAAACAAATTGATTTCTATTATTTATTCAGCAAGTAACTTCCCCCTTTCTAATTTTTATTTATCAATTCCAGTATCATCAAACCGCGATTGGCCTCTCTAATCTTGTCAACATTGTCACTATTATAATCACACATATTTAATGTCTCAATATACGTGCCTCACAAAGTATCCACTATTATTGTTCATCATCATTTCTAAAATTCATAGGTTACATGTGCTTGTCTAACGTTAAAATTCAACTCTGGCCGAATTTGTTTACAGTATATTATTCATATTACTTTGTATATTCAGCTCCAGTGTTAACAAACCAAAATTAGCCCCGTGCTCCTTTATTCATTCTTTTTTTCCCCTAGTTTTAAAATGCCATCTATAATATTTCTTTAAGACATTTTCTATACAGTTGACTAATTTCATGCCTATGTAGTCAGTAGTTTGATTTTGGAGCAACATAGTGTGTGATCTCTGATCGTAAATTTCTGCCCTAAGTTTTGCCCATTTCTCCCCCTTTACATTCTTTCTTTTCAGAACAGTCTTGAGATACATTCTCCCATCCCCCGACCCCCCCTTTTGTCTTTTTTAGTCATCCTTTGAAGAAAAGGCGTCTTCTTCTCCTCTTTCTCTGATGATGGTGGCTGTTCCATGATTGATCTGTGCTGCTTTGAAACAATTTCCCTCTCTGACATTAAAGGCTGTTCATTAAAAATTGGTCTCAATTGTTTATCTTCACTTTCAATCTTTTCATGCAGAGAAGAAAAAGTCATCCTTAAGTCTGTTCTGATCTCCTCCAGTTGCGCCTTAAAATGATAGATTATGTAAGATTGACATTCTTGAAGAAGTCCCTTGATATAATCCATTGTAGGTTGCGATGAAGGGTCCCCCCCTCCTTCCATGGCCGTAGCAAACAGCAGGTTAATTACTCAGATTACCCACATGATTTATTAGCTAGTCCGCACTTAAAGTCTTACGAGGGGGGACCTCATGATTTACAATTCACCTTCTAGCCAGATACAGAGTCACATAGATTAGATATGCAGAGTTATTTAGAATTTTTAAGTCCTGACTTTATAGATTTATGGAAAGCCAGTTTCTCTGGGGGAGGGGGTTAAGAGAGGAAAAGAGCAGAATTGGTTTCGTTTCCGAGCTGTGACGCAGTAAGAAAACTCTGATGTTACATTTTCTCAGGCATTAACAAAGTTATGCCGCTTGAGATCATTCCTTTTCGTCAGCTTTCACAGAGCAAATTTGATCTTTTACTTGCTGTAGCTTGGCAGCAGATCGTTAATCTCTGTTCTGCAGTCAGATAATAAATCTCAATACCTCCCCTCTCCAAGCAGCTAACTCACCATCATGGCGACTTCACGAGACAGATTGCATGTAGGAAGGGAACTCTTCCAAAAAAACAGACTGCCATCTGAGATTTGGCGGTTCCGAAGCTCCCACTTGCTAACAAGTCCCACTCTCCTGTAGAAACTTGCTCCCCCTTCTCCGGGGGGGGGGGGGTCCTCTGACTCGGAGTAAACCCAGGGGAATCCAGAGCCCTGGAATTTCCCGTTCTTGCTGCTCATTGCTCCGCCTCCTCTGGATCTGCACTTTTTAATGCTCATCTCCTCCATCAAACAACACATTTTTCTCACTTATGTTTCCCAGCAAATGCTAGGCCTTACTGCTTCTGATACAGAAGGTATAATGTAATTAATATCCATAGACAATTTAATGCCAGATCATGGGGAACATAAGCAGGAGGTACATGTTTTTGTGTCCTGCTGGTCTTCCCCATAGAAACACAGGCTGGCCACTGTGGGAACAGAATGCTTGATTAAGCTGACTTTTCTTTTTGTGTTATGATTTAAAGGGCTAGCATGCTGAGTTAACAAAATTGATGAACAACATCTGTCTTCTGTGACCAACATCCCCTTTGGCAAATTTTAAGCCAGGCTTGGACTCTGATATATCCTCCTGTTGTTATCTACATTTTTCTTTTGCTGTATGTACAAGCGTCTTACCCTTTTGATAGAAAGAGGTTCTATATTTGGCATGTTGTCACCACACTGTTTCAACAAATGATCACAAAAAAAAATGGTAATTTCAGAAAGGCCTTAATAGCACAGTCTCTAAGCATGGCTACTCAACTATACATCTTATTCCTAACTACGTGTTCATAGGATCGCAGCTTTAAAAGTTTTATTTTGGGATGGCAGGGTGTGTCAATTATCATTTATCTGCTATGAAAGTAAGTACAGTACTTGCAATATGTATTCTTTCTCTGGGAATTTGCTATATTTTAGTCTCCCTTCTCCTTGACATGAAGCCTTGATGGTTCATGTTGAGTTTTTCTAGACAGATATCACTGTTTGTAAAATAAATAAATAAATAAATAAATAAATAAATAAATAAATAAATAAATAAATAAATAAATAAATAAATACATACATACATACATACATACATACATACATACATACATACATACATACATACATACATACATACATACATACATACATAAATGGGGGGGGAGAAAGAAGGGGAAGAAACATGCTCTAAAGCAGACAGAAAAGGGAACATGCCAGTTTTACCAAGGTATGATCCACTATCAGGCAAATGTTTGCATTTGTCAGTTTCTTTCAAAGGGAAATAAATCTAAACAGCTATTATCCATAGCCTCCATACTTATCAAAGACAGGACGCTTGATCTACTTAACAGAGACAGTTTTTTACTTTCTGTTATTGGCAGATGAGCTACCACTGTACATCAAGAACACAGTCACTGGTGAAGAATAAGGAATGACAGCATGAATAAAGCAGAAACAGTCTGAGGGCTGGATCACCTTGGGCAGAAATGCTAAATGTAATTCCATTGGGGGTAACATTATGTGCTTACTAAATCCCCTGAGGGTTGGATTTTGGCACAGAGAGATACCTTTTCAGGAGAGGAGGAAATACTAATGGGCACTGGTTCATTCTGGGTGACTTAACTTTCTTTGCTAAGTTGTCCTCCGATAAAGAGGAGAGATTGCTCTTTGGGATTTGAACATAGCAAGTATGAAAGACCACAGAGGTAACACTTATTGGAATGACCTTGAGTTGAAAGATCGTGAGAGGTCAGTCTGGACTGACAGAAAACTGAGGGCACACTGCTGAGTATAAATAAATTAAAAAATGATAACCATGTGACAGATGGCCCAATGAATAATAGTATTTACAGCCAGGTCAGGCTATTTTATAGAGTTTGGTTTTTTTAAAAAAGTTGTTTATACTCATGTCAACTATACTATATAGTGTAGTTGAAAAGGTGATGGGCTAGGACTTAGGAGACCTGGGTTTAAATCTGCCTGGCCATGGAAACTCACTGGCGCAATGGAATTGATAAAACCACATCAAAATCAATATTTTCAAAAGATGAAAGAGTAATATTGATATCTATATTAATCAGCTATCAACCTTGAGCCGCTACCTAGGATTGAACCTCGGTCGTGAGCACAGCTTTGGCTGCAGTACGGCAGTTTTACCACTGCACCATGAGGCTCCATGCACCACTTCCTGATGTATATTTGCTACCTATACTACATGCCTGACAGGACAGACATGGTCAATGGAATGTGAATGTTTTCTTTGTCCTGTGATGATGAAAGATGAGCCTGATGGTGAATGTACAGAAGACTCTTTTGATAAGTGTAGACATTTCTGATCTCATACATTTTACCCATCTGCAGGCTAATGTACCCAGCAGCAATCTCCACTGACTGGTTCTTCCATGCGCAACACATCAAATGTTCTTACATTATTCCACCGGGCTGATTATCCCTGAATATTTGTCAGATTTGGGCCATTTCATTTGTATCTTCTTTTGAAATTCCATATTACATAATTGTTCAATTTTTCAGAGGCCCCGTACTCAACTTTGATATTACTTCAGATGAGCCAGGTTAGTGTATTGGACATTTCACTATTACATAATTTCTTTTCCATTTTGGATGTATCTATATATTACAGCTGAGTGATTTTAGTCTCTTGTGAGTTTTGAATCTTGTCAAGAATAGAACAGAGGTTAGGTTGAGACATTCTTTGTAAGATATGTTTCTTATAAATCAAATCAAATACACAGATATAGTCTTTGTATTCATTTTTGTTTTAAGTTGGAGACATTTCCCATCAGGGTGCACTGAAGTAGGGAGGATAAACAAATTGCTGTAGCTTGAGATTGTGATTTCTCATCTTTTTGCAGTTAATTTTATACAAGAAATTGTTTACATAAAAGCAAGTGGCAAAACCACCTATCAGTCCAAGTGTAACTGTATATTAGTTAAACTAATGAACAAGGCTTTGTGATTGTTCTGATGTGGCCTGGATGCTCAAGGGGAAATTTCCTCAGCATCTGAATCTTAGGGCACAGCACACTCGTCCAAGGAATTTCATCTTTTCTTCATGCATAGAATCCAATATGCTGGAAGCCATGCAAAAATCTCTGGAGTGTTTCATCTTGCTCCTGTCCCCTTAAAAGACTTGGAATTCAATATGTTTTGTTGAGCAGTAGTGATGCTTTGAGTCATCAGTAACCAAGTTTGGAAGTGTTACTTTTTGGTACCATAACTTTCAGACTTCTCCAGCCTGTACGGAGCCAGACATCTCCATATTCTTGAGCACTGAATGGTAAAAGCACCTTCAGTTTTGGCAGTTCTTACGAAATACTTGGTGCTCACTTATGAAAAACTGAGAATAAAAAACTTATATAAAATACTTATTAGTATCCAGCTATTCACTAAAACCCTGCTTAAAATCAAGAACAAAACACAAATACACACATTACAGGTTTAAATATGCACAATAAGAGATATGACCCAGATCCAGGACTTCCTGAAGTATTCCTACCCAGATTTTTAAAAATAAAAATTTTGCCCACTGTATCATTTTGTTCCAAGCATGAAAAAAACTGAAAAAGAAAGATTCAAGCCAGAATATATTTGGCATTTTGGAAGACATGAAGACCAAAATATCATACATGGTTACTCAGAATCAAGTTCCACTATGCTTGGAAAAGCTTATTGCCCCTCAGATGGCAGCCATAGAAATGAAACTGTTTATTGTTAGTTCCAGAGTGGCAGCTATGTTCCTCTATCCCGATAAAAACAAAGAAGTCCATGTAATCTTTAAAGAATAATGTATCTATTATGTTCTAAACTTTAATGGACACTGGATATCAGATACATGAAGCTGGCAGACAAATATAGTATTCAAATGCTTTGGGTTCATAGCTGGAATTGTGAGGTCACAGGGAACTGAAGTTAAGAAGGTAAGACAATGATTATTTTGTTTTAGTATATATATTTATTTAACCCCCTTCATGGATTGCTGCTTTGTCGTGACGAAGGGGCTTGAGTAATTCAGAGAAGCTATGGGCTATGCCGTGCAGGGACACCCAAGATGGACAGGTCATAATGGAAAGTTCTGACTAAATGTGATCCACCTGGAGCAGGAACTGACAAGCCACTCCAGTATCTTTGTCAAGAAAACCCCATGAACAGAAACAAAAGGCTAAATGATATGACGATGGAAGATGAGCCCCTCAGGTCGGAAGGCATCCAACATGCTACTGAGGAAGAGCAGAGGACAAGTACAAGTAGCTCCAGAGCTAATGAAGTGGTTGGGCCAAAGCCGAAAAGATGCTCAACTGTGGACGCACCTGGAAGTGAAAGGAAGTCTGATGCTGCAAAGAAAAATACTGCACAGGAACCTGGAATGTAAGCTCTATGAACTTTGGTAAGCTGGCTGTGGTTAAATAGGAGATGGCAAGAATAAACACTGACATCCTAGGCGTCAGTGAACTAAAGTGGACGGGAATGGGCGAATTCAAATCAGATGATTACCATATCTACTATTGTGGGCAAGAAGCCCGTTGAAGAAATGTAACCCTCATAGTCAACAAAAGAGTGGGAAAAGTTGTAATGGGGTACAATCTGAAAAATGATAGAATTATTTCAATATGAATCCAAGGCAGACCTTTCAACATCATAGTAATCCACATTTATGCACCAACCACCAATGCTGAAGAGGCTGTAATTGACCAATTCTATGAAGACTTACAACACCTTCTAGAACTGACACCAAAGAAAGATGTTCTCCCATTATAGGGGATTGGAATGCTAAAGTAGGAAGTCAAGAGATAAAAGGAACAAGATGGGTTGGATGGAGAAGCTCTATACAGTCAGCAAAAACAAGACCTGGAGCTGGGTGTGGCTCTGATCATTATATAGCAAAATTCAAGATTAAACTGAAGAAAGAAGGAAAAACTACTGGGTTAAGTCAAGTATAATCTAAACCAAATCCCTTACGAATACACAGTGGAAGTGAAGAACAGATTTAAGGAACTAGATTTGGTGGACAGAATGCCTGAAGAACTATGGATGGAGGCTCATAACATTGTACAGGAGGCGGCAACAAAAACCATCCCAAAGAAAAGGAAATGCAAGAAAGCAAAGTGGCAGTCCAATGAGGCCTTACAAATAGCAGAGAAGAAAAGGGAGGGAAAATGCAAGGGAGATAGGGAAATATACAGAAAATTGAATGCAGAATTCCAAAGAATAGCAAGGAGAGACAAGAGGGCCTTCTTAAATGAACAGTGCAGAGATACAGAGGAAAATAATAGAAAGGGAAAAACCAGAAATGTGTTCAAGAAAAAATGGAGATACAGTGGTGCCTCGCATAGCGACAATCCGTGCAGCAAAAATCGCTGCAAAGAGACAACAGTTGGGGATTTGGGAAACTCCCTCTCTTTTGGGGGGGGTGACTCTGCCCGCCAGGGATGGAGTCCGCAGTCTGGGGATCCATCTGAACCTGGCGCTCACTATGGAGACCCAGGTGGCATCCGTGGTCCGTTCCGCTTTCTTCCATCTTAGGCAGATAGCCCAGCTGTGGCCCTACCTTGATGTGGGGGCACTCACTACCTTGGTGCATGCACTCGTAGTCTCAAGATTAGACCACTGCAATGCTCTACGTGGGGCTACCTTTGAGGCTGCTGCGGAAACTACAGGTGGTGCAGAATGCGGCGGCCAAGTTACTTAGTGGAGTGAAAAAATACCAACATTTCCCCCACTCTGGCCGCACTGCATTGGCTGCCCATCCGATTCCGCATCAACTTCAAAGTGTTGATGCTCACGTACAAAGCCCTAGATGGTTTAGGGCTTTGATACTTGGCGGAACGTCTACTCCCACCAAGGCCTACCCATGTCACTCGTGCGAGCCAGGAGGTGAGGCTGAGGAGCCTGAGGCCGAGAGAGGCCCGGAAGGAGAAAACACGAAACCGGGCCTTCTCAGAGGTGGCTCCTCGCCTATGGAACAACCTCCCTCTGGAGATTTGTGTGGCCCCTACACTGGGAATCTTTAAAACCAAATTAAAAACATGGTTATACATCCGGGGTATAAATAAATAAATAAATAAATAAATAAATAAATAAATAAATAAATAAATAAATAAATAAATAAATAAATAAATAAATAAATAAAGATGGGACCCAAGTCTTTTAGGGTTTTTGACAGTAGGTCAAAAACAAGGTTTTGAATTGTGCCTAGAAATGGACTGGTGGCCAGTTGAGCTATTGAAACAGAAGAGTTATGTGGCCCCTTTAATAAGCTCCACTCAGGCGTCTAGAGGCAGCACTCTCAACCTGCTGAAGGAATCCCACACAGAGTTTATGACAGTAATCCAAATAGGAGGTAACTAAGGGGTTACCAGATCAGACATCTCAAGGAATGGGCGTAGCTGCTGCAGTAGTACACACGTACTCTTGGCCACTGCTGAGACCTAGGCACAAGCAAGCTGTGAACATCAGTTTTCAGGGGGAGTGTAACTCCAATCCATATTAGATGGATCTGTATTTCTGGATTAAGCTTCAGTTTGTTTGCTCTCACCCAGTGCATTATGACAGGAGACATTGATTTGGACCACAAATAGATTTCCTGGAATTGGATAAAAAGGAGAAATATGAATTTGATCCATCTCCATTTCCCCTTTCTTTATCCAACTCCTATATATCTCCTATATATACTCTATGTACTGAGGGTACTGAACCACAAAAATCTAGACAACTTCTCCCAGCAATTCAACATATGTTTAAAAGCATGGGGCTGGGGCTGGGGAAGGCAGGGCACAACAGAACTCTAAGGGCCAATACAGGTCAAGGGACAAGATGTCAAACAGAAATGTTCCAGCACCACCTTCTGAGTTTGCCACTCCTGGAAGAACAGGAAGCACTGCAAGATAATGCTTCCATGTCAGAGAGACAAGCCAGAAGGATATCACAATATTAATTGTGCTAGTCCTCTGAAAGTTGCTCTGAGGAGAAGCAGAACTAATAGAGAAACATACTCACTCACACACTGTTCATTGCCCTGTATAGAGTATCCATCAGTATAGAGTATCCAAAGCTACATCTGTACTATTGCCAGGTCTGAAGCCAGATTACGATGGAGATAGATAATGTGTCTCAGTCAGAATCAGATGACTACCTTAACAGTGGCCATTCACAAAAACCATTGCTTCTTGGTAGCAAATATCTTCCTGTACTCATCAGCTGATTAAAACGTTATGCATCTGATGCAACGGACAGTGTCCATGGAAGGTTATGCCATAACGAACTTTTTAGTGTTTATGCTTCCAGAAGGCTACTTGTTGTACTTTTCTTGCTGTATCTCTTCTTCTGACAATCTATTTCACAACTTATATTTCCTTAGATTAACAGAACAATAAAAGTACATTTCTGGTAATCATTTCCTTTCAACGCTCAGATTTTCTTACGATCACTACATTCTGAGGGAAAAACTAATAATAATGTTGGTTTAGCTTTTATTGTAGAACCTATTGTACCCATCATGTTATATAGCTGCAAAATTAAACTTCTTCCCACAAGTTGGACAATGGACCTGAAGAGATTTTATCTGGTATGTCTGGCTATTACGTACAAAATCCAGAACATTTTGTTTTGTACAATAACACATTACAGAGATAAAAATGGTGCACTCCAGACACAGATACAAAAGAATATTTATTTTATTATGAGACTTCTTGCTTGATAAGATTTGAGAAAGCAACATTTGTAATGTGTGCTAATAAACAGTGCACCATTTTTTATTTGTAGCAGTATATTATTGGGAACTTTCATTTAAAACAGTCAGTTCTTTTACTAAATGTCTCCTGTAATATTATATACAATTTATTCAGTATATTCTTTCCTAGGCTGGTGACATTTACTTGGAAGTGGCTAAAATTAATAGTGTAAGGAAACTGTTGCAATGACTTGACACACCAAGAGAGAACTACTGTGCTCATACTTGAGTTGTGCGTTTTTCAAAATACATTTGGATGGCCACTGTAGGAAATAGGATGATGGATAAGATGGGCCTTTAATTGGTTCAATCAATTTTTTTCCCCAAATTTCTGGAACTATCTGGTTCACATTGCTTTTTTCATTCATAGGTCTAAATTGCTTAGTAATAAATGCTATTACAAGCTTAAAGATGGAGAAATTAAGGCTGCTTGACTATATTGTCCTGCTGACTATGCTAATGGCAGCTAATGTCCATGCTCAATAATTGTTGACCAGAGCCAGAAGAAAAACTGGGTTTATATACAGTATATACATACACAGAGAGACATGCTCATCCAAGAGGAATAGGCGAGCAAACAAGAACATACACATTCAGAGGCCTTCAGCTTTTCGTAAGGAGGCAAGCAGGAGCTGAACAGCTGAGGTTAGCCAAAGCCTGAAGCAGGGCAATGTCCTGCTTGCCCTAATAGACCAGCCACTACTATGATATGTTATTAGCATCCAAGGCACCAAGTTGTGGTGTCTGTGGTCCCTAGCTTTCTGGCAACCACTGGCCTTGGGATGAATGTAGGCATCCTTCAGTCATGAGAGGACTATGGTAACATCCTCTGAATAGAGGGAACAGTGTCTAGTGTGGCTGAAAAGGCCAACACAAGAGTCACAATCCCTTCCACACTGAAGACAAATGCAATCTGTCCTCTGTCCAGCTCCCTGATTTTGCTGGTTTTGGGACTTGGTATATGCTGTCAGCTTCTTATTAAAACATACTCTCTTTGTGAGTCTAGAGAACATGGTAGCTGCTTTGCCAATGAGTTTATTCAGCTCAATGTCTAGAGAGAATGTCGGAGATTGTTGAGCCAAGATACACGAAATCATAAAACCTCCAAATTTTGTGTAGAGATGGTAATAGAGAGAGGTGAGTCCATGCCCTGGCTCTTTACTTGTGCTTTCTTCAGGCTGATTGTTAGTCCAAAATCTTGGTAGGCCGTACTAAAACGATTCATGAGTTGTTGGAGCTCTTCAGCAGAATGGGCAACAACAGCTGCATCATCGGCGGAGAGGAAGTCCCGCATGCATTTCAACTGGACTTTGGTCTTCGCCCTCAATCTAGAGAGATTAAAGAGCTTTCCATCTGATCTAGTCCGGAGATAGACATCTTCTGTTGCAGTTCCAAAAGTGTGCTTCCACATGACAGCAAAAAAGATCCCAAACAGGATCGGCGCAAAGACACAGCCCTGTTTCGCTCCACCTCAGATGTCAAAAAGATCTGATGTTGAGCCATCAAACACTTCAGTACCCTTCATTTCCTCATGAAAGGATCTGATTATGTTAAGGAGTTGATGTGGACATGCTTGGGATATCTTCTGGATTTCCCACAACACTTGAAGCAAAGCAAAGCAAAGCAAAGCAAAAAACAAACAAACAAAAAAACACCACACACACACACACACACACACACACACACACACACACACACACACACACACACACACACACACAAACAAACCCTGGTGACATGGGACAAGCAGGGTAGATGTCTATCTGTGTCTGTATCACAAGGAATATCACATTGCATTTTAATTATTTTGCCCTTTTATTTTGCCCTTTTATTGTATTTTAAATGCTGTAAGCCGCCCAGAGACCTTTGGGTAGTGTGGGCAGCATATACGTTAAATAAATAAATAAATAAATAAATAAATAAATAAATAAATAAATAAATAAATAAATAAATAAATAACACAAGAAAGCCAATATTGAATCAATTGTTAATCCTAGATAGTCTTGCTTTTTGTTCCTACTGAGTTCAGCCACGAAAGTACGACTCCTGTACATGCTACTCAAGACACTGTTCTCACAGGCACAAAGCTGCTGACACTGAGGTCCACAACAGCCATAATGATTAGCAGCAGCCATAGACAGCTGAATTGTCTATAGATCTCTGACTAATTCCCTTTAAAGCTATCCAAATTAGTGGCCAGAGTTCTATGTTACAGAAATACATTCCAGTTTTGTTAGGCACTCTGTGAAGAAGGCACTTCCTTCTAACAGTGTGGAATTTTCAACTATCCAGATTCAAATCTTCCTTTATCCACTATCTCCCCATAGTGCATAACTGTATACATTAGTGTCATAGCAACATTTAGCTCTTAAAATGCCCCAATGGATTGTAGGCTTTTCTCACAGGGGAGGCGCTCAAGCCCCTAATGCATTGTGGTTCCCTTCTTCTGTCCTTTCCCCAGTTTACAGTACCCTTTTTTGAGGTGGGGTAATTCAAACTGCATACATTACTCCCAATGGTCATACTATGGGATTTGTATAAATATACTGTATGGTGATCCTGTTGGTTTCTATTTCCAGCTCCCATGTAAAACCTCAGTTGCTATTTCTGTTCTGGATGGCAAAATCCCTGAAGGAAGGAAATGTTTCTCCTAAGCAAATGAAGGTCATGTAGTCATCTAAGATCACTCCAGGTAATCTATTAGCAACTGATCCAAGTTGTTTCCAATAAATTAATGAAGTATTATTAAATACAGTCACTGAGAATGCATCAACAAGGAAAACCTTTTTTTTAATAGCTTTAAACTGTCCAATGGACAGAATGCAAAATCTCTTCAAACACCACAAAGCAACAACCGGCAGAACAAAGAAACTTATTATTAAAAACACACATTTCTCTAAAAGTGGTAATTTATGCTGTTGAAAAGAAACAAGGCTGCACTTTCTGAGCTTTCGTACTACAGCACAACAACATTAGAACTAAGAAAATTAGGGGTTCTGTTATTCACAGGAACTACTAAAAAGAACTAAAATAAAAGTAGTGAATGCACTCATCTTGTCCTTCCTTTGAAAAGCTTTCTGTAGAAGTAACCACAACAAAAACACATACATCGATTTTAGATCACAGACACAATCTTTGAAAGACCCTAATTTGACACAGACTGAATTACATCACAACAGGTAAGTAACTTTTTGCATTACTTGGAAATACTTAGGAGAGGATAAAGGAAAAAAACAGGAAAAGGTCTCTGGACCACATAAGTAAACTTTCAAGAAAAGAGAAAGCACATACAGTTTGTTGAAGTACAGTTAGAGTACCTTGCAAAGAGAAAACACACACACACACAGAGAGAGAGAGAGAGAGAGAGAGAGAGAGAGAGAGAGAGAGAGAGAGGTTTATAAAGCAAAAGGCACTTGGAATCGCAGCAAACAAATGGATACGCCCAAGCCAGCCTGAAATAAGAAGGCCTTTGCAGGGGCAGTGACCTTTCACAATATTTAGATTTTACTCTTTCACACACAAGCACATTCATACACAGAGAGAATTCTGCTTTGGCAACATTTTGGAATATTCATTGAGGCTGTAACTTTTAGTGACTGCAAATGTAATTTAAAGGAGAGAGATATCACAACAAAATTCAGGGTCATCTCATTTTACTTCAATCTACAAGTGCCTTAATACATGAGAGAATATGTGGTGGGGGAGAGCTTTTTTACCTTCCCTCTCCACTGCAAGCAGGATATGTGCCCTCACAGCTCTACAGGCAATATTGCTGAGTGAGAGGGATAAAACAAGCTCTTCTGCCACTTAAGGTGGGAAGAGAAGCACTGCCTCACTGTTACTGTGTGGCCACACATGTGTGTGTGGGGGGGGGGGGTTGAAAAAGGGGACATGAGGAAGAGGAGGGGGGCTGGCAGCAGGGCCTTCCTCATGCCAGTTGCCAGCTCCATAACTCAGTCACTTCTCACCAGCCATTTGGAGAATGTTTGGCTCTAACACTCCTTGGGCCAAGTATTGTGGAAATAATGGGAAAGCATTTTGGGCCCTTCCACCTCCAACAGTGCCTTGGCCTTGAGGACCCTTGGAGCCAGCATCCTTGAGAGAACTAGATGAGAAGTGGCTGAGCTATGGAGATAGTGACTGGATCAAAGAAGACTGGTGGAAGGTGTCAGTGAGAAGTGTGTATAATTGGTTAGCCACTGCACTCAGTGCCCCACTAGCTGAGGCAACCAGTTTATTCAGCGAATGGTCAAACTAATATTTTAAACTCCACATAGTTCAAAATCATTCATTCATTCATTCATTCATTCATTCATTCATTCATTCATTCATCCATTTATGTATTAAATTTATACCCCGCTCATCTAGACACAAGTTTACTCTGGGCGGCTAACAATAAAAATAGAATAAAAACAGTATAATAAAATAAAAAGCAACAATAGTAATATGGTTCAAGATGGGGAAAAAATAAAAATAATCAAGTGATGACAGGAGGGAAAGCCTGCCTAAAGAGCCAGGTCTTAAGTTGGCTCTTAAAAACATCCAGTGAGGGAGCCAGACAGATCTCTGAGAGCAGACTGTTCCAAAGACAAGGGGCCACTGCCGAGAAGGCCTGGTTTCTTGTTCTTTCTCTCCAGGCCTCCCTTGGCATTAGGCCCCTCAGCCACCCTTCCTGGCTAGAACAAGTGATTCGGGTAGATCTAGGTGGGAGGAGATGTTCCGCTAGATATCGAGGTCCTAAACCACTTAGGGCTTTATATGTAATCATAAACACTTTGAAATCAATGCAGAAATGGAATGGGAAGCCAATGCAAGGCAGCCAGAGCGGGGGGAAATATGCTGATATTTTCTTGTCCCACTGAGAAGTCTGGCTGCTGCATTCTGCAGCATTCGAAGCGTTCGCATCAATCTTAAAAGTAGCCCCATGTAGAGAGCATTGCAGTAGTCTAATCTCGAGAATACAAGCGCATGGACCAAAGTAGTGAGCACTCCCAACATCAAGATAGGGATGCAGCTGGGCAATCTGCCATAGATGGAAATAGGCGGAGCGGACCACTGATGCTACCTGGGTTTCCATGGTGAGCTACAAACCTCACTCTTTGTGGTGAGAGTCACTCCCCCAAAAGAGAGGGAGTTTCCCAAACCACCAGTGCAGGGGCCACCCACCCTCAGGGCCTCCGTCTTGTCTGGGTTCAGCCTCAGTCTATTCTCCTGCATCCATTGCAATACAGCCTCCAGGCAGCGCTGAAGGAACGGAACGGCATCCACTGTGGTTGGAGATTCCCCATGTGGTGTAGTGGATAGAGTGATGGATTAGGACTCTGGCAAGCAAGGTTTGAATCTCCACTCCACCATGGAAACTCACTGGGGGAGTGGAACTGGTAAAACCACTCCTTAAATATCTCACGTAATCTTTAAAACACTATTAGGGTGGGGATAAGTCTGTTCTGACTTGACAACACAGAACACACACAAACACAGTTCGAAAACGTGACTGGGGAGTGCTGAGAGTTCTCCTGAAGCCATATCAAACATAGCTACTCTGTTACAGATATTCTGATCAATGAAATAGTGGTTCTCTCTGTGGTATCTATAAGATTTCCTCCCAACCCTTTGGCCAAGATGAAAGAAAACGTGCAAATATAAGGATAAACAAATCTGTATGTTTATTACTTTTTTATTTAAAAAAGAGATATTCCCTCAAAGGGTGACATCTGTTTATTTTAGCACAGTCTTCTTCATCTACACATTTCACATTTAGTATCCCTTGTTTTGTCATTCAAAGGTAAACATGGCCTTAATCACAGTTCTGACTGCTGAGTCATGTATCTCTCACAAAATCTCACTGTGGGAGGGAAAACAGGTTAATATGTGTTTGCTTCACAACCCTGGCCTGAAAAGGTAGCTGAACACAGCATAAGACCCAAAGCTTCCAGGTAATCACAGTAATTAAATTTATTCAAATGGTCCACTGCCCTCCTGCAACTCCACAGTTTATAAATCTCCTGGATCTGTACCCTTCAAACAGAATGCGAAAGTTTTTTGTTTTTTTTTTTTTAATGCTTCTCTGTGCCAAACATTTCTTCATCTGGAACTTCCTTTCACATAATGTCAATATATGTGCCATTCAGTGCCTGAAAGAAATTGGACTTGTTTAAAGTTCCTTTATGAATTACTTGGGGAAGGAGGGGTAGAAAGAGGAAATGAAACAATCCCGCTGCTGAATGGAACCTGTTTCAATGCCTACTTCACCATGCAAGTCACACAATGAAACAAGACAGGAATTGGCAGTCCAAGTAACTGAGTCCTAAATAACTTCTTATGTCCAACAAAATACATTCCAGTTTTTTAATATTATCTGTCAAAGAACCGCAAGGACCTCCACTTTTGAGGCTTGCCTGACAAAGAGTTTTTTTCTGAAGGCAGATATGAATGCCTTGTGCAAACATACTGCTGTGAGATTATGAACAGGTGAACCACAGGAGGTTTTTACAAAATGGGGGGGGGGGACTACCTGTGGCTTACAATGGTAGGTTGGAATTCACGCCTTTACTGCACTTTACATCAGTGTGGTCTTTCAAGGACTATTCAGTTGTTCCAAATGTTCCTGAAGAGTGCTCTGATCATTTGTCTCCAAGAGCTAAATCAAAACTCCTGCTGGCATCCTTATTCATTCAGTCAATTGTTTCAAGATGTTGAGTATATAAAGATGTGCTTGATCTGTTATCTTCTCTCATTGGTGATATGTGTGTGACTGGATTGTTGCCCACAATCTGATAGCTGGGAAAATCTTCCAAGCAGACAGGGCACATGAGACCCTGCTGACTTACAAAATTAAACTTGAGGATTGCCTTGTGAGACTTCCTAATTCAAACTATGGGGGTGAGAGTGGAATGGATGGGATACACATTGCAGAGGGACAAATGCGGTCTCTAAGTACCTTTCACAAAGGCTAGTGGAAATTTGTATTTGAGCTAGTCATTGCCTATATTGAATTGCACTGGTTTTCCTCTGTCTATTTACAGCATCAGTAGGAGGTTAAGGCATGTGTATTGCTAGGCTTCTATGAACCCAAAGGTTTCGCGGTACAATGCAAGTATACTGCAGTAGAAATGACTTAACCTACAAAATCTAATCTAACCACACCGCATCTAACCTAACCTAACCTAATCTAATCTATTTTCTGTCATTAAAATGAAATGTACACACTTAATAAAAGTAACTGTGATCTTCATCTATTTTACAGTATTCATCCTCAAAACTACCTTATCTAAGGCTCCTGGAAATAATTTAAATTTTGTTACACATACATATATCAGAGATGGGAACACTGACAGAAAAGGGTTAGCAGTTTTGTTAACTGCTAATGAGCCTTCTAGTTTAATTCCGATAACTTCAGGTTGAAAAGGCCATTTTAAAAAAGTGAAGTTAATAGCAAATTAAGATTAAGTGTGGTGACCACACACACACACAAAACAAAACAGAATTATTTTTTAAAAATCTCACATATTATTTTACTTCCCTCCCTCCATCTCTGTTTTGAGCTCTGGAGAGAAGAAAAAGCTTCTTCTTCTTCTTTTAATTTTTGAGGAAATGTCCCAAACCAAAATCCCTCCTCTTGTTTCCCTCTCCCCTTCTCTTACAATTTCATCTCGTCAATGATTTTTTTTAATTTACTCCATTCAAAAAACAATTGCAGCAACAGTCCAAAATAATCACAATTCAGTTTTCTTACTTCCCAGCAACCTGTACATGGAGCCACAATGATTTAACAGGACAAGCCAATGCAGATTTACTTTGAAAGAGCCCTACTGAATTCTTACTACAGTATTATGTATAACATTTATACATTTGTATGTATAAGCTTTTTACAATTCTTACAAACTTTATACAATTTTTATGTATAAGCTTTAAGCCCTTTTCCCACAGAGGAAGCAGAGGAAGAGGAAGCAGAAGGAGAGCTGTGCCTGGGAGGACATTTTATTTGGTGTTTTTTTTTCCTGTATGCTTGTGGACTTTTTAGGCTTGCAAGGGCATGTTTGCTCTGACCTTTGTTCTCCCTGACTACACTTTTCCTGCAGAGGACTCTAACTTGGTAAATAGGAAAGACAAATAGGAGTGCATACACCTGGGGCAGCAGGGAAGTTTTAAGGTGAGGATCAGACTTCCTCTCTTTTTAACTCGACCAATGAGTCGAGAAGTCATGGGTAGGTGGAACTTGTTAGCCTAAGAAAGCAACCCATCTGGGAAAAGGAAAACTTCTACTTGAAACCTCCACTGCCTTGTGGCTATATCCTCCGATGAAAAAGGCTTCAGGAGTTAACCTCGAGGCAAAATCCGGAGCCGGATTCCTGTAGGCAGTTCGTGACTGTGCACACTCTGGCAACTTCTGCGACATCGCTGGAACCAGTTGTATTGGCTCTTGCCTTTCCATTGGACTACTTCAGTGACATGGAGAGGGGGGATTTTCTGTGTGGGTAACAGTTTATACTCCATAATATTTTACCCCAGCTTCGTGCTCTGGAGAGGACACTCCAGCTTCACATACAACATTGAAACGACACGGGAAGTAGGAGTTACCAGTTTTAAGTCTTTGCTCGATTGGCATAGAGTGTGACACAAGGGGCTACTTCCAATGGTGGGAGAGGTCAATGCACCTCACTAGGTAGCTACTGCCCGCCTTAAGCTGGGCAGCTTCCAGCCAGTAAGGTGCTGCCTCGCTACTGTCTGTTAACCTCATGGGGTGTGGGGGGTTTAGGGTGAAAGCCAACAAGCAGATCAATAACCCTGCACCACGCAACAATCATAAGAAAACTTCTGCCCTAAAGTTGGACACCTGGAATGTTCGGACAATGACCTCTGGCTTTTCTGACGACCTGCGGGAAATAGACAACATGCGCAAGATAGCTGTCATCGACATGGAACTGAGTAGGCTGCAGATGACATTGTTGCCCTGCAAGAGACGAGACTGCCAAACTCGAGATCTGTCAAAGAAAAAAAATTTCTCATTCTTCTGGCAGGTAAAACTATTGAATGAGACCAGGGAATATGGCTTTGCAGTTAGAAATACTCTGCTGACAGCCATTGTTCCACCTATTGCAGGGAGTTAAGAATCCTGTCTCTGCAGCTCCATTCATCAGCAGGACTGGTCACCCTTATTAGTGCATACACACCAACACTGTCATCTACAGCAGAAGTCAAAGACAAATCCTATGACGATCTGGCAGCTACTATCAAAAAAATCCCCAAGAGAGAGCAGCTGTTTATTCTTTGAGATTTTAACATTAAAGTTGGTGCTGATCACAATTCTTGGCCCACTTGTCTAGGCTGCTTTGGCATTGGGAAGATGAATGAAAATGGCCAACGCTTGCTGGAGTTTTGCTGTTATTATGGTCTTTGTGTCAGCAGCACGTTCTTTAATACGAAGCTTCGACACAAATTGAAGACATCCAAGATTGAAGCATTGGCATCAGCTCAATTTGACCTTCATTAGACGCTCTAGCCTTCCTGGTATTACGACCACACACAGTTATTAGGGTGCTGATTGTGATACAGCTCACTCGCTGGTGAGTAGTAGAGTAAAACTGTGAATAAAGAGATTGTATCACACAAAAAAAGAAGGAAGACCATGTATTGACATCAGCTAGACTCACGATCAGAGAAAAGTGGAGGAATTTACCCAAGCCCTTCAAGAAACTCTTCCAGGCCTGGCTGGTGCAAATGCACCTGAACAATGGGAACATTTCAAGAATGCTGTTTATAACACTGCCTTGTGGACATTTGGCAAGAAGACCAAAAAGACGGCAGACTAGTTTGAAGCCCATTAGGAGGAGCTGGTGCCAACATTCATGGAAAAAAGGAGGCCTCTAGCAGCATACAAAGCCTGTCATAGTGAGTACAACTTGCAGGTTCTTCGAGTTGCTCATAGCAAAGTCCAACAGACTGCCAGGAGATGTTCTAATGATTATTGACTTCATCAACATGGATACAGATAGCAGCAGACACAGGTAACATCAAGGGAATGTATGACAATATCAAGCAGGCTTTAGGTCCAATACAGAAGAAATCTGCTCCTTTGAAGACTTCTACAGGCATGATCATCCAGGACTGAGCACAGCAGATGGAACGCTGGGTGCAGCACTACTCTGAGCTAGAATCTAGAGAGAATGTAGTAACCGAAGAAGCATTAAATAACAATGAGTGCCTGCCTGTCTTGGAAGAGTTGAACAGTGAACCAACTTTAGCAGAAATGAAAGCAGCCTTGGATTCCCTCGACTCCTTAACATCATCAGATCCTTTCATGAGGAAATGAAGGGCACTGTAGTTTTTGATGGTTCAACATCAGATCCCTTTGACATCCGAAGTGGAGTGGAACAGGGCTGTGTCCTCGCACCGATCCTACTTGGGATCTTTTTTGCTGTCATGGTGAAGCATGTTTTTGGAACTGCAACAGAAGGTGTCTATCTCCAGACTAGATCAGATGGAAAGCTCTTCAATCTCTCTAGATTGAAAGTGAAGCCTTTGGGAACATTGAGACAGTGGCAGGAGTGGGGGTGGGGTTAGGCTTTAAAAGTAAAAAAAAAATGCTGCCAGATCTCCACTAAACATCTAAACTGCAGCCACATACCTAATGGTAAATCCCACTGGATATAAAGGCCTTTATTCCGGAATAAACATTTGCCTGACTTTTTTAAACCATAGAAACTGAGTTTATTACATAAACTAGGCTGCACTACCACTCCTTCCCACCCGTTAATCACTCATAATTATGTTTGCAATGTTATATTTATTTACCTGGCGGAAAGCGTCACTGAACTCACTGAACCTGCTTCAGTCTAGAAATGTGAAAGATCCGACTCTAAGTGTCTTTATCTCACCCATAAGGATGTAATTTAGTAAAACAGATATGAACACAACTGCTAAAAGTCTATTTGCACATGTATACTCAACAGGAGGAAACTAACATTTCTGGCGAAAAGCTATCAAAACCTCTCAAATTCCGCAGTTCCTCAGGCCATGGGATCAAGTTTGCAAAATCAAGACTGAAAAAGAAATTTTCTGCATAACACATGGCAAAAGCCTTAGCATGGGAAAGGTGCCCAGTGTAGGTTCAAAGGGGGCCTCAGAAACCCTTCCTGGGATGAACAGGGCCTTAAACCCACCCAGTCCTGATCTGTGCCAAATTCAATCTCACTCAAAGATTTCCCATATATACCAAAACCAGGCTCAGGACAGGACCACACGTGACTTCCTCCTTGTTCTCCCCACTTCCTTTGGGAAGTGAACTGCTTAATAGGGAGAGGAGAGTGTCTCCCTGCAATCCTTATATTCTGCTAGGTGCAGTGCAGATATGAGGTGCAGCAGGGTGGACAACCAGTGGAGATTGTAGAAGAGGGAATTTTGCAACTATCAGTGCTGCTTTTCAGATCTTTCTTCAGCATTATAAGAGAAATGTAAGTGGGACACCAGTTTTAAGTTCCAACCTATATCTAACATTTAATCCATGGGTAAAATTTTAAATTGTGTTATACTTCCATTACTGTTTGATGGAACATAGGGGAGTTAAGGTGAACACACATGTACTGAATTAACAAGTTAGTATACTTTGCTGCTGTTAGGTTTGGTAAGAGTAAATGCCATGTCCAAAATATTTATAAAACGAACTGAAGCTATATAGATTCTTGATCATGATAGATATGCCTTGAATTTCTTTTCCTTGATTCGTGCTATATAATTTCTGCAGTTCAAAAAGAGAGAGTACTCATCAAACACAGCTCAGCTCAGCTTAAATGCAATGCTTCTTTGAGAAATTAAACAAAAACCTTTCTCTTTCCTTCTTCTCTTTGCTTTCAATAATGTACAGAAGGAAGAAAAGGAACACAGGCTGCCACTAGAAAACTGCCCAATGTCTCCCATTATTGATGCTGCAAAAAGGGAGACATAATTGTTCCTTGCAGGGCCCCCTGCAGGTTTGGAAGACATGGAGCATGGCCTAGTTGCCTTGGCAACAGGGATGCATGTTTGCATTGCCACCATTTGCTGTGAGGGGAAATGGAATAGTTCTTACAGAGTACTGAAGGAAGCCAGGAGAACCTTTCCTGCATTGCCAAGACAAGAATCAGCTGCCTCAAAAACACAGGGAAATGTTCCTTAATATAATGTTTGCAGTACTGGTTTTTAAGGTCCCACATCATAACAATTCTATGCATTCTAATGTATAGGTATTGTGACATTATTTAGTACCCTATATTCCTGATGGGAAAAGGCAGTGAGAAGGCAGGAGAGGAAAACATATATCAAATCTAGCAGAGGGAACTGGAAAATGGCTAGAAAATTCATTAAAACTGTGTGGAAAAGTTGCTTTTTTCAGGGAGTGGAACTCTCACTTTACCTCAAAAATTGTTACAGGCAAAAATGTGGCCTGGCTTGAAGAGCAACTTTCACCTGCTTATCTGCTTTTTATACCACCTTATAATATTGAAACAAATTACATTTCTATGTCCCTCTTGTCTCCAGAAATATCTCTGTATAATGAAGATCACCAAGCAAGTATAAACACAAAACAATTTTAGCCATACACATTCTAGGCTGCTGGTTTCTCTTGGCTTTCCTTGCGATTTAGTCTTATGTGGTGGCACTGCGGGCTAAACCGCAGAAGCCTTTGTGTGCTGCAGGGTCAGAAGACCAGCAGTCGTAAGATCGAATCCACACGATGGAGTGAGCTCCCGTCACTTTGTCCCAGCTCCTCGCCAACCTAGCAGTTCGAAAGCATGCAAATGCAAGTAGAGAAATAGGTACCACCTCAGTGGGAAGGTAAACAGTGTTCCGTGTATAGCCGCATGACAACGGAAACTGTCTTTGGACAAACGCTGGCTCTACGGCTTGGAAACAGGGATAAGCACCGCCCCCTAGAGTCGGACATGACTGACTAAATGTCACGGAGAACCTTTACCTTTAATCATAATCAGGAGCTGTAGGAATGAGAAAATTGGGCCTATCCTTCTCCCCCTCCTTCTCCCTCCCTCCCTTCTCTTTTCTCCCTGAATTGTCGCATGTGCAAGCTTAATGTTCTTCTTGGTAAACAATGCTGGATGAAGGATCCTGTGTAGTGTAGCTGAATATCAGCATGGCTACAATACATAACTGCAAACGAGTGATCATATGAGTTTACTTCAATAGAATTCTGTTCCAAAATAATAATTCTTCCAAGCTAGGAAAAGTTTTCTTTCAAGTTAGGAAGTACAGAGATCTTCTCCTATAGGAATATTTAAAATGGAAGTCTTGGCCCTTAGCATTTCTTGCTGATAGAAAGAAAAGATGTTTGCTTTTCCCTATATATGCTAAAAGCAAGATGGATTATTTCCTTTCTAAAACCTTTCGTATCTCCATCTCAATTGTGCCGGTATTGTACTAGACTAAGTACCAGAACAATGAACACTTGCCTAGAGACAGAAGAAGAGATTAAAAACTTCGGTATGAGCTGAAAAGAAGCTCTGCTACCAGACACCAAGTACTCCATCCAATTTTCACAATCAGATTCCTTACTAATTGTTTCTGATACATAACAACAGCAGTGATCTTTTTGGCCAGAACGTTGCACATCAGTTGTGCAAGATGGTGCAGCTTCTGTCTCTCCATCTTTCTGAGAGCTTCAAGGCAGTGGAAAACAAATGCCCTACTTCTTATCCCCACTATTGCTGAGCTACTTTAGGTAGGAATAAAATATTTCCCTAATGTTCCATGGTTAGGATGCCTTATTTTGACATTCAGTTCATTGAAAAGGTCAGACTAATGATCCTAAAACCTCTTAACTAAAGGTACAGAACATAGGGATGAGCAGCTGTTTGGATGCCTTCATTGGCTACAAATCTTACTTTTTGTGGCTACACTTGATGTCCATAGATGATGTCTTGGCTGACTCTGAGTATAGCGTTGGAATGGAGCAGTGCCATATGAACACATGTGCTGTCTAAATTACTTGGCAGCTAATCCCCTTGCAAAACTATCCAAGTGTCCATAGATTCAGAAAAACAGCGTATACAAAGTTGCAAACGATGGTGCCTTAAAACTGCAAAAGTTGGCTTTAAGTGACAAGGCTGAGCTTCTTGGATGCGTATGCACGTGTTGGCATTCAGTTAGTAAGAAACATAACATAGCAACAAACACTGTTTTAGCATATGGTGTTTCATCATCATAATCTTTGTGTAAGTGTATGTGGGGAGAGGATATTAGGATGGTTAACTAACAAATAAGTAAGCAGGATTCTTGAGAGCTGATCCACAAGTTTGACTTCTAATGACCAAGCACGTGGAATCCTATTCCTGTATTGGCACAGGCAGCCAAGACATAACTGAAGCATTTTTGAATTTGCTTATCTTTTGCCTTTCTGTGTGTTTCCACACAGAAAAGTCCCTTATCTTGAACTTGTTATGTTTCTTTGTTGAGGCAGAGCAGCTGTTTGAATGAATGGCAGCCAGTGTGTATGTGTGATGCGTTTAAGACAGGGGTCTCAAACATGCGGCCCGTACATTTTTATCGTACATTCACTCTGCCAGCTCTGCTCCTTTACTGGATGCTGCGTTCTCCTACAGTGTCCCTGGTTTTCCACTCAAGGACTTCTAGCTAAACAGAGGAGGCCTATGCAGTCTGTACTAGGAGACAGGAGTTGCCAGTGGATCAGTCTCCAGTCTTGCCTCTCCCTGCCCACTGTTTCTAGGCAGCCTGTGACAGTAGCATTCACTTCCTCACCAGTGTGCAAGATATCTCCAGATAAAATTCCAGAGTAGGTTGTTTATTTAAAATGGCTACTATGGCCTTAGGGGAACAAGATATCACTCGGTGTACAGTCAAACAGCATATCACATATTGCCTGCTGACTGATAAGAAAGTTATTACCTAGCCATTCTTTTGCCTACTTTTTGCTTAACTTTCAGACTCCCCCCACCAGGAAAATATGCAATGTGAGGAGCTTACAGCCAATTTAGAATTATATATTAATATGAGACTCCTTGCCTTTAGCATAGGACATTCCTTTATTCCTATTGCTGTCACTGCAGGAAAGAGTGAAACTTCTGAGATTACAGGCTGGAGCATCAAAATTCAGAATTTAGTATGTACAGAGTGCTAAAATAATTAACCTGACTAACTTTGATCAGCATTACTTTAAGCTTGTGGCTTTTTGTTCACCTAGTAAATTACTATGGGACCAGTTAGTTATTCCTGCAGGTACAGGACCCATTTAGTTAAAAAAAAGGCAACTATCTGCCTTAGTAGCATATTACTAATATCATAATTTACAGGGATTGTGTTTTGCCACCCTGGTAAAAGCAATAGAAATTTCCACTGAAAAAATTCTGACCATTTATATAGATCAGTAATTTACTGCATCAGCAAAATTCAGTTGAAGGGAAATGTAAACAACTGAGAGAAACATAAATATGGGGAAGGAAGAGACACATACATGTCACACACCACCATGCCACACACACACCAGATGCCAACAACACAGATACTAGGCAGCAAGTATCAAAGAACAGCAACTTGTAGCAACACGGTTTGCAGCAGCACCTCAGAACAGAGAAATATAACATGGATTTTCCTCCATAGATTCAAACTGGTTTGGCTGGGTGAGCACTTGGAAAGTTGTTTATGTGTGTCCTGTAATCTGCTTAATGCCTAAAGATTGCTCGAGGCTATGCTGCTTTTTTACTTTTTAATGATGTATTTTAGATATATATTTTCTGCTTTTTAATTGTGCCTTTTTAGGCTGCAAATTTCTGCATTTTAGGAATGTAATTAAAACATGCTTCTTGATATTTTTATTGTACCTTTTATGCTCCTGTAATTTAGATTGAAATATGATTTAAGCATTTGCCTGCAAAGTTCAGTTTTCATATATTTTTAAGCATCTGCACCTACAGTTTTTCCATAGCCGTAAGACTTTTGGATGCCTTTCACAACTTTTAAGAATTCTTATGGAACACAGAAGCAATGTAGATGAATGAAGCTTGTAGAAATAGACTAGCTCATGTTGTCTGGAATTCTGATATGATTGGAAATTGTTATCTGGTTTCATTCTGAAATTAACCTTAAATGGTATAAATGGCAGCTGTGACAAACACAGGCTTCTGATTTTTCCTATAGGGGTATTAGCTCTATAGGAAGATGGATTTCTGTTGCTCAGAAAGGCCTGGGGATTTGTTCAAGTGTCGGACTTTCTGACTTGACAATAACAGAAATGAGACTAGGTAGTGTCTGATACGTCTTGTTACTGAGCAACAAATGATCAGGCAGATGGCACTGCAATACCGGCAAGCATTGGATATGATGTTGGCAGCAAACAATGAGGGTTTGTGCCTTATTCAGCCAAGAATGTTGTGTTTACATTCCAGGCAGTTACAGTGATAACATCCACAGGGCAGAACACATAATGAACATAGCATACACACTACACAACGAGGCTTTTGATTTGTGGTCATGGCTCTTTTCATGGTTTCTAATCTTCCTGGGTGGGTAAAGTGGTACTGTGTGGTATCCAGAAAAGAGACATGTATTCTATATTATGTTCTGGCAATGCTCATAAAGTGCTGCATTGCATGTTTGAGCAGGAAATTAGAAGAGACTTTAACCCTTAGGGAGGTTTGTTTAATGGTTATGAAAGTGAGAAAAATTATGGAAGAACATAATGTATGAACAGAAATTCACAAAAGGGGGAATGAGGAAGAAGAAAGGAAGTAAACCCCTACCAGGTGCATATGAGAAATGTAAAAATATGTTGAGAGCAAAAGAGAAAGGGAATTTGGGAGCTGGAAGAGTTAAAGGTCTCTGAAGAGTCAAGAAAGGAAAACTACAGTACAAAGAAGTAGCAAAAAAGAGTGAGCTGCAGAGCTGAAAGTGACCCTAGGGATTATCAAGTCCAGGAGGCACAGTGGGGAATCAAACTCTCAACTTCTACCTAAACCAATGAGATATTCAGCAGTTAGCTAAGAACATGTAACTGATATAAGAATGTTGTACTTTTTTCTATAAGCAAGCCAACTATGCATACATACTGTAGATGGATAGCTTTAAAAATTTGTACACTCTGTACTGCTTTGGAATACTTGGGCATTGCTCTTTGCTGTTCCTTGATGGTGATAGTTATAGTTCTAAATAAAAACTACTCTAGAATTGCCTGGAGATTTCTTCCACAAAACCCACTGCATGTCAGCTGTCTATGCTCCTTGAATGGCAGCAAGGAAAGATGGAGATCATTGGGCTCCCTGCCTGTCACTGTCATGAACTGCATCCAGGCTGTTTGTGTTTTTATCTGGGTTGGCTGATTGCCATGCAAGGCAGGTGATAGCTCCAGTTACATCATCTGTGGGCCCTACATCTCATTTGACACAATTGTGAAATGGGTGAAGCAGATCAGCAGATCCTGAGGAGAAAGGAGACAATTTTGATAGCACAGCCAGTTCCTGAAGCCATCAGAAGTATCCCCAGAAATAATTTTCTGTGGTGACTGTGCAGCCTTCTGCTTTTGTGTCAGAAATAACTTTTTGGATGCCTCCACCCATTTTTGACATATAATACTACTGCTTTGTGTCCAGCATAGTGTAATTAGTAGAGTGTTGGAATAGGATTCAGATTTGGGATCAAATCCCCACTCAGCCATGGAAACTCACTCAGCACTGGCAAAACCACTCCTTAAATATCCCACTTACCTTGAAAACCCTATGAGTGTTGCTAATAAGTTAGGTTTGACTTTTTAGTACTTAACACAAACCACTGTTTCAATAAGCAAAGAGCCGTTTGGAATCACAAAATTCTCCTTGACTTTGAAATATGTATAGCCAGGAAAAAGTGCCCTTAATTCTCAAACACCTTTGTTACTAAAATTCAGGAGTATAAGTAATCTAATCATGAGAAAAGTATTTGAATTATCATCCAAAGTTTGCTAGCCTGGGAAATAAAAATCAACCTTTTGTGAGAAAAGAATGTGTTACTGTCTTTTTATTGGCTGCCCTATGTGTGGATTTCACTAGAAAGGAAGTCACTAATATATTTTCAACAAAGCTGTAGCATTTTTTAAAATATATATTTTTTGACCTAGCACCCAAACATATCTAAAAACACCTTCAGAGAAATGGAAAACAGAAGTAATGTCTAAACTCAGTAGGCAGTTATAATTGAGTTCCCAAGTTTTTTAAAGTGGCATCATATGTATAGCCATCAGCTTTCTTGAGCATTCTCTTTTCCCTAGGAGATCTAGTAAAACCAAGGAAACAATACCTATGAAACTTAAAACTTTCACCAGCTTCAAGGAAGTATAAACACATCTGAGAGTGCTCAAGAAAAAATTTCCCACCATTTTCTCTACAGCTGAGGAAGTGATTAAGAAAAGCGACAAGAAGCAACAGTTCTGATACTACGGTACAGATAAAAGCTGTTACAACCAAACAGCTGAAGACCTACTGAACTGTATCACTGGCAGTTGATTATTAATCATACTGTGATCAATTCTGAGAGTGCCAGAAATCCAGTAGAATTAGTGTGTTCATTCTTTTCACTTTCCTCTTCCCCTTGTTCTACTGTAACTAGAGCAATCCATAATGATAACAAAATGAATTCATGCTTCACAGTTTCACATAACCTGTGAATATGGTATCTGACTGCTTTTAGCTTGCTGGATGATGATGATGATGATGATGAAGATGATTGTTGTTGTTGTTGTTGTTGTTCTTCTTCTTCTTCTTCTTCTTCTTCTTCTTCTTCTTCTTCTTCTTCTTCTTCTTCTTCAGAAACGCCAGGCACAGTCAACATTATAAAAACATTGACTGGTATTATACAACAGATATAGGTTTTAATCAAAAACGTATCTGTTAAATATCGGCACAGTAATATTGCCAGGGTTTTTTTAAAGCTCTGATTGTGTGATTTTTGGGATTTGCAACTGCTTATAGTACTGTGTTAAGATGAGGTATGACAGTTTCTTGGCAGAGTTGACATTTGCTGTTAGCACTAATTCCGGGGATCTTACCTTTCATCACATTGGTTTGGAGCATTTGTTCTTGTGCACCAAAATCAAGCCTTCAGTTTCTTTCTTATGGGTCCCTAGTTTTAGCCATGCCCATGTTGAATTATGATCATGCTTTCCATCAATATTTCTCTGGTGTTGTCGATGTAGTGGTTTATTTTTCCAACTGTTTAATTTCTTTTCAAATTGTTGTTTCTTATACTGAGTCTTTGTTTCTGCTGTTTTCAAAATAACTTTTAGAGTTAATATAAAGTTAATATAATCATTTAGGCTTCTTTTTTCCTTTTCTACTACCTGCTATATTTGCAGTAATCCACAGCCTCCAATTTATTTTTGCAAATATAATTTGTCCACATAACTTTTGAGATGTAGTGTGTGATGCATGTTCATTAGTTTCTATGTTTTTTGAGCCAATTCTTCTAATTCGTTTTGAGTCCAGTCTATTATTACCACTGGGTATCTAGTAATTACTGGGACTGGCCATGCATTTATGGCTTTGATTGTATTTCCACCATTTAATTTTAATTTCAAGATTTTCCACAGTCTTGATATCTTCCCCTTCTGTCAGTTCTTTAACTTTTGTATGCAGGAAGTTATCTGCTTCTAGTATTCCAAGGTATTTATAATTTTCATCACTTGATAGTGATTTTATAATATCACCATTTTTTTTACTTTATTCCATCTAAATTTTGGCTCTTGTACTGACAGAGCTGCACATTTGTCAATTGCAAATTTCATGTGAATATATTCACTTAACATTTCTCCTGTGTTTAGCAGTGATTCTATCTCGGTGGAACTTTTTGCATAGAGATTTAGGTCATCCATGCATAAGAGAGGGACATGGTGTTGCTGCAGGTTAAACCGCAGAAGCCTCTGTGCTGCAGGGTCAGAAGACCAGCAGTCATAAGATCGAATCCATGTGACGGAGTGAGCTCCCTTCGCTTGTCCCAGCTCCTGCCAACCTAGTAGTTCAAAAGCATATAAAAATGCAAGTAGATAAATAGGTACCACCATGCTGGGAAGGTAACAGCCTTCCATATCTACTCTTGCTGGCTACGTGAGCACAGAAATTGCCTACGGACAAATGCTGGCTCTACGGCTTGGAAACAGGATGAGCACCACCCCCTAGAGTCAGAAACGACTGGACTAAATGTCAAGGGGAACCTTTACCTTTACCTAAGATGCAGTTCGAAAGCATATAAATCTCTTATGTCTATGTATAAGAGATTACTGATTTTTACTGCTTGTTCTGAAATATGATAGCCCAATCCAGTTTTATTTAAAATTATTGACATGGGGATTAGTGAGATGTTAAACAACAGTGGTGACAAAGATTCCCTTGAGATAGTCTTCTTTTGATGCTAACTTCCCCAATTTCTTCGCCATGGGCCATAAAAACAGTTTTCCATTTTTCCAAGTATTTCTTGAGGAACCTCTGAATATTTTTACTAATCCCAACAATTTTTAGGCAGGTGTTAATCCAGCTGTGTGGCAATTAGTCAAATGCCTTTTTAGGACTTGTTTTTCATCTTTTTGCATTCTTTAGTATCATTTTATCAATAAGCAGCTGATCTTTCATGCCTCTTGACATTTTAAAGTTCCCTTTTTGTTCAGTTGGGTATAGGGAATTTTCCATTAAATAATTACCATATTTTTCCATGTATAAAACAAGACTTTTAAACTTAAATAATTAGACCAAAAATTGAGGGTCGTTTCCTTGCCTTTTGCCAAGCCACAGAGCAAAGCAGCCGTGAAAGGGCAGCACACTCACACCCCTTTGATCCTGAAGCAGCCATGAAAGGGCATCAGGATCAAAGGGGTGCGAGCATGCTGCCCTTTCATAGCTGCATTACCCATTTCCTAAGCTCCGCAGGGCTTAGGAAGTGGGAAACAACCAGGAAAGGGTGGGAAGATCAAAGGGGCACGAGCATGCAAATTTTCTAATTTGGGAGTTAGAAAAGGGGATGTTGTCTTATACTTTGGTTCGTCTTGTAAATGGAACAATTCAGTATATATTGATCTTGCAAATACTCCTGTGAGAAGCTTGGACACTGTTGAAAGGAATGTAATTGGTTGATAATTACTGGGTTCATTGCCCTTTTGAGGATCTTTTATTATGAGAAATGTGTGGCCTGTTGTCATCCAATCTTCAGTTGCACAATTTTGAAGTAAGTGATTAAATTGCACTACTATACATTGACGGAGACTTGTTAAATGCTTTAATCAAAAGCCGTGCAGCTCATCTGAATCAGGTGCCCTCCAATTTATCACAGTCTTTACTTGTCTCTTAACTATTTCAGTTGTTATTACAATATCATCCATATGTTTCCCTTGAGTTTCTTTACAAATGTCTTTAAACCATGAGGCGTTTTTGTTATGTTCAGTTGGGAATTTCCCAATCCCCCCCCCCAAATTTTAGAGCATCATCTTTACATGGGCCTAATTTATTTTGCTCTGCATTATCTCCTAATGATTTTCAGAATCGTTGGTTATTTCAAAATTGCGTGTTTTCTCTATACTGTTTCAAGAGTCCATCATATCTTTCAATTTTCTTTGTTGTGGCTGTTACTTATTGTTTTAATTCTTCCATAATTTCAACAATTGTTTCCTTTTCTAGGTCATATATTTTGCATAGTCTAACTTTTACTTTATCTTTCAAGCATTAAGTTGCTAATGTCTGCATGCAATTTGTTTTCTGTTTTTTTCCAGCTGAATTTTCCATTTTGGAGTGCTAGTAGTTTTCTGTTTGTATCTTTGTTTGTTTTTGCAGCTTGTAACCGAGTTCCATGGTTATTTTGGTAGCTGTGATACACATGAGTTGGTTTATTTCCTTTAGTGTGATAGTTGGGATTATTCTGTACATTACTACATTTGCATCTGTCAGTAGATCTTTTAGTGGTTTACTTTGTAATTGCTGCAAAATGGGAAGCCTTTGTCTTTCTGTGTTTTGGCTAACATGGGTTGCTACTTTTCCCTCAGTGATGTCTTCCGTTCTGTCAATTCATAATTTCTGGGTTGTTCCATAAACTGTTCTTCTATTGATACATTTTCTTCCACTACTGTGTCTATTTCTGCCATCATCATCATCATCACCATCATCATCATCATCATCATCATCATCATCATTATTACTGAACTCCGAAAGCTTTGAATAAAATATAAAAACTGAAAAGTTTTTAAAAGTTGTAAAAAGGAAAGAAGTGAGCTGTGGTGAAGTGACTAATACAAATAGCGCATTTAACTCTAATTAAGTGGCAAGGCACAAAGGAAAGGAAGAGAAACACCGAGTCTCTGTTAATTAACTTGGATAATGCCACCAAGCAACGTAACCTGAGGAAAAGCCAGAAGTGTTCAATAAACCAATGCAGTTAATTATTAGAGAACAATGTGTCCTTTAAAATATACAGCTATAAGAGGACACTATTTCAAACTACAGTATGTTATACATTTTTGTTGGTGTGTATGTATGTACATACGTACGTATGTACGCATGCACGCACACAAACACACACAAAGAGACTCACCCCAGTCACCGCAACCAAATCCATGAGGGTTGACTTACTAAGCAGAAGCCATCTATGATCCTCATTCCCAGTGAGAAAGGAGGGGAATGGAAGATGTCATCAGCTGCCATTGCTTCCCCAATATGGCTGGCAGTAGTGCCATGCAAAATGTATGCTATGGCCTCCTGCCCTTTCAAGGCTAAAGCAAAAAGCAAAGTGGGCTGCTTATACACCACCCCATAACACTTAAAGCACTCTCTTGGCAGTTTATAATTAAATTATGCAGGCTACACATTCCTCCCTCCAACAAGCGGAGTACAGTACTCATTTACCAACCGTGGAAAAGGATGGAAAGCTGACAGAACTTCAAGCCAGCTACCTGGGATTGAACCCGGATTTTGAGCAGAGTTTTAATGGCAGTACTGCAGTTTAACCCTTGTTCAGTGAGTCCAGCAGCTGGAACAAATATACCCTGTATTCCAAAAAGAAAACCACTTTACCTGTGGCTTAGAATTATGCAGGCAGGGAACAAAGAGCAACTTATTTCTGAGTAAGTAACCTCTATACTGAGGTAACTGCCCGGATGCAGACAGGATTAATACATCAGCAGAACTTGAGTTCTTCATGCATAGCACCAGCTTGTACCAACTGGAAATCAGTTGTTAGGTGGTGTCATGGTTTAGGTTATTGAAGCTAGAATGTAATTTCTAAATGGGATAGGTAGTAGTGAACAATGTAAAATGGATTCCATATTGGTTCTCTGTATAAATGATTTCTGCATGCTGACAGTGTATTTTTGCAGAGGGATGTGGGAATGTTCTCTTGTAGGCCTGAGGAGGACATTCCTAGATCAGAAGACTGGTCATTTGTTATGGCGGAGTGCAGACGGATCTAGGAAAACAACACCTGTTTCCCATGAGAAGAGAAGAGAGAAGATAAAGAGGGACTGTTTACCTGACTTCATGCCATGATTGGATGACAGTGTGAGAGACGGAGAAGAAGGGGGGTTTCCAGCTAAGCTTGAAAAAGGAACTCTTACCATGCACAATATCTCACTTTTTCTTTTCATTCTTGGACTTTTTGGGCTACAGTTTTGCTAAGTCTTGTTGCCTGCTGTGCAGTGCAGGTAACAGACTCATAGAGATGTAGGGGACTAGGTAGAAAGGGGGGGCTTCATGCCTTTTGCCCACCCTAATAGAGCATTTTAGAGATTTTTCTAGGATTTTTAGTGTTTTATATTTAAAGAGAATTGTTGCTTCATTTATATTTTGTATCAATCCTCGAAAATGATAACATGCTTGCTTATGCATTAAACTGACTTTATTTTGTGAATTTCTATATTTTTCTTAATAAAATAATAAGTATAAAAATCAATTGGTCTCTTGAACAGTGGAGCTGTCTTAGTATTACCCTGAGGAGGGAAATATTGGGCCACATTTTGCTACTGAGTCCTATCCATATTGAGCAAAGTGAGTCTACTGACTACATAGCTCATGTGTCTTTCTTTTTTGGAATTTTCTAAGGTTGCTGAAGTATCTTTTTAGGGCAGACTTGTAAGCAGAAGTGTTGGGGCGGCCCTTGGCTGAAGTTACCAGGACTCAACTCAGCCTAATGAGGGAGCACAGGCTTCTAATTACTCTCTGTCCGAGCAAGCATCCTCTAAGGGAGCTGATCGCTTACAGGTGGCAGTCTCAATTTAGCTGTAATTTAGCTTCATCCAGAGCAAGTTGTTATATGCGTATACAATGCAACTGTGTCCACTACACGGAAGCAAAGACAACCTGAAACAAAATGCTACAGTCTAGAGTGCTACTTTCAGGGTTCCAGACAGCATATTCTCTTCCACAATACTACAATCTACCTTTTCTCCCTGCATTTTCCATTCCTGTTTAACATTTAAAACATTTTGTTGCTACTGCGCACATACTTAGTCCACATTGGGATTCTTATGTGCATCAAAATTGACCTCCCTGCAACATTATTGTACCAGGCATTCCTCTGAGCATGCCTGTAACACTTTCTTGTTCTCTCTGCAGAACATTTTGGCTGGAACCCTATTGGCACTCATCAGAAAAGTGTAGTCTTAGAGGAGGTGCTAATGACATTTTCTCTAAATAGCTTTTACCTGTTAGAACATGTAAACTATTTCCAACTAGCAGTTGGAAAGCATGCAAACGCAAGTAGATAAATACGTACCACCACGGTGGGAAGGTAATGGTGTTCCGTGTCTAGTCATGCTGGCCACATGACCACGGAAACTGTCTATGGACAAACACTGGCTCTATGGCTTGGAAACGGGGATGAGCACCGGCCCCTACAGTCTGACACGACTGGACTAAATGTCAAGGGGAACCGTTATCATTTTTACCTAATATTGGCCTACAGGCATGTTCATCCAGGACCAAACACAGCAGATGGATCGCTGGGTGCAGCACTACTCTGAGCTGTATTCCAGAGATAATGCAGTAACTGAAGAAGCATTAAATAACATTGAGTGCCTCCCTGTCCTGGAAGAGTTGGACAGTGAACCAACCTTAGCAGAAATAAAAGCGGCTTTGGATTCCCTTGCCTCTGACAAGGCACCTGGAAAGGATAACATCCCTGTTGAAGTGCTGAAGTGCTGCAAAGAGACCATCACCACCGAACTGTATGAAATCTTTCATCTTTGCTGGAGCGAAGGTAGAGTACCACAGGACATGAAGGATGCAAACATCGTCACATTGTATAAGAACAAAGGAGAAAGGGGCAACTGCAATAACTACCGTGGCATCTCTCTTCTTAGCATTGTAGGAAAGCTGCTTGCCCGTGTTGTGCTGAAGAGGCTCCAGGTGCTTGCAGACAGAGTCTATCCAGAATCACAGTGCGGATTCCGAGCAAACAGATCCACCACTGATATGGTATTCTCCCTCAGACAGTTGCAGGAGAAATGCAGGGAACAACAACAGCCACTCTTAGTGGCCTTCATAGACCTTACAAAAGCATTTGACTCAGTTAGCAGGGATGGCCTTTTCAAAATACTTCCTAAGATTGGATGTCCTCCTCAACTCCTTAGCATCATCAGGTCCTTTCATGAGGGAATGCAGGGCACTGTAGTTTTTGATGGCTCAACATCAGATCCCTTTGACATCCGAAGTGGAGTGAAAGAGGGCTGTGTCCTCGCGCCGACCCTGTTTGGGATCTTTTTTGCTGTTATGCTGAAGCATGCCTTTGGAACTGCAACAGAAGGTGTCTATCTCCAGACTAGAACAGATGGAAAGCTCTTTAATCTCTCTAGAATGAGAGCAAAGACCAAAGTTCAGCTGAAATGCATGCGGGACTTCCTCTTTGCCGATGATGCAGCCATTGTTGCCCACTCTGCTGAAGACCTCCAACAACTCATGAATCGTTTTAGCAAGGCCTGCCAAGACTTTGGACTAACTATCAGCCTGAAGAAAATACAAGTCATGGGCCAGGGCGTGGACTCACCTCCCTCTATTACTATCTCCATGCAAGAATTGGAGGTTGTCCATAAATTTGTGTACCTTGGCTCAACCATCTCTGACACTCTTTCCCTAGACATCGAGCTGGATAGACGCATTGGCAAAGCAGCTACCATGTTCTCAAGACTCGCAAAAAGAGTATGGCTCAATAAGAAGCTGACAGCATACACCAAGATCCAGGTCTATACAGCCTGTGTCCTGAGCACACTCCTGTACTGCAATTGGCTTTTCTTTGCCATTTTAAATCTGGCCCCAAAGGAAACTAAATTATGAGGTGCTAAGACAAGAAGTGTGCCCTTTACATGGCAGAAGATGGCATGTGGATCAGTTACATAAAGTCATATTGAAAATTAGCATAAGATAAAAAGAAGACATGAAAACACTTATACAGTGAGATAGTTTCTAGCATGGACATAGAACACTTTTTATTGTGTAGTAAAATTGCACCAAGACACCTTTCTAGGCCTTTTGGAATGATAATCAGAATGTCACAGGATATGCTTCAGCAGTAATAATAATAGATGAATAAATAGAAAAGACTAACTAGGCATTTGATTGCAATCTAAAGGATCTCATACAGGAGATAAACGACTAGGTCGTATAGATGTTATGAAAGAAAACAAACAGAATTCCATCAGCAAGGATTTTTATATCATAAAAATCATCATTAGATGTATGTATTTTAGAGTAGTGGCTCCCAACCTTAAGTAACCCAGGTGTTCTTGAACTGCAGTTCCCAAAAACCCTAGCCAGCACAGCTGGTGGTGAAGGCCTAGAACAAGTCCTTAATTAAACAAGTTAAGGCTTGAAACATGTTGATTCAGTGTCTTAGTTCTTCTGTTTCCTACAATATTGATTCTGTATGGATCTTCATTGACAGAACTGAAAAGAAACAAGTAATTGGTAGAAGGAAACTGAGTGAGGGAAATACATAATTTATGTAATCAATAAATAGTAATAAAAATTCTGTATTCCTGCAAAACCTGGATATGGGCAATGCAGTGTATCTATAAAGACAGGGGAAATGCATATACTGTACCTTTTAAAAATGGGTCAGAAGTTTACTGTTAGACAGGCTCTGACACCCATCTCTAGACTGCTGCCCACTTTAGCTTTCCACAATGCCTCAGATTAGCATTAAATTGGCTGCTTTGGGCCACTGCAGGAAACTGAAATGGTAGAAGAGCCTCATGGTGCAATGGTTATACTGCTGTACTGAAGACGAAACTTTGTTCACAACACAGGATTCAATCCCAGGTAGCTGGCTCAAGACTCACACAGCCTTCCATCCTTCCAAGGTTGGTAACTTGAGTACCCAGCTTGCTGGGTGACAATGTGTAGCCTGCATAATAAAATTGTAAACTGCCCAGAGAGTGTTTTAAGTGCTACATAAACAACACACTTTGTTTTTCATTTTAGTGCCAGCCATTAGTGGAGGGTTTCTGATTACCACTGATAGGTATGCTCAGAGGATATCAATGTTCAAGAAGGGCCAGTAGAGCACACATGGTGTGTTTGCCATACGTATGAAATAATGAGAGTTTTATCCCTCTGCCAAAAAAACTTCACCAATCAGACAATTCCCAACTCCATGTTACTTTAGCTCTCTGAAGCTGCCTTAACGTTTCCAATTTTGACATAATGCAGTACTTTCTAATTAATGAGCTGTATCTTACAGTGCAACTGAATTGAAACTATTTGGGTTTAGCAGAGTGCATTGCAGATATGATTCACAGAAACAAGGGATGCAATCTCTGATTTCCTGAGTGAAATTAAACAAGGGCCATAAGGGTGTATTGAGAGTGTGATCTGAGTGTTTAAATCCCTGATGTGAAGTAATGTTGCAAAGCATTTGTATGTTTGCCTGAAATATTTGACAAATAATTCATCTTTTGGAAATATGCCAGCTTTCTGTTACTACAGTCCCCGAGATATCTGCAGCTATGACTGTACTCTAGACCAGTGGTTCTTAACCTTTGTTACTTGGATGCTTTTGAACTGCAACTCCCAGAAACCCCAGTCAGGACAGCTGGTGGTGAAGGCTTCTGGGAGTTGCAGTCCAAAACTCCTGAGTAACCCAAGGTTAAGAACCAGTCCTCTAGACAAGCTTGCCCCAACAGCAGTGTAGTCCCAGGCCTTACTACATAGGGCAAATACATCTTGCAATGCTGTTTATCAGCTATACATGGTACATGCTTGACTAGTAGGTAACCAGCATTATGGCTGCCTGGATCGACCCATATGGCTTGAGGACACAGAATCCAGAAGTTGCTTCTCAGACAGATTATTGGTTTCTATGGCCCACTGTAGTCCATACTGGCCAGAATCCTATTGGTTGGTTAAGTTGGCACAAGTGGTATAAACTGCAGCAATGAACTGTCCCTAGTTAATAAGTTGCTACTTGTATCCCTCATCACATGAGCTGGTATGAGGCAAAGGATACAGGCAATAACTTGTTAACTAGCAGCTGTTTCACCCATGCAATTTATGCCATTGAATTTACATTGGTGTAAGTAACCACTAGGATTATGGCCACTGATTGGTAATGGCTTTCCAGCATTTCAGGTAGGATTCTTTCCTAGCTAGGTCTGGAGATCCCTAGTACAGTGGTGCCTCGCTTAACGAGCGCACCATAGAACGGCGAAATCGCATAGCGATTAGGTTTTAGCAATCACAAATGCAATCGCATACTGATGGCCCCTATGGGCAAAAATCGCAATGGGCTTTTACGTTCCGTACAGCGATGTTTCGCCATAGCGAAAGTTAATCCGGAACGGATTAACCTCGCTATGCGAGGCACCACTGTATTTATTACCTGGTAATGTATCTATCCATGTACCACTGACTATGTTCTATCCTGCTCAGCTTCCAAAGTCAGATGAAAGTGGGTGTGTTCAGGATATTGTGGTATTTGTTCCTGCAGTATCATATGAACACTCAGTAGTTATAGCTAACAGAAGCCTAAGTAAAGAATATAGTTCTGAACACTGTATTTTTCATCCTCTGTCATAGCTGTTTCTCAACTCCAACCTGCTTCATCTCTGCATCTGGTTTCAAATTAGGGATGTGTGGGTGATTTTTATTTTTATTTTTCATGTGTGAACACATTTGTTTTCGGTATTTTAAGGATTTTTTTTTCATATTCATTGGTCCAATTTGTTCATTTCAATGCAAATTTTTAAAAATTAATTTCTCACATTTGCTTTTCTGTTGTGTGTATTTTCTTTTTCTTACTTTATAGGCTTCTTGTCACTGCCATGGCAGCAGAACTGACTGATCAAAAATGAAATGAAATTAAATAAATTGCTGCCCCTGAACAACAATGAGAATTTCTTCCATGAAATCCTGAGGAAAACAGCATCCAGGAGTAGCTAAACGCAGTTCTTGCCACCACTACAGACAGCTGTATGATGTACTTCATGCTACACCATTTCAAATGGGAGTTGACATTTATTTTCCTCTGTTTTTATTCAGGAAAAAATAAAAAACTTTAACTCAACTACCCCCATTTGTTCCCGCTTTTCCTTTGTTCCAAAATGTACACACATTCGTACTTAAAATGGAGTGCACAGATTTTTTTTTGCATTTTTCATGTTTTCAAGCTGCTGCCACATTATTATCATCATTGTCCACCTGCTTTGGTGCATACTACTCATAACCACAGTACTTAATGGAAAGCATCAAAACACGCTGAAAATCTTTATGCTGATGGACTACTTGTTTTGCATATGATAGACTTACAGTAAGATTAGGTTCTATAAAGGGCCTTAGAATATAACTGATGCCCATATTTTCAGACAGGGTTAGCCTGAGATATTTTGCTACCTGAGAAGGACAACCCACCCACCGCTATCCTCCCCACTCACCTGCCCCATAACAGAAAGAGAAAGAAAAAAAGTTACTGGACAAGGAGTTGAATCTTACTTCAGCATTGACAAAAGCCTAATATCTGCCAAATACAGCTGGGAAAAATCATATTTTCAGTCTACAACTCCCAGAATTCCTTAGCTGGCATGTGGAACTTTTCTAAGCTCTGCCCCCAATGCACCATAGGGCATGAGCAGGATAAGTTGGGAAGGTTGGTTAACTATTTGCAATTATATATCCCCAATAGCATTCCTTAAATATTATAATTCCTCAGCAGAATCCACCAATCCATCTGTAAGAAACTGACTCTAACACAAGGACAGCACATTAAGGAATACGTGTCTGAGAGTTTATTCACTTGATGTTTGTTCTATGTTCAGATTATTGTAACTGTTGCGAGTTGCACAGTGTGTTGTTTATGCCATTTGAGATTTCTTCATCCATTTCCAAACTGAGAGCAAAAACAAAGACACAGGACACAGGACACAGATGTTCCCTTCACCAAGAGTGTATTTACAAAATATACATACGTTGCACCTCAGAACTGGCAAATTCATCATTCCTTCCAACAAAGTGATGCGCTGCTCCTCCTTACATCAACCCAACAAATAAGTCTATTCAGCAACCTGCTGAAATACAGTTGTATGATGCAAATATGATGCAGCAAATTGAACTCTGCACATATGACTCTGCACGGAAGTACTGTATCATATGACTTATCCTTGGCTAAGTGCCAACGTGAATGACTCAGCCTTTTACAGTTTCCCACAATTCAACAAGACAATTCCATATTGTATTTTAAACAAAATACTGACAGTAACATTCTATAACAGTACGGTATAAGGTAAAAATCAAAACACAAATCCTGGAGTAGGTTTGCCACAAATGGTTTAGGCAAAACTTCATTTGGTAACAGCCAAATGATAATGATGCATTTGCAGTATGGTAATCAAATGCTAATTCCTTCCGCCTTCAGTTAGGTTTGTGGCTTTCCACCACTAGTGATAGTATGTCAAATCTATCCATTTACTTCTGATTCTTCAGAAGCCACAGATTAACCCAAAGTTTCCTTGGAGTCTGCAAATGTTTCTGAGACATTGGCTCACTGCCATACAAAGCTGCTTTTGAGAATTCTCTAATTTAGCAGGTTTCTAAGATCTAGCCCTTAATAAAATAGCCAGATAAGTATATAAAGATACGTGAATAGTCCACATATTAAATACAAACTATTCTCGCCTCCCTCTGATAGAATGTACAAATTATTAGTAATTTAACAGCTTAACTAAAATATCCTCAACAGAAACTGTTATAGAATATAAATAAAGTTGAAGAGGAAGAGCCTTTAATCTCCATGTTACCACTAATTAGTTTAATAAGTTTGAAAGAAAAGAAAAGAGGGAGAATTAGTATGTCCCTGGATTTTAATTCTGGGACTTTCATAGAATGGTTCATGCTAACCTCTTATCTGCTATGGAGGACATTGAGAGCCAAACTGCACATGATGCTAAGCATGTCACTTGATATTTCATGTACCTTTCCCTGCTTTAAATTTCAGCCACTAGTTAGGGAAGTGTTCAAACCACTCAACATCAGAGTGTATGAGCTTTTCTGCTAATAGTGTGAAACGGATAGTTGGGAGGGAAGCTCCTTTTTAAATTATTATTAATTTTTTTATTTTATAGGTTAGGTGTAGGGATAGGGGACAGGGGACATGGGATTGAACAGGGGTTGTAAATCAACATGAACATTTTGCAGTATTCTTTCTTATCTATTACAATTCAAAGATACATAATTTTCCGGTGTAACTAATTTATAATACATATTCTATTTATAAATTAATCTTAGGCTTTCAAATATTAATTTGCATTCTGTTTCTAAGCCAATCATAGAATTTATGCCAACAATGAGTCTAGCCATTCTGATAGTTTATCCATCTCCACCGTATCCAGAATTATTGATATTAACTCCTCTTGAGATGGATTCTCCCGGTCTTTCCAATGTTTAGGAAAAAGATGCTAAACATTGGGAGGGAAGCTCCTTTGACATATGTGATGGGCAACATCTCCACCAACTCTTTTTTCAGAAGTGCATAAGAACAAACAACATACTCCAGACACCTGGGGTCTGCTTAAGACACATGGTGTTATATGACCAAATCCTTCACAGGCAATTATTTTGTCTGGAATGGGATTTTCAGATTTTGCATTACATTTCCCATAATTCTCATTTCTTGGAGTTCCACCTGACACTATACAGACACCTAAATGTGGCTCTTGTGGGAGAAAGGCCTAAACTGGAAGGCTTTGAGGCTTAGCTAGGCCTAGCTCCCATATAGAAAGTAAACTACTAGCAAGCATTAGAAGAGCAACAGGAAGCTTGGGCAAGACTAGGCCTAACTAGGCCTCAAAGCCTAGAATGGAGAAATATAAAATCTGGAAAACAAAATCCCAAAATTCAAACCTCAATTAGTCTCCATATGCTATTGGGACTTCAAGAAGAAGTCCAACCATGAGTAAGGTATTCTGGGAATTGTAGTCCAACAACATCTGGAGAGCCAAACATTGGGGACCAATGTGCTAGGCCTAGCATAAATATTTAGTAGTATCCCAGATTAGTCAGTCTGAATTTCCTTCTCTGGAAGCAGTCTAAACGTCAAAGGAATACCTTTATCTGTGAAACAACATCCCTTTGCATCAATAACAAATTGAGAAGACACGCCAATGCCATGCCATCCTACCTCTGCCAATCTGAAGGTTGCTTTTTTGAGTTATTTCTAGGATGGTATTAAATATTTATGTTCATTTTCTTTGTTTTCTGAACTTTTCCTTGCTTGATCCTGATAAATACTTTAAACTGTACATTTCAAGTTGTATGCCCATACAATGTCTATACAATGGGCTGCTTTGCAGAAGCAGGTTAACTTCCTCCTCCTAAAAAACAAGCAAACAAACAAACAACAACAACAACAAAACCCAAACCTTCTGTTAAAAGAACCTTTACTTCTTCACACAGAAAAGGCATATATGCCTAAATTCTCACACAGCCAGTATAAGAATTATTATATATTAAGCAAGAGTTATTAAATATTTTGTCCTACAAATCCTGCAATACCTAGAGTCAGTTCAGTCAGAGAGAGCTAGAGTTGGGAGAAGGAGTTCTGGTTCCGGTTGGGTGAGACAACATTGTTTGTTTGTGTTGCGTCCTCCGGCCTAATCTTTTAAAGTATTCTTTAAACAATTATCCTGTCCAAGACAGCCTAGTAATTATTAGTATTCTTGCTGTGCTTGACGCCAAACATAGAAACAGAAATAGATCCGAAAACAAACAACCTGCAAGCTAGACTTTGAGGTTTGTTGTGCATAGCTTTGGTGATAGGACAAGTATAATCAAGCAAAATATAACTGCTGCTTTGGGGAGCTGATATCAACAACATCTGGGGACCCAAAGCTGGAGCCACTGGGTTAAAATGTCCTCATCATATATGTTGGTGACATTATCTAAGTTCTCTGTTTAAAGAATTTGTGTATACTCCTGGTACTCTAAGGATGGGTCATCGCTGAGGCCAAGAGGCTTGGAAGAGAAGGTTCGCCTAAGGCAGGGAATAAAAGTGTTGTTTGTTCGATGGCAGTCCCTATGTTCCCACTTCCTTTACCCTGCTCGACTGTTGATTAATCGGCGAGAACCTCCAAACCCACGGAAAGCCTGCTGAAGCTGCCCACTTTCTATAACTTTGATTGAAAAGCTTTGTAACTTCTGTATCAAGCAGGTGCTCATTATCAAGTACAGTGGTGCCTCGCTTAACGTTTGCTTCGTTTAACGTTTTTTTCGCTTAACGTTTATTTTTTCAGAGGCAGATTGTGCTTCGTATAACGTTTTTCCCTATGGGCGATTTTCGCATAGCGTTTTTGGGACCATGCTTCGCTTAACGTTTTTGGTTTTAGGTCCCCTGCTTCGCTTAACGTTTTTTTTGTTTTCAATTTAAAAAGTGTCTTAGAAGGGTCCAAAACGGTTCTAAATGCTTGGATTCGTTAGAGGACCCCTTAAGTCATGTGCAAACCTGATTTGGCTTTGATCTGACGTTTCGTTAATTTTTTGTGAATTTTTGTTTTTTGGCCCATAGGAACCAATGGACCTGTCAAAATCTGACAGCTCCATGCTTTCCTATGGGGGAGAAAACAATTTACAAAAAATTAACGAAAGTTCAGATCAAAGCCAAATCAGGTTTGCACACAACTTAGGGGGTCCTCTAACGAACCCAAGAATTTAGAACAGTTGCTGAGTCTTCATTAATTTTTTGTGAATTTTTTCTTCCCCCATAGGAAATAATGGAGCTGTCAGATTTTGACAGCTGTCAAAAGTTGGGGGAAAAAAATTCACCATTAATTAACGAAAAGTCAGATCAAAGCCAAATTAACTTTTGCATCCGTTTTAGAGGGTGCAGAAGCTAATCCAAGCATTTAAAACCATTTTTGACCCTTTTATGACACACTTAATTTTGCAAAAATTGACTTCGCAAAGCCATTGAAACCTATTGAGTCAGCTACAATACATTCCAATGGAGGATACATTGTATCGTTTAACGATGTTTCCTATGGGTTTTTTCGCTTAAGGACGGCAATCCGTGCCTATTGGAACGGATTAACCGGTTTCCAATGCATCTCTATGGGAAATGGTGTTTCGCATAAAGTTTTTTTCGCATAAGGTTTTTTTTTTTGGAACCAATTAAAAACGTTATGCGAGGCACCACTGTACTCGCTATCAAGTAGAGATTCAAGGAGTAAGAACAGCAGGTGCGGTAAGCCATTTGAGTTTACTTTTCCGCCTTGAGAATGAAACTCCCTCCAAAATTTGATATTTATTGCCGCAAAGTCTAAAGACAGCTAAAGTCTAAAGACAGGTTTACTTTGTCTTTGGAAGGTTGGGAGCTGAGACGGACATCCAGCTGTGGGCTTCTTAAGAAATCTAAAGAAAATTTGGGAGTGCCTGCTCTGTGTCTGTTCGTATTTCTGTTATCGCATTCAAGTTTGTGGGAGCTCCCCACCGTTTTTAATTTTTAATTCTGATTGATGGACTTATTATAATTATATATATATTTGAGTATTTTCTGAACTTAGTATTGGTCAAACTGAATTTGGAATTTTTTACATTTATAGTTTTATATATGTATAGAATTTATTATAGTTTATTATTATCTTACTTCCTCCCCATTATCTTATTATTATTATTTTCTGAATTTAGTCTATTATAGCAATAATCTGATTTTATTGAATAATGGTTTTTACTAGACACGGGTATAAAAAACATGGGATTTCCCCAGCACATGGCAGCTTTTTAGAAGAGAGGGAGGAAAGGGAGACAAAAGAAAATCACTAATTTCTTTTCTCCCAAAAATGAGGGCATTAAACATACATATGAAACTTTAGACTGGTCAATTGAGAATATGTGTACAATAATAGAATCAAACAAATATGATCCTGGTCCTAACCTGGAATGGAACTAACAGCTGCAGAAAATGCTTTGGACACTTGGGGGGTGGGAGAAAGGAAGAAAAGAGGTAGAGGACTTTATATTAAAACAAATAGAGGAATTAACACAAGAAGGAACCCAAATAGAAAAAGGACCCCTGCCAAAAATAATCAAGGCAAGTGATAAGTCTGATATCAGCACACTGTTCCACTGGGTAAAAGATATCCTTGATGAGATGAAGTTAATTAAATCCTCTTTGAATCTCATGAGCTACTAACTACATTAACCAACTTAATTGCAATAAGCAATTTATCCAGAAACAATAATATACAAACTGACCAAGGTACTGCATCCCCACTTCCACTGGATGATTTGTCCAAAGGGGAAAAAACCCTCTAAAAATAAGGCTAAAAACAGGGTACAGGTAAGGAGTCCACATGGGTGTCCAAAAAAGACTAAAAATATTAAGCGCACAAGCAAGACAAAAAAGTCATCTGAGAAGATGGATTTCCATAATCTATTTAAACTTATTGAGAGTAAACCAAAGAAAGAAAGAAAATCTAGATCCAAAATGGACTCTGAAAAGTTAGATACTGGCCAGGCCCTAACAAATTTAGACCAAATAGTTATTAGTCTCCCCCCCATTACAGGACATTGAGGATAAAATAGATATAGTGGGAAACGATCCATGGACTGACGTGATAAATAGCAACCCTAAGAATAATAATCAAATAACAGCCCAGTGGATGCAGCCTGAGAATAGAACTAGATGAAAGTTAAGATTAATGGCTGACACTTCAGCATTCTTCGAATACCAAAACTTACAATTCTGGGTAAGTATCCAAAGGATACTTACCCAGAATGAATGCAAATGGAACTTGATCAGATCCCTGAATTAACTTTCACGTCTCAGATTCTAAATGTGGACTACTTATTCTACAATTACTGTATACCCAAGCACGTGCAATAATAGCATTTAAAGATAGCATAATAACCAATAGGATTTATAGCAGAAGAAATTTATTTATACCCCTTCAGTTGTGAGGGGTATAACTGCTGTACGATATTTTAAAAACAAAGCACATCCCCTACCTCTCTTGTGTGGGTACACTAGAGGGAAAGAGAGACCCTAGCTTATGTCCAGGAGAAACATAGAGAGGAAGACCTTATTCAAATTTTAGAAGATCACCCAACTGATTGGCAAAATGATTACAAAAATGTTATAAAAAACTATAAGGATGAGAGACATGCAACAGAAAAGATCAACCCAAGCCTTGCTTGGCCAGAAGAGGAGGTGGAGACTCATCTTATCTCATCTTTTAGTAAATTGCCAACTAATGTGCGGCCATCCTTAGTGAATTGCCTGGACTTCCTGGCTGCAACTTTGAGGGATCTAGAACAGCCCCCAAATTCCAGTGATGACCTAGCAACCCATCAACTGCCCACACTAGGATGCCCAGTGGAGACACAGGTTAAGGACAGAATGAAAATCCCCCTGGAGCCCATGGTAATAATAAATAAAAGGGTTCCCAGTTCTAACTTGACAGTGCCTGCAGACCATCCTGATCTCTGTTTGATAACCGAGACACCCCTAGATAACACCCAGAGTAACCCTCCTGATATTATTGAAATAAATTCAGTGGAGAGTTCAATGCCTGACTTAGAATCATCCATGTATTATCCTACTTCAAACTGACAATTTGCAATTCAAAGCGAGCACCATCTAAAATGCATTTCATGGAATGTGTCTGGCTGGTTGAACAAAACTCAAAAGCCATCATTTTTGTCATTTATGAAAAGTTTTGATATTATCTTTATTCAGGAGATATGGTTATTATCTGAGTTGTTATTAAATGGATTTACTGCATACACTCTTGCTGCAGTAGCAATACCTAGAATTTAAAATTTTACGAGGTACATGAAACATCAAGTGTTTCATTTCATAGTATCAAGTAGAAAGTCATTCATGGTACAGTATTGTATTTTATTTGGCTTCTAAATAAGGATCTCTAAGTGATTTGAGTATATTAATATTATTTCCTTTATCTTTCAATTAAAAAGCAACATGGAAGCTGCTTTCCTGTGGTAACTTCCTATGGTGACGCAATAGTGTCTCTATGTTGTGGGCTCAATGAATGACACTGTGACTCATTGGTTTTTTTTGTTTCATAACAGTTCATGTTACTCAGCATGTTGACTATGTGAAGTGATAAGAGTAGATCTAAAAACATCCTAATTGTATATAAATAAAATTTACTTTTGTAGCCTTAGTGCTCAGTAATAATCACATTTTTTGTTATTAAATAGAGATGCAGACGAATATAAAACTGGATCTTTTTTTGACAAAAAATCTGATTCTTTAAATATTTGTCAATCTGTATTCATCACATTTTAAGTTTTGATGAATACGGCTTGACAAATATTTCCCCATATTATTCGTCCTTCGTAGTTAAAAAAATATCTGCCTACCGGTTGTCGATCAGCTAATTGGCTGGCCGATAGACAGCCACCCCCACAGCCACTCACCTCCACAGTCTACTGCTACCCCCTTCCTCTCTCTACCTTAGCCCCCTCGCCTACTTTCTTGGACTAAAACTCCCAGAATCCTTTAACGCTAGCTGTGCTGGCCAGAATTTCTGGGAGTTGTAGTCCAAGACCTTTTGGGAACCCAAGCTTGGAACCACTAATCTAAAGAGAGCTGCCATCTGGATGTTGTTGGACTACAACTCACATCATATCTTACACTTGGCTGTGGTGCTTGGGGCTGTTGAGACTTGCACTGCAACAACATTGAGAGGACTGGACTTTGCCTACCTCTATCTGGAGCAATAATCTATTTATTTAGTGGTTCCACCATAAACCAGCACTATTCACTACAGAAAGACAGGATTGGGTGCCTTCATACCTTGAATGCTGATGGAAATGTTTTTGTTTTATGTTTTCAATTTGAAGCAAGTTGCGAAAAAAGCTTAGAAAATATTTCCTGAGAGTTAAGTAATGGGAGATAATTATCACAAGTATTTATCAAAGCCTTTATTCATAAGCTGAAAAAGAACATTCTGGAGAACAGTTTTATCCTTATCTTTGCGAACAAAAGTGTTTGATATCTCAACAAGCCATAGCATATTCCACAGATGGAATCTGTCTGGACTGTGGAATAGATAATGTCTGTCGCAGTTAGGTCACAGGTTCAAATCTAGTTCAATTATTGCTAACTTAAAGCTGCAAAATCGTCTATGTGAGATGAGTCTATTGTCTTTATTTAGTTCCTAAAGGACAAGAGTTCACTTAAGAAACAGCAACTTTATTTGGGGCAGATGAAAAATCAACATCACAAGAAGTGTGGAGATGAAACTAATGCTTTTATTCCAGAAATGACCAGCCAGAATATGGAAGGCTGCCTATCAGGGTAAATGAAACAGTATGCTTTCACACATTTTACGACTGCAGATTTTTTTTCTGCTACTGCTACTTCCACACTGACCCTGTTTGATTTTATGCCTCTTGTCTAGAGAATTTGCTGTTGGTGCCACTTGCTTTTACTGTCTCTTGCTAAACATTTTAATTTTTTACTGTTTACTTTAGATTACTATTATATGTCTTTTATTTAGTAGGTTGTAAGCCACCCAGAATAGTGCCTTGCACTAATGAAGCCATATATAAATCAAATTAATTAAATTAGAGACTGGAGCTTTGTATTCATCTCCTGGGGAGACAAATACAAAGCTCACTGCTGCAGGTGGCTCTTGGACCCTCCCCCCTGAACTGGGCATCCATTTACTGCTTGCGGCATGGCGCACACTGCCATCATCCTTAGTGCTGCACCAATCACAGAAGTAGCCTGGCTGGGGCTTCCTCGTCTCCCTGCACTGCTGAACAATCAGCAGCTGAGTGGGGAGGCTTGTCATCCCACCCCTCACCAGACTGGTCACCAGCACAGGGAGGCAGGGAAGCTGGGCTACTTCCACAATTGGCTTGGCGCAAAAGGTGATGAGTGTGCGTGACATATGGCAAGCAGTAAGCGGACACCCAGTTTGGAGAGGGAGGGTCCAATCGGACTGGCCACCTGAGGTGGTGAGCGTTATATTCATCTCCTCCGGGAGACAAATACGAACTTCCCATCTCTAGTTTTAATATACTTGAGTTGTGATCCGAAGAGCCTTGTGTTTCAACCTATGCAAAGGGTTTTCAATAGTCCAGTGGAACATCCTGCCCATGGGAAAAGGGAAGGCCATGTCTGCTGATTCCCCCTTCTACCTGGGACTTCCCTCACAACATCTTGACGGTTTGGGAATTCTCTAAACCAACATGGGAAATTGTACAGAAGCTGCAGGAGAGGAGGAATAAAAATGTTTCTTTAACTACTACTAATGAAAGGATCAAAGGTGTGTTTCATGGAATAATTGCTTCTAGAAATAGAAGGATACCTTAGATCTCACCTCTCATATTATTAAATAGAATATATTTGGGAAAAAATTATTATTCCTGCTTCCAAAAACCAGTTCCCTGCTCTGATACCAATACTGTATTGTGCTACGGAAGATAACATTTTGGCTATACGTACGGTATTTATGTATATGCTGGTTTGTTGTTGTTTTGTGCTGTCAAATTGCTTCTGACTTTTTGCCACCCCAAACAGGATTGTTGAGGTATGTGAAATGTCTAAGGAATGGTTTACCATTGCTACACTCAGTGAGTTTCCATGGCTGAGGGAGGGTTTGAACCCAGGTCTACACCACACTGGCTCTCTATAGATTAGAACATAATAAGAATTATGTGCTGTCAAGTCAATTCTGAATTGTGGTGACCCTTTTCGGGGTTTTCCAGGTAGAGAATACTCAGAAGAAGTTTACCATCCTTTTTTCCGAGGACTGTATAGCTTGCTGAAGAAGACTACACAGGTTGGCTCTACTCACAGGAGGCACAGTGAGGAATTAAACTTCACAGTCAGATACCTAAGCCACTGAACTATCCAACCATACAGTACTTGGTTAATACATTACTGGCATTAATGTGATTGTCTTAGAAAATATGAAATCATAGCATTTGGTGGGTTTTTTTTAAATAAACATGCAAGATTTTCAGAAAACCTTACAGAATGAGTACATGAAAGCTAGACAATTATCACTATTATCTTGGGAAACATACTTTGAAGAGTTCCTACTGGGGCTGCTGACATTTTTTGTTGTTTGAAGTTAATTACTAGCATGGTATCTAGCAAAAAGTATAGAAATGTCACTTCTGTAAAAGGCAATTAAATAGGCTAATTCATCTTATTCAGAGTAAAGAAGGATGTCATTTAGTTGTGGTCTGCAAAGCAGAATATAAAAGCTGTGATTCTGCTCTACAAGTATGGAGAAGGGAAGGACATTCCATCTACCTTTACTTGCAGCAGTTAGAATACATATGCTAACTATTATTAGCCAAAGGAAGATGGAACTAAAGGTGGCCTATTAATTCCAGCAATAGAGGCCAATAGGAAATGCAGGTGCATGGTTTGGTCAAGTAAGGCTGATTGTATAATTTCAGTCTTCAATATGAAGTCTGAGAAAAAGAGCATATTTTGCTGCCATGAAATAGCAACAGATGAGATGCAATTTAATGTTCACCCACAGAAGGCTTCTTAAATGATCCACTATCATAAAACTCATGGAGTGAATAGGTTTCTTTTTGTGGTGTGCAATAATTGTCTGGAAATTTACCTCTCCCTCTCCCCCCACTCTCGTGAAATAGCTTATCTTATTTCTGAGCTAGCCCAAATTTGCCACTCCTTGCCACTTGCCACAAAGACCCCTCATCTTTGTCTAGTGACACAGTCTGTGTACTCATTACTGACTCCCCAATCCCTTTATATCCTATCTCCACTTACAGCACTATAGGGATGGTTCCTCTCTCACGATCCATACAGCACAAAAAGAAAGTGAAGGAAACACATACTCATAGAGGCCTCAAATAAACCCAATTGCACCATGAAAGTATGTAATGGTGCCATGCAGCATACTAGTTCTTACAGAGGAGAATGTGGGCAGATCTTCTTCCCTTTTCTGTACCTAGGACTTACTCTCACCATGAGAGCTTTGATAGTATATGGGATTTAAAGAAAGGCGAATTTTGGATAAGAGGCTGAATATGACACAGGGGGAGGGATCTGAAATCTAAGTTAGTGGAAGAATGATTGCCTGGAAATTCATCTCTGGATCAGATAATAATCTGAACCAAAGAAGGATTAGATCATTGTTACTTTTTTTGAGGTGAATTATTTCAAACTCCTGAAATCTTCAAAGGTCAGCATTTCAAAGGACAGAATACAAGTTCAGAGGCATCCGAGTTACACAATGCTAATAACCTTGTTGGCTTTTCTGTCAGTTGTTTTATGTATCCCTGAAACATACAATTAATACAACTGCTCCCAGACACTTTCTGGTTAGTTAGTTAGTTTAATATACCACCCCAGTAGTCCCAAAACACTATCCTTACCATCAGCAGTTTTTGATTTCCTCAGGAACTGAGGATTTTGAAGGACAGAAAAAGAGAGAAAAGGTAAATCTGATCAAGCAAACCTTCAAGCATATTTGAGAAACCATAATATAGTATATATCTTTGATAGCACTGTATCTGCAGAAGGATGACCTTCAGAGATTTTATAGTTGTTATGGGAAAGTGAAGAATCACAGAGTTTGGAGGGGTCTTGTAGATTATTTAGTTTAACTCTTGCTCAATGCAAGGAATCTAGAATTACAATATTTCCAATAGATAGTGTCTATAGATCCCAGTCTCCAAGCACAAGCACGTGACAGTTTGAGTTTCCTGGCCTGTGTCATGTTTCCAAAACACTTGCAGATAATAAGCACATGCATGATACCTCTTTTACATATCAATGTTCATACAGGAGGTTCTCGCAGACCACATTGATTGTCTTGATCACTTCCACATAATGACGTTCAGGATTGCTTGAAAACTGTGACCAACCATACATGCATCTCAAAGAAAAATCTGGGTACTTGGCATTGATATAGATGTATCTCTGCTGTTCGCTTGAGGACTTGTGTTATGCTGGGCAGTTATCTCAGCAAGACTAAAATAGCCGAAGAGTATTCTCTACAAGCTCCTTTCAGACTTGGCATATATTTATGTCAGAAGACCTGCTTCTAGGCATCAGCTCCTGGAATATCATCAGTCCTCTTCAGTTTAGTAGCAAGTGATTCCCTTGGAACACAGGAATGTTATAAATCTATTGCATCTCTGTTAACCGAGCTAGAAAGTGACTCTGTGATCGATCTGTGTTAGAATGCTAACAGTCAATCCATATGTGACGTTTATCCCATGGCCCCTGCTTGTTTCAACAAACACAGAGCTCACAGGAGTATCCCAACACGCCCTTTAAAACGCTGCCACCAGTTGATCTCTTTATCAACTTATATTTCCTGTGAAAGATTGAGGTCCATTCAGTACTGAACCTTTAAACAAAAACAGGTTTATTGATTACAAGTCGTTTTAGGGTTCTTAAGCACATTCTTAAAGTTACTCAACCTTCGTATCTTAATTAATACCGGTCACACTCTGACTAATCACTCCTTAAACACTCTCTCTGTCTCCAAACACCAAACTCTTTCTCCTTTCAACACCCTCTCTTTCTCCAAACTCCTCCCTCCTGGTTTCTCTGGCTCCGCCTCCCAACAGCTCCCATTGGTGCAAGCCAATCCCATTTTATATATATAGGAAGACAGGGTGTTCGCTACACCATATAATCCATGTTCTGTTTTGTTCTGAACGGAACGGAACAAAACTCATTGTGCGGAAACCAACTGTAGAGAACAACCTAACACAAAGTAGGCAAAGTGTGGCCTACAAATGTTGTCAAATTGCAAGTCTTGGTTTGGATATATTAGCCAGGCCTGATAGGAGGTATAATCTAAGAACATCTTGAAGGACATATACTGCTTGAATGATGGAAAGCTTTGATGGTACGCGAATGGGAAAAGCTCACAATTCACAAACACTTCTCTTCTACTCAGTGTTGTTTTTCTGTGTATTTCATGCATTCCAAAATAAACAATCTGTCTTGTGACTTCAAAGAGGGTTTAAATATAGTTAGCACTCTTAAGATGTCTTCTTTTATTTTGCCGCAAAGAAGAATTTTCCTGCAGGCAAGACATTCAGTGTTATTCTGCAATGTTTGCTGGAGAGGGGGTGGGATGACAAGTCTCCCCACTCAGCCACTGAGTGGCCAGTCAAACAGGGAGGCGGGTCAACACCAGCCAGGCTGCTACTGCAATTGGTGCACTGTTGACGACACTGGCCATGTGTGCGGTAAGTGGGCCGGAGGGTTCCAGAGATGGGCATTAATCAGGCCAGCGAGATTCATCTTAGATGGATCTCCCATGTCTAGTTGTAAATGAGGGTTCCAAAAATTCATGACTGAAATTTACTTCTTAAGTTCCGCTGCTGGCTGCAAACCACCTATGGATATGTGTAGTTTGAAACTTCACCCTTGGTAACACTGAGCTGGAATTGAACACTCAGCTCTTCAAACAAAGAACTACCAAAGCAATTTGGATATATCCCCATCCCCATACCCTCATTGTCTTCCATGCAAAACACAAGGGCCTTGCTTGGCTACTAAGCTACTTGTTTATCTAAACTGCTTGGCTATTAGTTATCTAGAAGTGTGTGTGTGTGTGTGTGTGTGTGTGTGTGTGTGTGTGTGTGTGTAGATCTCTCTCTCTCTCTCTCTCTCTCTCTCTCTCTCTCTCGTGCCTCGCATTACGACCAATGCCGTTTCTGTACCATGGCGCAGCCTGAAGCCCAACTGAAACGGATCCAGGGCATCTGTTTCATTCAAAAGAGCCTAAAGCTGGTCAGCCACCACCCTCTCCACCACTTTGCTTCCCTTTCCTTACACACTAAGCAAGTGCTTATTTTGCTTAATGGTTAATCTGGGGCTGCTATGTGGCTATATCTATATCAGGATGGTTTCACATTCCTTCAATTGTAGCCAGCAACCCAATGCTATCTTATAATTGTGATCCGAAAAATTAATTCATGTACTCGCCAAGGTTTTCATGGCCAGGATCTAATGGTTGTTGTGGGTTGTTGTGGGTTTTTACACCCACAACAAGACACGCTAATCACCCATCTACAGGAAAAGACAAAAGCCTATCTCACAGCCATAAATACTGCACTCCCAAGCCTACTACACCAGAGCACAGAGTGCTGTCCTTTGAAGATGCTGGCCACAGAGACTGGCGAAACATTAGGAAGAACAACCTTCAGAACACAGCCAAAGAGCCCGAAAAACCCACAACAACCAAATTAATTCATGGATTAGCCACATTCCATGATCTATCCCTGACTAGTACTAGGACACGGTACTAGGAGATTATGTGGCAGGGCTGGATGAAGACCTTTAGAGGCCCTAAGCACTGAAAGATTATGATATCACCAATGAATATAACACACAATAGGTACTACAGCTTGAAAGAATTATATAATGTGCAAATTATATGCATGGGAATACAGTAATTTAATTGTATAGCATGTGGCAAAAAAGAACCACATATTGTATGCAAAATCGTATGTACTATCAAAATACCAGCTTCCAGCCAAATCTTTTATGTTCGCACTTTGCATGTAGACAGATTTTTTCAGAATTTGTAAACTGAAAAGCTCAAACAAGAGCCTAAAACCCCTTTGGGGGTGTTTTTAACAGTGGCTGTTTTTTTTCTTTGGCTTGCATATACAGTGCAGAGGCCATAGATCTAAAAGACCAGTAGCTCTTTTTTTCCGGGATCCCCATCCAACCTCCCAAAATACAGAAGTAATTTTTTTAAGCCACTAAGTGATGATAATAATTGATCATTTCACTCAAAATATGAGTTTTCTTGCTAGGTGAGCCTTTATACTTAGTTTTTACTGGTTCATACTCAATTGTTTTTCTGGGGCTCTTGAGGGAGGGAGAAAGAGCCAAGGGATTTGGTTGGATTGAGGTGGCTTGTTTTGCTTAATGCTTAATCCGGGGCTGTTATGTGGATATACCTAGTTTAGCAGGTTCTATGGGCAGGATCTTCTCTATGCTCAGAGACAGCTGGGACTGGTGTGTTCCATAAATGCAGCATGTCCTGGACTAGTAGCTTCCACTGTGTCTGGTATTTCAAGGGCATCACTTATTTCCAAAGGCCCTGGCTACTTGTCCTCCATACTTTGGGCTTCTGTGAGAAACCCTAATTTTTCAGAAGGCACCCTCTCTCAGAAAAAGGTCACTTTGCAAGCTTTTGTCTGAACATTCCCTTCCATTTTTGTGACAGTTTTCCATTTCCACTTGTGTGAGTTGTTGTGGAAGATGGAAAACGGTGACCAGCCTCTTAACATTATTGTTACTGCTGCCACTTGCAGCAACCACAGTAAAAAGAAAAAAGGAAGGAAGAAGCTTTGCTTGTGTCACTGATAAAGATAAGTCCCATTCCCAAGAAACACTGAGAGAATTTCTCCACTCTCAGGAAAATTTAATTGAAATAGTTTGTCTAACTTCTCATCTGTCAAACAGAACAGAGCATTTCAAGAGACCACTTGCTCGCAGTTCTACTTGTCGGGGTGGCAGATCATGAGCAAGTAGTAGGCAATGGTTGGACACACTGTATGCAATGTGCTGTATGTTACATTGATGTGTGGTCTCTTTTAGGGAGGCAGTCCATCTCCTATTTGATCTTCCTCTTCTCTTGCTGCCACCCACCTTTCGTTTTCCAGAGAATCTTGCCTTCTCATGATGTGCCCGAAGTAGGACAGCCTCAGTTTCAAAAATCTTTGCCCCCAGAAATAGTGCAGGTTTGATTGGACCCACTTGTTTGTCTTTCTGGCAATCCAGGCTATTTGCAAAGCTCTCCTCCAGCATCATATTTCAAACAAATCAATTTTCTTCCTGTCCGCTTTCTTTACTGACCAGCTTTTACACATATATACGGTGACTGGAAATACAAAAGTGTGGATGATCTTGGTCTTGCTCTCCAACAACACATCCTTACATTTGACAATCTTTTCTGTTCCTTCACTGATGCCCTTCCTAATCCCAGTCTTCTTTTGATTGTCTGAAGTCTCTGTTTGGAACTATAATTGAAGCAAGACATACAAAATCTCTATTTCAATTTCTTCATTGTCGACATTAAAGTTATGCAGTTCTTACACAGTGTATAACATTGCAAACTTTATCAACTGCCAATGTTCTCTACATGCATGAAATGAGGTTGGGAGGAGGCAGGAATGCACAAACAGATGCATATGCACACATAATTCTGATAGGACATCTGGAGGGAGGACTCACAGTAGGACTCACAGTAGCTTTTTAATACAGTGGTGCCTCGCTTAACAAGCGCACCGTATAACGACGAAATCGCATAGCTAATGCGATCGCTCAACGTCGTTTAGATAGGGCGAAAATCGCTTTACGAAGATCGGTAAGCGTTTCGCTTACCGATCTTTGCAAAACGAAGCCCCGACGGTCAGCTGTTCGGTGGACAAAATGGCCGCCGGAAGCTCCGTAATGGCCGCGCGCAGCATTTTCGCGCCCTCTCCTCGCTTAACCAGGGCGCGAAAATGGCTGCCGGCCATAGGAAACCTCGCTGAACGGTGAGTAAAGGAGCCTTTTGGAACGCATTAAACAATGTTTAATGCGTTCCAATGGCTTTCCCTGTCCCGTTCAGCGATGTTTCGCTATAGCGAAGGTTAATCCGGAACGGATTAACCTCGCTATGCGAGGCACCACTGTATTTGCCTTAAAGTAACACATCAAATTGAAGCAACAGACTTTTAGAGCAAAATCAAAGCTACTGATCTTGTATCATATATCCTATGTTAACCACTTCTTGCATCCCCAGGATGTGACAAAGCACCCTCCACAGCCCAACTACAGTTCAAAAATATCAAGCTCTCTCTGCCTCTTTTCTCCAACTCAAATTGCAACACTGTTTTTTGTGTATGGACCTTCATAAGGCTGGAAAGAGTTTTACAGTCAGTATTACCCATTCAGGAAACAGCAAGCAAACAACTCATGTTAGGATAGTCAATTATCTAGCAACAGCTGCAGAAAATCAAAATCCACTAATGATCGGATAATATAATTATCAGTATTAATAATATATTACAGTGGCTGAAACCCTGTTAACATAGCAATGGGGATGACATCATCAGCAGGGGGAGATTTTTGGTAAGAAAAGACTTCCCCCTTCTCTCCCATGGCTTGCACACAATCCCATTCATCATGTGGAAGATGTGGAAGCCGTAGTATGGGAGGAGGAAATTGTTCATAACCAAAAAAATCTCTCCCTGCTGGTAAACTAATCAAGCAGCAGCCAGTTTTTTGTAATGAAAGACTTTATCCAGCCATCCCACAATTCTCCCATCTTCCAAGCTATGAAAATCTTTTCCTGCTGGTGCCATCATAGCCTTCCTTATGCATAACTATGATGTGGACAGGATTCTTGGAGAGGTAAATGCCATCACATGTGTGCTGGACCCTTGCCCTTCCTGGTTCTTAAAGCCAGAGGAGGAATGGCCAATTGGGTACGGGGAGTGGTAAATGGCTCCTTGCAGCAGAGTAGGATCCCTGCTTGCTTAAAGGACACAGTAATAAGACCGCTACTGAAGAAGCCCTCTCTGAATCCCAATGTACTGGATAACTACCGGCTAGTCTCAAACATCCCATTCCTGGGTAAGGTACTGGAGTGTGTGGTGGTTTCTCAGCTCCAGGGATTCTGGTTTCAATCTGGTTTCAGGCCTGGCTATGGGACAGACGCAGCTTTGGTCGCCTTGGTGGATGACGTACTCCGGAAACTGGACAGGGGGAGTGTGTCCCTGTTGGTTCTGCTGGACCTCTCAGCAGCACTTGATAGCATCAACCATGGTATCCTTCTGGGCCGTCTCTCTGGGATGGGACTCGGAGGCACTGTTTTACAGTGGCTACAGTCCTTCCTGAAGGGGAGAACTCAGAAGGTGGTGCAGGTTGACTCCTACTCAACACCCTGGCCATTGGCCTGTGGCATTCCTCAGGATTCTGCTTTGTCACCCATGCTTTTTAACATCTACAGTGGTGCCTCGCTTAACGATTTTAATTGGTGCCGGAAAAAACATCGCTATGGGAAAACATCGCTAAGCGAAACACGTTTTCCCATAGAGATGCATTGAAAACCGGTTAATCCGTTCCAATGGGAACGGATTGCCGTCCTTAAGCGAAAATCACCATAGGAAACATTGCTAAGCGAAACGCGGTTCCCCCATTGGAATGCATTGAAACCTTTTCAATGCATTTCAATGGGGGAGAAAAAAATCACCAAAAATTCAAAAAGAGTCAGAACGAAGCCGACTTTGGTTAACAAAGGGTTTATTAAGTGCACTAACGATTTCAAGCACTCTAAACCCTTTTAAAACAATGTAACACCTTTTAAAAATAGCGAAAACGGAGCTGTCAAAAACATCGCTAAGCGAAACAGGGGGACCTAAACTGTCATCGCTAAGCGAAGCAAGGTCCCGAACATCACTATGCAAAATTTCCCCATTGGAAACATCGCTAAACGGAGCGCAAGATCGCTCCTAAAACCTCATCGCTAAGCAAATACATCGATAAATGAGGCAATCGCTAAGCGAGGCACCACTGTACATGAAACCGCTGGGAGTGGTCCGGAGTTTTGGGGTTCGGTGTCACCAGTATGCGGATGACACCCAACGCTATCTCTCCTTTCCACCTAATTCCAGGGAAGCTGCCTTGACTCTACACCAGTGCTCGGTATTAGTAATGGGCTGGATGAGGGCAAACAATGAAACCTAATCCAGGCAAGACAGAGGTGCTCCAGGTTAGTCAGAAGGCAGAAGAGGGAATAGAGATACTACCTGTGGTGGATGAGGTTGCACTACCCCTGAAAACCCAGGTCCATAGCTTGGGTGTACTCCTGGATTCTTCCCTAAGCTTGGATGCCCAGGTCTCGGGGTGGCCAGGAGTGCATTTGCACATCTAAAGCTGGAGCGCCACCTGCGCCCGTTCCTTGAGATGTCGAATTTCACTACAGTGACACATGCCTTAATTACATCCCATTTGGATTACTATAACACTATGTGGGGCTGTCTTTGAAGATGATTCAGAAACTTAAGCTGGGGCAAAATTCTGCAGTCAGATACTGACTGGAGCCAGCTACAGGGAGCATATAAGACACCTGTTACAAGAACTGCACTGGCTACCAGTCCATTTCCGAGCCCAATTCAAAATGCTGGTCATTACCTATAAAGCCCTATACAGCTTGGGTCCAGGCTACCTGAAGGACTGTATTTCCCTATATGCACCTTCTCAGCAGAGGAGGCCCTCCTCTCGGTCCCATGGCCAGCAGAAGCACAGCTGATGGGGACATGGGAGAGGGCCTTCTCTGTGCCAGCTCCCAGGCTATGGAACACTCTCCTTTGGGAGATCAGGATGGCCCCTTCCCTTTTATCCTTTCGAAAAAAGCTAAAGACCCATCTCTTCAGGCAGGCTTTCTACACCTATAGCTGAATCCCTGAGCCCCATTTTAGCAGATAATTTAAATCTTTTTCATGTTTTCATGTTTTAATCTTTTAATTTAATTTAAAATCATATATTATTTAAATTGTCTTTTAATATTTAACTTATTGTGTTTTTTAAATTGTGGGAATTTTAATGCTGTGAGCTGCTTTGGGTCCCTCTGTGCTTTGGGTCCCTTGTTGGGAGAAATGTGGCATCATCATCATCATCATCATCATCAAATCACCTTGCCGACAAAGGTCAGCATAGTCAAAGCTATGGTTTTTCCATTAGCAATGTATGGAAGTGAGAGCTGGACCATAAAGAAGGCTGAGCGCCGAAGAATTGATGCTTTTGAACTGTGGTGCTGGAGGAGACTCTTGAAAGTCCCCTGGACTGCAAGGAGAACAAATCTATCCGTTCTGTATCTTCTCCAGCTGTTTTTTGTAATAACATTCTCTAGTCTTTGAAGGATTTCATGAACATCTTATCTGTGAATAAAACCACAATAACAAACAAACCAAACTAGCTAAACTTCCCTCAGGGCCAAACATTCTTTGTTCATAATGTAAATATTAGGCAGATTAGATTAGGAGCAGTATTGCCTCTCTTGGGCTTTCTTTCAGTCCTTTTGTTACTAATAAGTGCATCAAGATCTTCTATTTGTAAATGAGGGGTGTATGGTGGCGTTTTATGATAAGAGATTTAAATCTAAACCATGTGCATTCACTGACCAATGAAAAAAGCTTCTTACAGACTTAATATTCCTGTCATCATATCGTTCAATCTGAATTAAGAAATTAATTCACATTGCACTTTACAATGTGAATTGCACAACATCAAGGATTTGTTTTTAAATGAGTCTAATGTGACACTTTTGTGAAGATATGCAAGCCTGCCAGCAGCTTCAAACATTCCTTTAGGGATTTTGAAACGTTTTTACCCATATTAAAGGAAGAGGCACTGCTGCCTACCAGGTAATTTTTACCTGTATTTTTTAGAAAGGCCTCTTCCTGTCACTGGCGACAATCCTGTTTGTCCCCCTGGCATCAGAACTGAATGGTATGTCAAACAGTGAAATAAACAGGCCCAAAACAGGAAGACCAGCGACAGACAATGTCTGAAGCCAGAAATGTGTGCGGCAAATCGTATAAAAATAGAGTGTGCTCTACAAGAAGTTTATCCAAAATTGCTAGCTGCCTTATATAGAAACTGCAGTGCAAATGACAGATTTAAGTATTTTTGCCTGGAATCTCAGTTTGAGATGTACAGCATGGTGCCATAATCTCTCAAAATGTGTGTTTATTCTCTTGTTCAGTACTAAAGTACCAAAATACAGGCATCAGGCATGAGAAGTTTCTTTTTCAAACAGGACTATCACAAAAATACTACCATTGGGCCTGTAGATCTCCCGCCCTGCTACCTTTAAGCTACTAGTACAAACTCATAAATTCAGATGAATTTTCTTGATTGCTCCATCACTGCTCAATAGAGACAAGTCTTCGTATGTAGTCTAGGGAAATTCTTATGAATTTTGCAGTGGAAGGAATGACCAGAAGCAGTCTCCTAAGAAATGCTTTGTAGCAGTAACCTCCACATGCAAATGTGCCCTGCTATTGTTGAAATAAATAACTGTGTTATTTATCTTTTAATAATAAAATACGGCAATTATGTTTTATTATTATTATTATCGTTCAATTTATAAAAACAACTCCTTCTAACCAATGTCAGTTAAAATAAGCCAGGATGATATCCTGGTTTATCTTAACTGAGCAGAGTAAGAACAATTCACCATTCCTTATGTTGAGAGATTACAAGAGACTGTGATAGTTCACAAACTGATGGAAAATTTTTACATACCTCCTGTTCAGCATAAATAAGATAAAGCAAGAAAGGAGTGGATGAACTGAATGTTCTTAACCTTCTCAAAAGCTGCAGTTTTAATACTTGGGCCAGTTTACATGCACGTGGACAATAAATGTGCACACGTATGAACACAGATGAAGAATTATAATTCATGTTGCGTTAACAACCATGAATACTTTCCACAGCAATGAGTATATACTTGGAGTAAAAACACACATTTCCACTAAAGTGAGCTTCTTTCTCTTACAGTATTATTTTTTATGTGGTACAAATCTTTCAGTGCAACATTCCTGCAAAGTTGTGCTATCTCTGAATAAATGAACTAACACCCCCCCCCCTATTTTGCTAAATGTGGACTGAAGCAATATTGTTTTAGAATAAACAGACCAGTCTTCTCCTCTTAAGGTTGCATTGCTTCTAGCTACAGGGAATATTTGGGATTGATTAGTGGACAGTATAGTATGAGCTGGTTCTAAGCCTATTCAATTGGTTTTAGACTTTCAATGCAGATTTGGCTCAGTTGTTGGCCGTCAATGGTCACATTCAGGCCAGCTGCTCATTGGTAGCTGCCCCAGAGATTTACCTCACCAGTCATTTCTTAAGTCTGGTGAAGGTTCACAAATTGTGTTCAGTGAAGTGGGGCATTTGAGGGGAGTGCAGAAATGTTTAAAGCTTCAATAGACTACCTGATAAACCTAAAATGATTGTCTAGTACCCTGTTTCCCCTAAAATAAGACCTAACTTGAAAATAAGCCCTAGTGTGATTTTTCAGAATGCTTGTAATATAAGCCCTACTCCAAAAATAAGCCCTAGTTAAGTGAAACCCTGGCCTCCACCCTTGTGCAGCCACCAAAAGAAGATGACATGACTGTATCTGAATAATTGTAGATTGTTGTAGATAAAAAAAATAAAACCTCACCTGAAAATAAGCCCTAATGTATTTTTTGAGCAAAAATTAATATAAGATGTTGTCTTATTTTCGGGGAAACAGGGTATGTAGCCCTGTTCTGTATTTGTACTGCTTAAAAAATAAAAATAAAACATCACCACAGTGATGGATTTGGAGAACACTAACAGACTCTCATTATTTCTACATTTATAGAAAATTACATGAACATAACTGGAATTAATTAGTGCTAGAACCTTGTCATCTATTTTACTCTTGCCATTTCAATGCCATGTTGTTCCATTTCTTTTCCGAAGTTCTTCGGAGATACCGGAGTTTCCACAGTACAAAAAACAAGTGCTGTGGCATATGAACAACTCATCATGCTGTCAAACATCTTTATTTGGCACTGAATGTGTCTTGCTATCGTTGAAATAAAAAATGGTGCATGTGCCCATTCAGCAATCATTTTTTCCCCACCATCAGCAAAGTGCACTTTGTGAGAAATAGTCTTCTTCTCAAATTCAGGTTCTCATAGGAAATTCTTCATAATTCAAAAATATTTCCAGAAAATATTTAGTATCCCCTTTTTTGTGCACAGGGAGTGTATTTTGGCATGGAGGAATATTCAAACTTGGGATACCCCTCCAGTGACCTTAAGTAGCACAGTGAAGAAGCAGGTTGTCCTCCTTCTCAGATGTCTGAGTGAGAACCAGGTCTCGATCTGGACACAGTGCCAACAGGGACTTTAATTTCCCCCTTCCTTATATTGATCAATACATCCAGTGAACTGCATGTTTTAACAACATTTTTCAAATGTGCATTTATTTTTCTTGGCATGTGGTCAGACTGCATGGTTCAGTGGCATACAACATTTGTTTTAATTATTTCACCTGTTGTACCTATTATTTTTTTATCAGTAACAACCACCTTGTGTGAAGAAATCAATTTGCTACAGTTGCTCTTCTATACAATACTTACATTTAACATCTTGTTATTGCTTTGCTGTTTTCTCTAGTTTCACTTTCTATATAAATGTGCAACATAGTTTAGTCTCCTTTCAAAGTGTGCCAAGTCTCATCACTTCTTTCTGTTTCTCTTATTTGTGTTCAAATCTGAATTACAGATTTATTCAACCTCTTGTAACTCTCTGCTCAAAGTCCTTAAGTATCCAAAGAATTTGTTTATTTCTTTATTTTTTAAATATTTGTAACCTGCCTTTCTCCTTAAAGAAGTTAACTCCCAGAAATCCTGGCCAGCACAGCTAGTGATCTCGAAGTTTTGGTCCAAGAACATATGAGGACCCAAGGTTTGGAACCACTGCTACAAACAATCAGTCTCTGAACATATAGACCCAGATAACCTTCAAAGTTGTGAGGTTTAGACAAACCTACTACTAGACCTTTAAAAGGCTTTTTAAAAAAAACCCAGTGTAGAAACCCACTCCTGCCCTCTAGTGACACTTAAAAAAAATTGTAGTGAGAAGGACCAAGTTGTGAAGGCCTAAATTTTTTTGTGTCTCATACTTCCTAAAGCCTTTTTCTTAAAGAGAACAAAGCAAAAAAAAAAAAAAAAAAAAAAAAAAAAAAACCTTTGCTATGTTGGGGTGGTGGGGACTCAAAGATGACATAAGCGTTTCCTATGCAAAGAGAGTTTTTGGACCACTTTTGTATTTTTTTTAAAAAAATAAGGTTTGGCTGAGGGAATGGGACTGCCAGAGATACAATATTGGGGCATTGATGCAGCACGTGGCCCATTCTGAACATATTAATATATAATTAATTGCTAATTACTATTGTTCTATCCCACAGGCAGATTTATGAAACATAAGGTTATCAAGGGAGATTGATTGATTGATTGATTGATTGATTGATTGATTGATTGATTGATTGATTGATTGATTGATTGATTGATTGAATTTATACCATGTTCATTTAGTGGCAAACTACTATTAGAAGACACAGTGGGAGAGTTCTGTTGTTCTCCTCTTCTGCCTGTGAGTTTCCAGTAGGCACAGTGAGCCAAAGGAACAGGAGCCAATGGTGAGTGGAGATGGCGGACAAAGTTGTTCTCTTTCTCACACATACAGGCAAGTGTCCATAAGTACACACAGGAAGAAGCCCTCTGCTCTGGCAAGGAGGCAGGCAGGAATAGGAGGGTGGGAGGCAACCGGAGCCTGAGATGGCGGCAGTGACTTACTTTCCCATATGGATGAGCCAGAAGTGAATAGGCATTTGGATGGCTACTGTGGGAAACAGGTTGCTATACTGTGTGGGTCCAATTCAGGAGGTTTCTTTCATATATAAAAGTGTAGCTTTTCAGATGCTCTTGGGTGATAACTCCCCACCAGGCCTAATCAAGATAGCAAATAGTAAGGATAATGGGTTTTGCAGTTTAGAAACATTTGGATGGTCACATGCTCTCCACTCTTTTATAGATCAAAAGGTTTCCCAGAATTTAAAATACTAAAGATAGCCATATGGGACTCTTCAGATGAGATGTATTATTTGCACAAAAGTAACTACTATGTTGTAGTTGTTTTTAGACACATGGATTGCTCAGTATGGTTATCTTGCAAGCATTAATCCACACAATACAGTTGTATAATATTCATAGCTAAGCCGTTAGTCAGTTCATGGAATCATTATGTAACTTCTGGGACTGATTATAGTAGGTGGTGTCTCTGCGTATGTGTGCCTCAGATACGGATAAACCTTATAGCTTTTTGCTCACTGACCTCACCTTCAGGATGGTCTCTGTTCTTACGATTGCCAGAGGTGACCAAAAATACATATCTGCACAATAACTCGCCTCACAAACTCTGGAAACAAAATTCAGCAGAAAATTAGAGGGTTCTTGTAGATTCTAAGAGAATCAATTACTGAAAAGAGATTCATGTAACCAATAAGCCTAATTCATAGCTTAATGGAAGGAAAGGAGAGAAGAACAAAATGCTCAGTTTCTCCCCACTTCAATGTGCTTTTTAGCTGAAGCAGTGAAAGAGATCACGCTACAAGGCTGGGAGCTGTAGGAAATACAGGTATTGGCGAGTAAGGGAGCTGGTCTGTCTACTTAAGATGGTCTGAAGAGCCTTATTCCACTTTCCCTTAAAGCTGGGTCAAAAGCTAAACAAAAGAGCAAGGACATGACAGTTACTACAAGCCATGAGGAACAGGAGAAGGGTTTGCCTAAGAAAAATCTCTAACAGCAAAAAAGAATGCATAAAAGGAAGAGAGAACAGTGTCTTTGTCTGATTGAAAAGACTCCTGCAGTTCCATTTACTGCTTCCGCTGGCAGGATTTAGACTAGCTGTGAACTTTTCAGCTGTAGCAGAGACCTGGTTTCAACTTCCTCACAGAAGCACATTTGGTTGCCTCTACCTCTTCTGCAGTTGTTCCACAGCTGCTGCTATAATTAAAAGTAGACAAGGAAGGGAAAGGAGAACGAAGTGCAGTGGGGGTGAGCAGCCCTGTGTTTTTTTAATAGGAAGGTATACAACAGCAAAAGCGAGTGCTGTCTCTTCCTTCCCCCCTCCTTGTTTTACATCCATTCAAGATCCAGAGACCTGAAACAATTGAATAACGGGGGGTGGAGGTGGGTTAGCGCTTCATTGGATGAGAAAACGTTTCACTATCTTGCTGAGATGTCTGAATACGTAGGAGGAATGTTTTAAAAGTCAACCCAGTCACCCCTTCCCCAGCTAAAAAAAACAGTAAGCCTGGCTTGTATTTTTGGAAGAAGGCACAGAAGGAAAAGAGGGAGAGAGAGAGAAAGAGACAGAGAGACTTGCATTCATGAAAGCACATAGAGACTGCGGTCACACCAGCAAAATGTTTTTGAGTTACTCCTCGTGAATTTTGACCCATTTTTTGGTTCAGATGACACAACGCCATTATCAGTTCTTTTGCTACCCCTCCATGCTATCTCCACATCAAATCCAACCTGCTGGGAGGCTACTACTATAATTGTTCCAGATATCCCATTGAAGGTGTACTCCAAAATCAATTCATTTTCTATGCAACTGGCATGCGGTCCCATGTCCCTCACCCACTGTTGTTCGACTCCCTTATTTTTTTTAATTAATTTTCAAATGGCAATGTCAGTGTGTTGGTATTCTTCTGTCAAATATGAAGCATCAGCCCCCTTACTGTCTTTTGATCACCACTGCAGTGTGCTGTGGCTTCTCCTCCATAGAGGGTGATAAAGCACAGAAATAGGAAGAAATGGCTCATGGTCAGCAAGGGCGTTTTGTCGACACAGCATTGTACCCACACAATTATTTTTTTTTTAAAGTGAAGGCAGGCAGAAAAGCACAAGAAAAGGAAAGGGGTATGTCTCGCACTAGGGGTGTAGACAAATGTACCACATCTAATTCACCCAACAAAAAGTGGAACGGTTAAAAGACCATGAACAACTATCACAGGATATATGCTATGTGAACACAACACACAACTATACAGGAAGTAAAAGATGCAAGAAAGAAGGGGGCATTTATCTAGTCTGACTACAGCCAGAGCTTGGAAATGGTAAATACTTCCCACTTCCTTTTTGTGTCTGATACAGCACTGTTCTGATTGGTGGGTTGAAGGTGTAGCAACTAGTTACAAAAGTAATACTGCATTTTTTTTCTTTGACAGGCAAGAAAAAATGATGCAGTATTACTTGTGTAACTACCCTGTTTCTCCAGTAAGACAGGGTCTTATATTAATTTTTGCTTCAAAAAACGCATAAGGGCTTATTTTCAGGGGATGCTTAATTTTTTTCATGTACAATCTACATTTATTCCAATACTGTACACTCACATCATCTTCTTCTGATTGCTGCACAATGGTGGAGGGCGGGCTTTCACTTAACTAGGGCTTATTTTTGGGGTAGGGCTTATATTACAAGCATCCTAAAAAATCGTAACAGGGCTTATTTTCAGGTTAGGTCTTATTTTCACAGAAACAGGGTAGTTACCACACCTTTAACCCACCAATCATAACAGTGCTGTATCGGACACAAAAAGGAGGAGGGAAGTATTTATCATTTCCAAGCTCTGTGTGACAAACCTTGACAGCATCTTAAAAAGCAGAGACATCACCTTGCTGACAAAGGTCAGCATAGTCAAAGCTATGGTTTTTTCCATTAGCGATGTATGGAAGTGAGCGCTGGACCATAAAGAAGGCTGACTACCGAGGAATTGATCCTTTTGAATTGTGGTGCTGGAGGAGACTCTTGAGAGTTCCCTGGACTGCAAAGAGAACAAACTTATCCATTTTGAAAGAAATCAACCCTGAGTGCTCACTGGAAGGACAGATCCTGAAGCTGAGGCTCCAATACTTTGGCCATCTCATGAGAAGCAAAGACTCCCTGGAAAAGACCCTGATGTTGGGAAAGTATGAAGGCAAGAAGAGAAGGGGACGACAGAGGACTAGATGGATGGACAGTGTCATTGAAGCTACCAAGATGACTTTGACCTAACTCCAGGAGGCAGTGGAAGACAGGAGGGCCTGGTGTGCTCTGGTCCATGGGGTCACAAAGAGTCAGACACGACTTAACGACTAAACAACAACAATGTATGTGTAATGGATATATCTCAGCATGTTAAATGATTGCTGAATAAATAGCACAGCCAATTCTGTGTTGCATCTTTCCTTGATCAAACCTCTCTAGCAGAAATCTATATAGGACTGCCTTGGATAGACCACTAGATTAATGCATTGTGTAATGTATTGGATATACCCTAAACTGAAATGAAAATCTCAAGCTTTCAGTAACAGTAGGAAATAGTGTGCAAATTCTTCATCTTCCAGCACTTTGAGAGCACAGTCAAAGACCCAGGAAATTTTGGACTGAGGCATCTGTTCTGACTAAACAAGCATGAAACTGATTTACATGCCACATACCTTTGTCCAAGTATTCCATGTGTCGGGTTAGGAGAAAACAAATGTTTCTAGTAAGGCAAAGCTGTTGCTGCATGACTAAAGTGTCACAAACCATTCTATGTCATAAACCAAGTAACTAAATTAGGATTGTAATGCAAATTATCCTGACATAGATTTATCCTGGCATGATTTTTTGAGCAACACAGATTATCTTGGCATTGATCAGCTCCTAGAGCCTGGATATAATATGACAAATATTAGGGTAAATCAGTTCTAATCAAGGTAAATAAAGGTCACTACAGTGTTTATTATTCAACACCCAGAAATCTCATCATTTATAACCTTAATTCATAAATCTGCCTCCTTCCTTCTCTATACCTAGCTGCCACATCTTCTCTCTGTAACTTCCATACCTATTAATGTTTGTGGTTTGGAAATGACAGAGGGTTATAGGATTGGAGGGATTGCGGACAAACTTCCCCACAAGTTATCTATGGAGATTATTTTCTGGGTTTGATTATGTCCATGCATAGACTTCAACTCTCCAGCTCAGATACCACCTTCTTGTGTCTTCAAATAGAAGTTTCAAAGCTGCTGATGGCAGAAATATCCCAACACTTTGATGTTTGTTTCATCAGGGCATCTACACTCCCAAATTCCATTAATAGCACATTTGTATTCCTTAAAGTCTCGGTTACTAGAATGCGGCTGTGAATACTGTCTCACCCCCAGCAAAATCTGACAAGAAGGTAAGAAGGGTATGAGAGGGGGACTGAAAATTGATAGGGGCAGCATTGGTGACAATTTGGGGGGCAAGGAAGGGTGAAGGCTGATCAGTAAAATTTTCCATTAAATTGAGAAAAACAAATATTGTTCCTAACATCACCTCTGATGGCTTTTCAGACCAGCTGCTTTTCAGGCACCCTACTGGGGAACAAATTGCTTTCTTAGCAGGACATTTGGACACTCCTGCATTAATAGATATGGATCCCAGCAGGCCAAACCAAGCAAGAAGGCAATTTAATATGAACAACACTGTCATCTCAATTTAGGGCAAACAGCTAGGATGGCCTGCAGGGCAATGCAACAGCTTCCAGAAGCACACCACATACGACATCCTCACTGTCTCAAGGCTACACAAAGCTGGTGTTTTGAGTAAATAGGCAGACCACAGAGAAAGTAAAATGTAGAACACAGACCATGGCATTGTCCGGAAGCATCAGCTTCAATCTGCAGGGTTTTTGGTTTTGGAGATAGGCAGCAAAGTTTGAAGGAAAGAAGGAAAACAGTAAGAGCCATAAAGACAGGGAGAACACTAGATGGCAGGACTTTCATATTCAGGTAGCAAGAAATGTTCCCAGAGAGATGTCTAGCCAAGCATCGTAGACAGGGAAAGCTTTAGCAGTTCTTTCTAAATTGTACTACATCTCACAAAGAACAGCAGTGACACATGTGTGGGTGTGCAGCTTTCCAAAATGCATTATTATTATTTTTCCTCCTGCGGTTAGCCTTTTCTACTAATACCCAGAAATGTAGCCATGCTAATCTGCAGCTGCAAAAGACAGGTACAGTACTCTGTTGCCTCAGAGACTAACTGATTTACTGTGGAGACGGTGGCTTGGGTTTTGAACAGGTCAACCACTTCATCAGATACGTGAGCTCAGATGTGTTTTATCTGTTTTGAAAGAGGATAACAATTATTCCTCGAAAAAGACGGTTATGCCTACGCATGAGTCAAAAGAATAAAAATTTTGAGAAGAATTTGAACTTGCAGCATTCTGTAGGAGGTAAATCACATTGCCATGGGCTTGTTCATTTCAGATTTTATTTTCTGGAGGCTCTGATTCTATAGAAAGCCACAGTCTATAGTTAGGGAGCTAGTTATTGTGCTCTAAAAACCGCTGGGAAATTCAGAAGTACGCTGGTATGGTTGAAAACTGCTACGAAAGAAGATGATGCTGCCATAGTGATCAAAGGTGGCCAAAAGATAACCAGTGATCAGGTTTCCACAGCTCACAGTATTACTACATAGTATGTTTTTAAATAATGAGGATGTGTTGAATAGCTATGCCATTCTGCTAGTTATATTACCAATCCCCAAGTAGCTAAAAATAAGTCGTTGCAATTTATTTTTAGCAAGCAGACAGCAATGTCATACTCCAAAGACTCAAATTAGGATGAAGAAGCTGGCTCTTGTCAAAAGAAGAAATTACTAAATGTTTGACCTTGGTCAGGCTTGGTCAGAAAACCAAGTCCACTTCACTTTTAAGCCCTGTTCAGGCTGGTTTTTTCTTTTTCTTTTTTTTTTTTTTACATTTATCTGAACTTGTGAGCAAAGGGAGATTTCCAGCTCCACCTCCTTGGCAGTTGTAATCTTCATGGAGAGAGGGATTGTCAGAAGAGGGAAGCTCCTGCTACATGTGGAGTCTCCTCATACCACTGAGGATGATGAAATATCAGGGATCCCAGTCACGTGAGGAGGCTCCATACAAAGAGGTGCTGTGTGCAGACTGCAGTAGGTAGGGAATGAGGAAAAACTTTCCCCCATTAATGCTTTCAAACGGATCCTTTTTTGAGCCTCTCAATAGGGCTTAACTGGCATTAAGAGTGAAACAATGGTGTGCACCTTTATAAACAGATCAATATTTTCAGAAAAATCTGGAGGGGTGCTTACATTTGATTGGTGTTGAGGGTATTCAAGGGGGAAAGGGCTTGACTATGTCCTCATCACAATGACTTTGGGAAGCAGGTAAGGCCCATCACTCAGTGAGCTTCATAGCCAAGTTAGGATTGGAAGTGGAGGCATCCCAGTCTGAATTCAACACTCTAACCAATAGACTGCACTGCTTTCAAGAGGTCTTGAATAAAGCATGAAATTAGCTTGCATGGAAGTGGCTGAGTTAGATAACTTGGTGGCTTTGTTTAAGCTGTTACTGGTTCAGCCGTTTGTGCTGGTTTGTTTAGTGGCTGAACAGGTTTTCAGAGAGATGTTAGTAAGTATTTGAGTCTGTCTCAAGTGCAAGTCCAAATCTTTGGTACCAAGTCCTGAGTCACAAGCCCCAAGTCTTAGTCCCTATTAAAAACAAGCTTTTTTCCCCCAGCAAAAAGAATGGGTGGGTTCCGAGTTGCAAATTGGGTGGGTTCCGAGCCTGAGTCATGGGGGAGGGGGGGAGGGAACAGAGTTGAGTGTGAGTCAAATTCCCACTGCAACTAGGCTGTGAGTCCCCCAACTTGAGTCCCCATTCCTGTGTGTTTGGCGCTCCAGTGCCCACCCACTCAGAGGCAGTGCCCAGAGGAGGAAAGGCAGGGAAGCCCAGCCACACTGTGATCCTTTGCATATGGATGCAAGGATCACCCCAAATGAGCTGTGTGTATGTGTTTCTGTGTGTGTGTTCTGTGCCATCCAATTGGAACCAACTTATAGTGACCCTAATAGAATTTTCAAGGTAAGTGAGATATTCAAGGAGTGATTTTACCAGTTCCACTCCCCCTATGAGTTTACATGGCCAAATTGGGATTTCAGAATCCTATTCTGTCAATCTATCCACTACACAACACTGGGAAATGACGTACCACACCTCCGAACAATCCTGTTTAGTATGATCTAGACCAGTGGTGTCGAACTGTGGCCCTCCAGATGTTCTTGGACTTCAACTCCCAGAAGCCTTCACCACCACCTCTGCTGGCCAGGATTTCTGGGAGTTGAAGGCCAAGAACATCTGGAGGGCCACAGTTCGACACCACTGATCTAGACCAATATATCCCAACCTTGGGTCCCCAGCTGTTCTTGGACTACAACTCCCAGAAATCCTGGCCAGCAGAGCTAGTGATGAAGGTTTCTGTGAGTCTTAATCCAAGAACACCTAGGGACCCAAGGTTACAAGCCACTGGGCTAGACCAATTTAGGCTGACATAATTTGGCCATCTAGTTTCACCCTCAGTCCTCATTCATGCTGCACCCCATCATCCAAGAGTCTTGAGGCAAACTTACAAATTTATTTTTTATTCAGCATTTCTAAAACAAGTAATATTCACAAACAGACAACAAATATGACTGTTCTTATATCTGGTTTGACTCCTAGCTTATTGACATGAATAATGGGAGAATAAGTTAAGATAGATAGATATTTCTAAAGCAACATCTGCCTAAGTTAGAAATTAGAGTCCAATTTTCAGACAATCTGGATCAAGTCAGATCTGAACTACAATTCTCAAGCCCACATAATAATACCTTTCTCCTTCTGCACTTTGCTTCAAAACAAATCTACTTCAGGACCATAGAAAACAAAAGGTGTGAAATAAGTTTGGAAAATGATGGTTCAGATGAAGAATGATGACAGAGTCTTGAATGTAATAGCATGTTACTGAAATACAATGGCACCCTTTCACAGAAATAACACTATATTGACAATAAAAGCTTCTAGTGCTTCATACAAGGTAAAATGCAACAGAAAACAATACTATGTGACAAAAGTCTCAATCAATGAGTTTCTGTATATTCAGTGAACCCATTGTTCACTGCAGGGTCCTACAGCATTCAGATAGTGTCAATGAAAAGGTTAAAATGGGAAGTAATAGAAAAGCTTTTCTGAACTTCAGCATGAACAGGCTCCCCACCGCCCTGAAAGCAATAACTCTATAAGTTGCAGCAGCTGAGGTTGCTGTAATGTACACTTAGGAGGGAAGACGTGGAAGAATTAAAAGGCTGGATAGTTCAGTGAGAGCCTGGTCCTACTGCTGGAACAAAATGGGAGAGGAATCTGTGTTTTTGGTTTCGGGATGAAGTCACATGGACTTTAGCCTAAATCCAAAACTTTTGGGTCAGTGCCGTCACCTCCTTGGCCTCCCATCCACCACTGCTGCCTTAGACCCCTGCCCCTCCATGGCCACTGCTGCCTTAGCCTCCCCTCCACCACCGCCTCCCCTCTATTGCCACTGTCATCACCTCAACCTCCCCTCCACTGCTGCCATCACTGCTGCTGCCTTGGCCTCGCCTCCACTGCCACCATCACCTCGGTCTCCCCTCCGTCATCACCGCAGCCACTGCCTTCTCCAATTTTGGAAGCCTGGATCAGCTGACTGATGGGGCTGGTTGCCTGTGCCAAAGGGCTGATTGGTAGATCAGCTGCTTGACGCTGCTGGATGCTGGGAAGAAGACAGCTTCAAACAGCGGGGCTGCCTGTCATTAGATCAGCAGAGGCGCCTGGTCCCACCGGTCAGCTGATCAGGGCTTCCAAAATCAGACTACCTTGTTTCCTTTTATTTATTTATTTTTAAATTCTTGCTATCTGGCAGGGATGTTGGTAAGTCTTGGGGTTCAAGTCCAAGTCTGAGTCTTTGGTACCAAGTCCCAAATCCAAGTGCTCTGCCCTCCAGGCTTGGGACTCAGGCCTTGGTACCAAAGACTTGGACCTCTCGCTGCCCAACCCCTCCTGCCATCAGCCTACCTGCTGCTGCTGCCTCTGTTCTGCAGCCAGGTCAGTGCCTCCCCTGACCCATGAGCTGACCAGCTGAGAGGGCCTCCCAGCGCAGGCAGGCCCTCTGGAGCAGGAGGAAGGCAGAGGGCCTTCCATAGTGACACTCTAGCCTACCGGATTTGGAAGTAGACTCCCCACCTTTTCCTGTAAGTCACCCAGTAAGCCTCTGTGGCAGGCTAGTGTATCATTAGGGCAACTTACAGGAAGAGGTGGGTCAGAGGCCTTGCCTTCTCACTACAGCAAGGTAGAAAGGCCCTCTGATGTGCTGCATTTGATGATGGCGATAGCGGCAGCTAGGCCAGTGGGGGCAAGGGACTTGACAACACAACTCGGACAAATGGATCTGATTCGCAAGTTGCCCCAGAAACCCACAAGTCGAGTCTCAGCCAAGTCAGCAGTGTGACTTAAGTCTGACTTGACAGTGAGTCACAGGTCTCCATCCCTGCTATCTGGTGTAGAGCTATGCCATGAACTACAGAGATATTCACATGTGGTATCAATTTCAATGATTCCATTGATTTCCACCTCAAAATAAACAGACTTCCGGTGGAGGACCAGAAATCTCCCTGCCATTCAAACTAATGATCTCACTGCACACAGGCATACTACTTCTGTGTACATCAAATTTTAACAGATTTTTTTCCAGGAACACCTAAGATAAAAACAATTTTTATTATCAGTGGGATCAGGCTCGGAGTTCGGTCTCTAGCTTCGGAGCCAGAAGTTGGGAGTGAGATTCCTCACTGTGCTTCCTGCAAGTAGAGCTCACCTGTGTGGACTTGGGCAAGCTGTATGCCCCCCAGAAGAAGGGAAGGGTAATGACTGAGTAGTCATTACCTAGACAGCCCTGAAAAGGGTCACCATTAGTCAGAATTGACTCAACAATGCATGGTTGTTATTTTATTTTTCAACCTTAGCAGAATAACTTCTGTGCCATTCATAGGAGTTTAAGACAAGGCATCCCCTGAATGAATCGGTGCAGTATCAGATTCTCTCTCTTTCATACAAACACAGACACAGATACTTAAATCACTGTCACTGACAAGCTATACCAATGGAAAGGGGCAGAACTGGATGTTATTTTTATTTAAATTACCCAAACCCAGCACCATCTGCTCAAACCAAGAAATCACCCTAACACTTGTCTTGCAGTGTGATAATGTATAACATGTTAAAATTACACAGATTGTATTTCTATAATCAAGCAACACTTGTATATTTTACGAGGGCAATTTATTTCTGTCATGAATTAACTCTTCAACTGGAACTCTCCCCATGGGTTAAATGTACTTTAACCCAGTTTTCAGCAGCTGCATGTCACACTCGAAATGAAGATTGAGTTGTTCAGCTTTCTGTTGACTGAAATCATATAAGGGATCATTTGCTAATAATTAATTTTATGTCCCATTGGGACAAACACCATGCATGGCTTGAAAGGAAAACAATATCATAACATTAACATGAATAATTCGCAGAATGGTAAAAAACTTCTAATATATATTGTACAAAAATGCTGCTCTTGAATAAAGCTGGGCCAAATACTCCCTGCCTATTTTCAAATTACCATTTGTCCATTATCAAAGTGTGGAGGTTTCTGGGGACTGTGTAAGTACAGATAAAATTCTTAAGAATTTTTGGTGGTGGAAGGGGTGTCTCCCCTTTAAATGTGAAATGACCACAGGTTTTCCTCTCTTATGACAAATAAGCCCTATCTATTCTGAGCAAATGCTCACCATAACGTGCCAGAGGTGGAATTTCAAAACAGCACTCCTGGCTTGACTTTGCAGCTTTCATTTCAAAGTCTGGAATAGACATCTAGCCATAATTTGTGTAAGTCTTGCTCCCCCCCCCCCCAGCACCATCTACAGATAAGTGGTGCCCAGCCTGATGAAGTACCATTTAGGCTGACAGCTAGCTTTTATTTGTAATTTTTTAAAGTGGTCTCATAGAGGTGTCACCTTCCCTTGTCTTTGGATTATGTACAAGCAGCACATCACTTTTCCTCCCCTTTTGTTGGATGTATGCAAACTGCAAACATTAGGAAAATACATAAAAATACACACATGAGAAAAATATGTAAAGGCATGCAGACAGGTTGAAAAAGTGAGCCAGAAAATACACAAGAACCTCCCTGTAGGGGTGACCTCATGCTAAGTGCGAATGGAATGCTGGTGGGAAATTAAGAAAGTCAATCAGAATGAGACTGATAATTTCACATTCCTAATTCAGACATGTGTGTGATGTCAATTATGGGCCAGTTTCTCATTCAGTCACACTTAGCTGCAGACTTGGTTGGTGGGTTTTTCACCTAGCCAGCAAACTGTGTTTGGCTAGCTTTGGAGAGGTTAACACTCCTTCTGAAGGATCAGGTTGTAGTCTGTGGGCACTACAGCATCTGCCTCTTTCTTTCTAGGCCTGAGTAGATGGTTAAGAGGGGTACAACCGCTGTGAACGTTACCAGTATTGAGATACTCTATTTTTTGCTCCATAAGACACACTTTTCCCCTCCCCCAAAAAGGGTGTGGAAGTCTGTGCGTCTTATGGAGCGAAGGCCATGATTTCACCCTCACTGGCCCCGTGGGGGGGGGGAGCATCGCAAGGGTCCGAGTGAGCCTTCCAGGACCCTTGCGATGCTCCCTCCACCCCCCATGGGGTCAGCGTGTGTGAAATCGCCAGCTTCCAGGGTAATTTTGCCCCCGCTGGCCCCGTGGGGGTGGGGGGAGCATTGCAAGGGTCCGAGTGAGCCTTCTAGGACCCTTGCAATGCTCCCCCACCCCCCACAGGGCCAGCGCAGGCAAAATCGCCACCTTCTGGGAGTCTTTTGAGGCTTGGGAAGCTTCAGAAGACTCCCAGAAGGTGGCGATTTTGCCCCCTCTGACACCTGAGGGGGGCAAGGTGAGTCTTTAAAGGGTCCTGGAACATCCCCTAGGACCCTGTAGAGACTCACCCTGCCCCCACGGAGGCCAGAGGGGGCGAAATCGCCACCTTCTGGGACTCTTTTGAGGCTTGGGAAGCTTCAAAAGAATCCCAGAAGGTGGCGATTTCATCCCCTCTGGCCTCCGGGGGGCAGGCTGAGCCTCCAAAGGGTCCTAGGGTGTGTTCCATAAGATGGACCTCTCTATAAGGCTCACCAATTTTTAGGAGAAGAAAACAGATTATTTTTTTCCTGTTTTCTTCTCCTAAAAATTTGGTGTGTCTTATGGAGAGGTGCGTCTTATGGAGCGAAAAATACGGTAATTAAGCCGAAGTTATTCAACCACTGATAAAATGTCACTTGGATCAGTAAAATGCATCCTGTATGAGGCTATACTCGAAGACAATTTGGATATTCCAGTTCAAACAAGATCTACAACTATGTTAAAAGACAATAACATATCTTGCAAGCTTTACAAAGATTGTAGAAAGATTCTGGTCCCTTCCTGGGTTCAGTTCAAGGTGCTGGTTTAATTGTTAAACCTTTCACACACATTTGTATAGTTACTAACATCTTTCTGAAGGGCCCTTTGAGTCCCCTTATCTTAAGATATGTGTCATCTTGTCACCCAAAAATCAGACCCTGGATTTCTACCCATTTCATTTCAGAAAGTGAAGGAACTCAAAAGGCCACTAAGAAATATACTGGTGAACCAAGATAGGGCTACTGCAGTTGTGGCTCCCTGGCTTGATAAGTTTTGAGGCTAGCTTAGTTAAGGGAATACCTTAGTTAAGGGAATATGTATCTTCTTAGGCTTTAAAACCATCTTCTAAATTGTTGCTCTGGATAGTCCTGCCATATGAAGTACAGCTGGTGACCATTTAAGAAAGGGCCATTTCTGTCCCCATACCCTCCATGTGGAATGCTCTCCTCAGCTAGGTTTTGCTTGGCACTTTTGTTATGGCCTTTTCTGTCCTGGGACCCTTATTATTTCCCCAGGGCTTTCAATCTTAAAATCTTTTCATGATTCTTAGATCTTTTTGCTATTCATCATTTCTGGTCTCGTCTGGTTTTTAATTTTCTGTTTTTATATTATAGCCAATAACAGCTCTAACTTTTATGATAACCTGCCCAGAGAGCTAAGACACAGATACTGACATAAAACCCTTTCTGCTTGCTCTCCAGATCTTCTAGCAGCTAAATCTTACATATCACTTTAATTTGTCTTAAATTGGGATGGGGGGTTGCTTGTTGTTTGCTGTTGCATTTGTATGCAAATGATTATAGTCTGTGCATAAGGACCCTAGCATTAATTTCATTTTCCCTAAAAGATTTATGACTGTATCTTTTGGGTCCTCTTACAAGTACCTGCAAAATAGATTCACTATCAATGGATTGGATACTATTTGATACAGCATACCGAAATCTTGGATGGCACAGGGGGAGGAGGGTTGCAGGCATTAGCAATTATTTCAAAGGAATATATATATACAGAAGTAAATTAATATGACTATCCAACCATGTCTCACTGCCCTTGTTCAAGGATACTGTTCAGGGATACATTATCTGCACTGGAATTTTGCCTTTCCTTCCAGTGGCAATTCCTTTATGCCCCGTGCATCTGGAGTTGTCTTATTATTTCTCATGTCTCGCTCTGTGTTCTAGTTGCCCATTGTACTCCACAACACCGTCATGTTTTCGATTCAGACTGTTCCCTTTTATGTGCTAGAGATGTCTCTTGTTTAATTGGATCACTTTATTTTCTTTCCACAGATCATTTCAGTTTTTATATTTCCTTTGCTTTTTCTAATATAGCTTTACAGTAGCAATGGCATTGTTCAGGATGAGACATATTTTCTGTTCTGCCTCTGTTCTCAGCCACTTGAAACACTTCCAAAATATTTCTTTTGGAGTGAAGTTTTTAATGCTTGGTCTTCTTTTTCGAAGGATATTTGAAGTTTCATAAGCCTCCTACATCTAACAGAAAAAGAAAGCAGCTTTTCTGCCACTTCTCCAAACAAGTAAATAATTTTTTTAAAAAAGTCTGATAATTCCACAGTTTCAAAACTTCAAGTAGGAAACACAGATCGCACCTTTTAAGGAGCAATGACTAGGCCACATATTTCAGTCCATTAAAGAAAAAAGCACATAAAATTATTTGCATAATGTTAATAGCTCATGTATTAGAACAGAATTCAGAGCAGGAAAGGAAGCACTCTATTGCACAAGTTGCTTAAATTTGAATACTGTTAATGATATCAGAATGATTTATTGCAACAATTCTAACTGGGATGTTGTTTGGGTATAAGGGAAAATGGCTAAAGCAATTATTGGGTCCACAATGACTTGATATAAGATTGAAATGAAACTGAAAACTGCTAGGAAATTACAATATTTTACAGAAATCTATCTGACCTCTGAAAAGCAGTCAGGGAAGGCAAAATTGCCAGGAGCTAAAGGGCAGTGCTGATTCCAGGGGCAAATTCCAGCTGTCAGTCTCAACGACAGCAGACAACTAAATGGAAAAGAGTCCCATTAATATAAACTTAATAAATCTATTTCGTTTAATAGCTCTAAATCTAATTGTGTCTAGCAGCTGCTCCAGAATTTCAAGAATCTTGATAAACATCTCCTTCAATGACCCTCCCCAGTTTTGAAGAGCGGAGGACATGCAAATTGATAATTCTCTTTCATTGAACATGATCTTGTTGGGTAAGGTTTAGATACTGCACCCTCTGCTTGTCTTTGGCAGATCCCCAACCGTGCCACTCTCCAAAGCTAGCCCAGAAAGTCAAAACATTGGGTGGAAGGATTACTTTAACATTTTAAAAACATTTGTTAATTTATTTTGTGTGAAACAGAACAAAAAGCCACAATGCATTAGATTTTTTAAAATTAAACTTTAAAATTGTTTTATGAGTTTTCCTATACTTTAAAATACTTGATTTAGTTTGGATGATTTGTGTGGCCCCTCCTCTAAATTTCATCTTTGAATAAGACATTTCCAGCTCTGTATATGGTAGCCTAGTACCTGGAGGGATAAGATTGACATCCTGTTATTTCTTACACATTTCAACTTCTCATTCTAACAATCCCTCCATCTCACTAAGGCACCAAAATGCTTTTACTATGGCAATGAGTTAATGGAGTTTTGCCTATGACTATGACTACACTGGCAAAAAGTATGGGATTTGCTGTGCAAACAGAATGGATGAATTCAATTTTTAAAAGTTGATCACAGGATGCAAAAGCCAATGCAAATCAGCCAGGCCTTTTTTGCTTCCGATATGGAGCTTCTTTCCCTGTCACTGGGGGCTTCTTTGTAAAGCTGAAGCAATTTGAACAGTGTTTTCACCTTGTGATAAATTGTTTTATTCTCCAAAAGACTTGAAGGGATGTGACAGTGGGTGGTACACTAGTGACATACTAAACTAGATGTGATGTTTTGGATAGTGGGAACACACATATCTTCAAGCTTCCTCTCTAGCTGCCCCAAAGTAATGTTTTTCTTCTAAAAACAAACCACCAAGTTTAGAGTTAGATCAACCTATCATTGCATTGATACAGTTAGTCTACCACTAAATCACCTCTGCAAAAAGAGAGAGAGAGAGTGTGAAATCATTATGAAGGAGAAACAATTCCAATGAGCTACAGCAGACTACTATGCTTCCACGGTATGTGTGTACATGTTTATATGTTACGGGGAACTTTGGAAAACTTTCCCTTTTCCCTAATGCCATGAAATACTCGAAATCAGTGGTTCCCAACCTTTTCTGTACTGTGGACCAGTTGGGGGGTGGGGTCCGTGCATGGGGTGATGGGAATTCCTGCCCTCATGGGAGGGTGGGGTGTGCTCACATACAAACGCGGATGGGCAGGGCATGCTCGCAGATGGGTGGGGTGCGCTTGTTCGCATGCACGGATGGGCGGAGCGTGCTCGTGAAGGGGCGGGGGCACTCGCGCACATGCATGAATGGGCGGGGGGTGCTCACGAAGCTATGTGCTCATGCAGACATGCAGGGGGCAGGGAGCGCTTCTGGGTGGGAGGGGCACCCATGTGTGCAGGTGGGCAGGCATGTGGGGTGTGTGAAGGGCGTGCATGCGGGGGGCAGGAGATCTGCCACAGACCATCACTGGGCCACGGATCAGGGGTTGGGGAATCCATGCTCTAAACAACCCATCAGCTTGACAATGGACCATAAAAAGAGAGCTGGAAGTCAGCAGAGGAAAGGATCACAGGAAAAGGGGCTGTTGATGGTGGCACAGATCAAGCTACATCAGAATGAAGGCCAATTTGGACACTGACACTGAAAACTGTTTCCATGTGATCACCTAATCCAAATAGAAGCATAAAATAGACAGTGAATCAAGATACAGCACAGTCAAATTGCTCTGATTCGGCTTGCCAGTGTAATTGCAGCCTATTTTTAGAACTGTTCTGTTACTCCCATGATCCTCTCTAACTGATTATATCTTTGGTTCAGTTGCATGAACTATGTTTTCCCTGATATCCACAATGAGTAACCCATCCTTTGGGGCCTGACCAGTAGTCAGAAGAGGAAAGGAAAAAGAATGGAAAATACTCCTGGTGAATGACCGCCATCAAAGGTTGATGCAGCTGTGCAGGATTTGAATTTTGAGAACATGGTCTATGCTTCCTGGAAGATGGACTGTTGGCAAGTGATGGGCGGAACCTTACAAGGATTGAGAAGAAAAGCCAAAGCATTGACCAAAGGATTGACCAAAGCATGAAGAAGTTCACCAGGAGGGCTTTAAGATGAATTGGAAGGGGAAAGGGACATAAGCTCAGAGGTAAAGTTAGATGAAGGCTTATGCACAATTAGAGGAACAGATTGGGCAGCTCTAATGGGGCCCAATAATAATCTTCACAAAAATGTAGGAAGAAAAGCAGGCCAGAAATCATACAAATTTCTGGTATCTATTTATGAATGCCAGGGGTATGAGAAACAAAGAGAAAGAACTGGAAATCTTCATTCAGGAGGATAAATATGACCTTATATGGCTTTGGAAGGAGAAATGTTAGGGGGATTCACATCTTAACTTAATAATGGAGTAGCGAATTTTTTAAAACATTTGTTCAAATAGATTTCTTCACACTTTTCAGTTGTGTTGATAGGATGATTTTTTTTGCAAAATATTTAAAGCACTCAGTGTTACACAATACAAAACAAAATAGCATTATTCAGAAGAACGGTTTAAAAAATATCAACTTTTTTCCAGTTAAATTATATTAATAAAAAGACAGGTTAAAAATCACTTCTCTTTCTTTCCCCCCAATCTAATTATATTACTAAAGGGTGTTGGCGTGGGGCCAACTCCAGAGGCTTGATCTGGCATTTGCCTCTCCTGAAGCTTGGAGTCAAATTTAGATAATGAAGCTTCCAAGAGTACTCTGTTAGGGAAAACAAACCTTGGAGCCCAAGATAACAAGTTACACAGAGTCTCTTATCTGGTAGCTTCAAATCCTTCTCTTAATAAGCAGAGTAAAGACGCGAATGTATGAGAAAATGCACCTAGAGAGTTCTAATAATACATATAGCATAAATATATTAGACTTGGTCAGACATATATACATGGCAATATATACATTGGCATAGATATCTCAGAACAACATAACATTCACATTCAAGTAAAGTAATGACCACCAGATTCACATCTGAGTGGCAAATTGCTGTTCTCATACACTTGCTTAAATAGTGAGAGCAGCCTATCACTGCAGACATAGCAGCTGAACATAGTTGACAAGCATTACCTAAGCTTGTCCCATCTGTATGCTATCAGTCATCCAATGACTTGATGTTACAGGCATGACTTTGCATTCTTTACTACAATATTAAATGTAACCCCTTGTTCACTTAAAGGAACAAATCCTGACACTCCTCCTTACATTTACATATTGTTGAGACCCATCTGGTTACATACATACGCATGCTTTTCAAATGTTAACGTTTTAGTGAAAATATCAGACACATTATTTTCACTTGGGCAATATTGTAGTTCAACTAGCTGACTCTCTACAGCATCTTTCACATTGCAAAACCTTACGCCAATGTGCTTACTCCTGCCTTTTACCCTGCATTCACTAGCTAACTGAATGCATGCTGTGTTATCACAAAATACTTTTACAGGTGAAACAATTATTACATTTGCATCTTTTAATAACTGTTTAAAACCATGTGACTTAGTTGCACATTTCACCTAAGGCAGCATATTCTGCTTCTGCAGTACTTGTCGCAACTATGGTTTGTTTTTTAGATTTCCATCTTATCAAGGATTTATCTAAAAAGATAGCTAACCCTGAAATTGATTCCCAGTCAGAATCTGAGAAACATTTCAATTCTAGACTGTCACCTACTTTTAACAGTAGTTTTTAAAATCTTTGGTAGCCTTTAAATATCTTAGTACCCTTTTCACTCAATCCCAGTGACTTTTACAAGGTTCTGCAGGGAACTGACTTAAAATATTCACAGACGCTGCAATATCAGGCCTTGTCCAGGATGCCAAGTACAAAAGCGATCCTATTCTGGATTGGTACGGTTCCTTGTCTTGAAATTCCTCATTTTCAAGATTTCTATGAAAGTTTGTTTCCATTTGGGTTCTACCTAGATTACAATTTTCCATGCCACTTTCTTTTAACAAGTTTTCAATTTTCTTTTTCTGGTATATGGAAAAATTCCCATCTTGGTCTCTATCTACTTCAACTCCAAGATAGTTACATATTAGACCTAGATGTTTTAATTCTTTACCCAGTTCTTTACCCAGAATTCTTTACCCAGTTCTCTCATGAACCACTTAACATAAGCATTGTTTGGTGCAACTAGAAACAGGTCATCCACAAAAACCAATAACAATTGTACATCCCCCTGATGTTTCACATATAAGCAGGGATCGGCCAAACTCCTTTAGACAATTATTCCAATATTCTGCACTTTGCTTCAAACCATACAAAGCTTTGTGTAGCTGTAGTACAAGACTTGTGTTCTTCAGCTCAAATCCTGGAATTTGCCTCATGAATATTCTCTGCTCTAAGTCTGCATTTAAATAGGCAGTAGAGATATCCATATGATGCACTTCATGTTTTTGTGCTGCAGCCAAAGCCAAAACTAATCTGCAAATTTCACTTTTGGCCATTGGAGCAAATACCTGGTCGTAATGCTCAAACCTCTCTTGTGTGTCAAACCCTTGAGCCACCAACCTTGCCTTGTACTGCTGAGCATTCTCAGGCAACGTTTTTACCTTATATACCTATCTGCAGCCAACCACATTTTCACCTTCAAGCAACTTAACTGGTGAAAATACACTATGTTCTTTTAAAGAATTGTATTCAGCAATCATGGCCTCTTTCCATTTTCGTAGCCGGGCTGTTGGTAATTTTAACATTTGCTCATAGTTCTCTGGTTCACTCACAACTAGATTTACGTTAGTTACTGTAAATCTCTGACGCAGAACTCCAAAATTTGATCTTTGAGAACGTCTAGTAACTACTCTCTCTGGAATTTGTTCCTCTGTCTACAAGTTCCATGCTCCTCCTCAGCTTCTACTTCACTTAAGTTCTCCTCTTTAACTTGTTCTCGTTCTCACAGAAGTTTGCTGATCTACTGATTGTAACATTCCCAAATGGTGTGCGTGTTTTTTTTTGCCTTAGGATAATTTTTCTTTCTTGAACCTTTGGGTATATTCACCCATGTACGACAGCCAAAAGTTTTTACATGGTTTAATATTGGCTGTCTGCCATACAACAGAAAGTATGGGGTATTCTAACAGAGTTCCAAATTCTATTCACAACATAGTTCACACATTGAATAGCTTTATCCCAAAAACCTCTAGACATTTCTGCATCAGTTAACATTGAATTCATGACTGTCTGCAATATGCCTCCTTTCATTTCTGCTACACCATTTCCCTGAGGGACTTGAACATTAGCAATTCTGTGGTGTATTCCTTTTTTCTTTAGCCACTCTCTATATTGCTTACTCATCAGCTCTCTCCCACAATCTGCCTGAATGCTGGCTCAATCATAGCCACCCATTCCTTAAACTTTTGGAATGCTTCACTCTTATGTTTCAAAATGAAAACCTAAGTATATTTATAGAAATCATCTGTAATAGGAGACTTCCGGCTTGACGTCGCGATGAGACAGCAGCAGGAGGACAGAGCTCTGTCCCCTGGGCTGAATTCTGACCCGTTTTGGGACACTGTAGGGTGTCGGAACCACCCTGGAGGGGTGGTGAACTGGGGGAGAAAGCCTGTTGATCATGGGGGGCAGCGGCCACCCCGGTTCGATCCAGGAAACTCCCTAATCAGCCAATGGGCAGAAATAAGCACCTTTGGCTAGCTTCCAAGTCGCTGGCAGCCGTCTGAGAGAAGCAAGGAACAGCACCTGGCATCGCTGTTTTTCCATCGGGTGAGAATTCTTTTGCAACTAATTGCCTACGTACCCCTACATATGGAAAATAAAGAATTGCTATCTTATCTCAGTAACTTTTTAAAGCGGCAGAAAATCTGGTGAGAGGGATAGCTGAAGAAAGTAACTTTTTTAAACTATACTTTAAGAATATTTACAACCTGGCGTTATAAGCTTAAGAGACCTTCCTGAAAATTAAGTGTGGACATTGTTTTGTCTATCTAAAGTGTTTGGAATGATTCCCAGAAGAGGTGGCCTTGGACATTCTGTTGTTGCTTAAGGCTGAAAAACTGTTTATCTCCTCGTGAGCTTCTCTTTGCATTTGGCCGGAATTAACCCTAAAGTGGACTTTTCAAAAACTGTTCCTTGGGTCGAATTTGGTTCAACTCTACATAGCCAAAGCGGAACTCCTGAAATGACTCTGGAAATTTGGAATATCTGTTCATAAGCATCTAGGCAGCAGAAACAGAATGACACAACAAGGACAATTTTGGAATGAAGTAAAATTTATGCTTCAACAAATATTAACGACCGTGGCATCTCATTATGAAGAGGCAAAATTATCCAATCAACATCAGAAGGACTATAGTCCACAAGCAACTGAGAACAAGGAAGGAAATGGGAGTATCACAGATGATGTATGCCAAACCAAGCAGCAGCTTGAGAAAGTTAATCTAAGAGAAACATCAGTCTTGGACCAGAGGAGAGTACCAAGGGAAGACAAAGGGAAAAAAACAGCAAAATTAACCAAAAAAAGCCTGGAAGACTCATTGAAGATAGACCAAGTACAAAAAATGGACATAAATCAGATCTACAAAATGGTTTTAAAGACATGAAAGATGACAGCATGTTTAGAGATATAGCAGGGAATGAAAAAAGAGGAACCAGAGAGGGAATTACCTAGAAAGATGAAAAAAGGGAAAACAAGGAAGGGCCCCTTAATATCGGAAACATGTTTATATTTATCATTTGGATCTGTTAAAGGGTATATTCTATATACTAAAAGGAGAACTAAATTGAAATAAGGGAGCCCGAATCAGGGTAAAGATGTAATATGGTGACTTTTTATTTTAGGCAGACAAAACTAGATATAAAGCTGGGTCATGGATCTGGAACCACTTTCAATAAGAATGTTATTAGAAGATCTTGAGAACTTTATATAATATGAGAGTAATATTATGATAGTAGCTATACTATATACTAAAATCTGTATATGAATGGTTTGAAAGAAGGTCGGAATTTGGGGGGGATAATCGAGAAGACACTGAGATGTAAAAAACAAATAATTGTAAGCAAGTATGTAACATGATGTCTGATAAGCACAAACAACGTAGATAGATTGGAAAATTAATAAAGAAATGGTAAAAAAAGAGAAATCATCTGTAATTGTTAAACAGAATCTATTTCCTCCAAGTGACTCCTGAAATGGACCCATGATGTCCATATGTACAAGACTAAAGCATTTTTCGCGTATCTATTGCTTTTCTTGCTTACAGAATGTCTTTTTGATTTAGAAGCCTTACAAACATTGCAATCTAAATACTTATCACAACTCTTTAAATTTAAATTGCTCACACATTGTTGGGTCTTCTTTAACGCATCAAAACTTACATGTCCTAAATTTCTGTGTAAACGATATACCTGTATGCACTTACAATGTGGCTTACTTAACACATTAGTAGAACATTTCATCTCTTTTGATACATTCAAAACATAGAGATTTTCCTTTAAATGCCCTGTAGCAACTGGGACATTTTCCTTTTCTACTTTGCAAACTCCTCCTTTAAACTTAACAGAAAAACCTTCTCTGTCTAAGCATGCTACACTTATTATATTATGGCTAATCTTTGGCACATACAAAACATCTGTCAAAGTTTTCTTCGGGCTTTTTACATACACATTGCCTGTTCCACAAACTTCAATGCTGTTTCCATCTGCTAGACTTACTTGCTTCTTAGCAGAATGAGCTAACTCTGTGAGCCATGTTTTCTGTCTACAAACATGTTGCCTGGCCCCAGATTCAATTAGCCAGATATCTTGATTGTTAGGGTCATTAGCATTAATTATTGATACATAGTTCGTTTTATGCTCTGAAGTTCTGTTTACTTTCCCATTGTCCTTGTGACTATCTTCACTTTGACGTAAACAGTTCTTAGCCAAATGTTTTTCACTGCCACAATGAAAAATTTCTTTTTCTTTACAGCTAGGACTTTCTCTGGGATCTCTCTCTGTCCTCATCCTACATGGAACTCCCCTGTCTGCGTAGACTTGGTAAAGACACGTCTTCAGCCATCTCATGTCTCCTCCTTTCCTCCTCCAAGACCCGTCCTGATAAATATGCACCATCAGACTTGCTTCTGGCATGCTCTCCAGGCTTATCACTAGCGTCTCCCAGCTCTCATCCAGGCCGCTCATTGCATTTGTGTGCCTCCGGAAAAGCCGTGTCACGTTCCTGCAGGTGGAGAAATAACTCAGAAAATTCCTGGAGATAGTTATGCTTTGCTCAGAGAGTAGCCTCTTTCTATACAGCTTACAAGCAATCATCATTTTAGATCCAGCTGTCTGTCATATGTAGATGGCTCTTAACGCTTCCCAGACCTCTTTGCTTGAAGCTTTTCCTCTCACATAATTGAGCCACAAATCATCCACGCATAGGATTATGGAAGACAATGCTCTCTCATCTTTTGCCATGTCTTCTTCATCTAATTGGGCTGGAGGGTTACAGCAGTATTTTTCTTTGCAGCATCCGACTTTCCTTTCACTTCCAGGTGCATCTGCAGCTGAGCATCCTTTTGGTTTTGGCCCAACCACTTCATTAACTCTGGAGCTACTTGTCCTTGTCCTCTGCTTTTCCTCAGTAGCATGTTGGACACCTTCCAACCTGCGGGGCTCATTTTCCAGTGTCATATTTTTTAGCCTTTTGTTTCTGTTCATGGAGTTTTCTTGGCAAAGATACTGCAGTGTCTTGCCAGTTCCTGCTCCAGGTGGATCGCGTTTAGTCAGAACTCTCCACTATGACCTGTTCATCTTGGATGTCCCTGCAAGGCATGGCCCATAGCTTCTCTGAGTTACTCAAGCCCCTTCACCACAACAAGACAGCAATCCGTGAAGGGGAAGGGTGTGACTACATTGACATATAATTCAGAAAATCTGACAGGATTGGGATGGTCTGATTCACATTGTTTTCTGTTGAATGCCTGATGTAAAAGGTGTTATGAATCAACCCAAACTCACTCACTCTCTCACACACCAATCCATAGTTTTTTCCTCTGCTGTTGAGGCTTCTAGATTTTTTTTAATAGTGGATGCACTCACATTGCTTCAGATGGTGGGATCGCTTGAGCTGATGTGGAGAGCTTTTTAGCCATTTTGGGCTACAAACAATGAGTTTAAGCTACAGGAAGCCATAGGATGAATATCAGGAAAAATGTCTTAGCTGTTAGGACAGAACGACAATGGAACTTTGGGAAGTGCTTAGTGCTGCAACACTGAAGGTATTCAGGAGAAAATTGGACAACCATCTGTCAGATGCTTTGATTTGTATTCCTGCACTGAGCATGGGGTTTGGGCTCGATGCTCGTATAGGCTCCTTACAACTCAATTATTCTATGATTCTGTGATTATATTTCAAGCCATTCCAGCCAGCTCCAGCAGCAGTGAGAGAGGCAGGGCAGTAAGAAAACTGCCTGCATTTTTAATTTCCTCCCCACACCTGCTGCTTGGGTCTGCTTGTTTCCCTCTTCCCTTCTCTTCCAAAGTAGGTGACCAAAAAAAGGGGGGGAAGAGGGGAAGAAGCTTTGAGACAGCCCTACTCTGTGCCTCCTGCAAATCTGAACTACCAAAGCAGAGCTATTTTAAGAAGCTGCAAACAAGGTGAAGTGAAAACATATTTCTGTCTCTCTGCCAATCTTTTCATCCTCATCTTTGGTCAGGCAGCTGGCTATCACTAGGCCCGCAGGTCTTTAAAAGGAAAGAAGAAAGAAAGAAGCAAAATGGTACAGGAACAGGGGGACAGGTTGATCCAGGCACCAGGTGTGGAGAGAAAAGGATTCAAACAGTTAAACTGCAAAATTTCTTCCCCTGTCTCTGCTGACTCCTGTACAGTATAGTCAATTGAAGCAAATTCACATGGGGAAACCCAACTTCCCAGGTGTGGTTTCACAATGGATCCATTTGTATTTTTCTTGTTCTGTAGTCACACCCCAAATGCAACAATACTTCCTAGTCCTGCTACGGTATTTCTCGCAAGACCAAGATTTATGGCCTTGTTTTCTTACTTCCAAGGTTCTCTCCATGTCCATCTGTACTGCAAGGTTGTACTACTGATTCACCATTCTTTAATCAATGTCCACTTGTGGACTTTTTGACTGATGATGAGCCACTATAATCCTATTATGTCTGAATGTATTGTGAAAGTGGCTCATTGGTCATTTCAAAAGATTAAATGACAGCCAAGGAGGGTATTTTTTATGTTTGTCTTATCAAAAGTTTAAGCAAGCATAAACTATAAACCCTGGGTCAATAAGGCTCATCCTAATCCACCCTTCTATCTTGTAGCCTACCTTTTCTCATTGATTAAACAGCTTTCATGTACAGGACAGGGCTATAACAAGATGAGTGTGAAAGCCTTTTGTGGAATGCACTAGTTAAGCTTAGCTAGATTTTGATTTACCTCTTTTATATTTATTAAAAATATTCATAATTAATTCAGCCTGTGTGCCTTATTCCTGCTCATATGTGAAAAATCTGCTGATGATTGCTCAGATAAGGTTGTTCTATAATTGGGCTCCTGCCGTTGGTCTCTGTCATTCCCAGTCAGCCCATATCCTTAGTTGATTGCATTAATGTTTCATCTTCTATGACTCAGTGATGCACCTCTTTGTTCAAAGCAAAAAGCTCACCACTTTTGTCCTCAATTATGTTAATTTTTAGATTCAGCTTGATTTGTCTTATCTGTTTTCAGATGCAGTCAGTTGAAAATGATATACTGTCAGTGGGAGAGGAGAAAAGACCCCTTTCTGCCTTGAGAGGATTCGACAAGAATTTCATCATCATTAAAAGAACAGGGGGGAAAAAATCAGTCCTAGCATTCTTATCCTCTTACAGATTTCTCTCATATGGCCACAGACAGTTTTGGTCTCTCTGCGGCAGTAGTAGCATTCTTTCCAATAGTGCAGTGAAATTCAATGTCATTTTCTCTCACCTAGCCACACAGTGATAGTAGGAATAAGTACTCCCTGAACATTGAGGGAAAGGCATCTATGGGCCCTCCTCCTTCTCATATTGCTATATCTACTCTTTTAATAGCTATCAGATGTAGTCACTTAGCAAGGAAGACGGAGGGCCTTCCACTGTGTGTGCTTTGAAGTACTAGTTATCTTTAGACAGTATCTGAAGTCTGCAAGGAGAAAACTTTTCCAAGAAGTACCTATAGATTCTATACAATGTAGAATCCATGTGCTGCCTAGCCAATGACTTCTTCCTGTGTAAGACATAGGTGGTATCAGAAGAATAAGATTGGAAAGCTGGCAAAAACTGAGAAGGACGAAGGTTATATAGGCAAAGGTTTTGAGTTCTGATTCAGAGTCAGCATTCTTATTCTGAAGTGTAAAGACTCTGCCTTGCAGGAATTCTTGGCTTTAGTTTGGCTTTTCAGCTCCTTTTCCATACGTACATGCCAATGATGGCAATTCTTCTCCATACAGCTCTATGCCGCTAGCACTGTGATCTGATGTGTACTTGCCACAATATCAATGCATTGCAATTCAGCAGGGTGCAGCAACTAGAAATAATAATGTCCTTTAACAGCAGAGGCACTTCTTAATTGCATTGCAGAGTGGCATAGTGAGAGTGAAATTAAGACCCATCAGCAATCCAGCACATGCTAAATGCTCTTGGCATTTCTTCCAGATCATTGCAAACCATGTTCAACATATCAAGGAAACAATACTTTCATCATCCCAAGAAAGCCTGCCACATTTTAACAGTGAAAACAACTTGCTTAGAAAGCGAAGCCTAATGTGTCAACAAGACAGAATTCTGCTTTGCACAGGCTAGAGTGCACACTCAATAGAAGAAAGCTACATGTGATCACTGCCTAGAGCTTGTGGCATACGCTAGCAACTCAGCATTTAGCAATAATGGAGAATGCATGTCTCATTTTCATTCCCCTTGGGGGAGGAAAGTCACAAGATGATGTCCTGAAAACATTCTGCCATGAGGCAGCTTTTTAATCTCAGTGATGTCTTCCAGTGTTACCTTGCCCATGATAATAAATTTATAATACATTTTCTTAAAAATGCAGATGGAATAGAATGAAAAGAGGATGAAAGCCCTTGTGTATAAGGAAGAAGACATCTTTTTTTATTTTACTACTTTAGAAAGGCCATCTTCATTTTTCCTCCTCTAAAAAACATAAATGGGCTACTTTTTCCTGCATTATAGGCTATCACTGTCAAGGGTTAGGCATAGTAAGGCAATGACTCCAGACAGCAGACATTGGGAAGTAGCAGCAGCTGTCTCCTAATTGTGAATGTGTTACAAAGGACCACGCTATATTGAGTGCTGGTAGGTTCTTACTATCAGTAGTAACCACACCAATCTGAGAAAGAATAAAGACTGAAACTGAAACTAGGAAAAGGCCCCCTGGACAATATAGAAGTAACTGCTACATCTGTAGTTTCTATCCAGAAACTACCTTTATATTCAATTAAGAAAACACCTCTTGGTGTACCATGCTGTGTTAACGTTCACTTAAGTTCTGAAATGCTAGGAAATTGTTGTAGGGGCACACATTTTTACAGATATGCTATTGGGGCAATGTTGATGTGGACTGGCATTCCATATTACAGTCATCACTATCTTGGAATACGATGGTTGCCAGTAGCAGAGCAGTGGATCTAAGTCCTTGGTTTGTCTGCTCATTGGAATGTATGCTTGGACAAAACACAATTGAACCTGTCATATAGTTGAAACCACTGTTTCACATTACAAATATCCAACTGGCAAGAAACATCCCCTATGTAGAATTACTGATCCTTAACATAGGGCTATGACTGTGTACCTATGATATTATAGTTTCTACCTCAAAAAGGTAATTAGATGCTAAGCACTTCATAGTAAGCAATGATAGCAACTCCTTATAATGAGTGAAGGGTTAGATTGCAAATTGCATGGATTTTCTGAATAAGGAAACAGACTTGAAGCAAGGCTGGTGAAATGGGCTAACAACTCAACCTGACAGCCCCACTATGTGCTATTCATAGAAATAAACCTGTATGTTGGTGGCTGATACTGACTGTACACTATCCAAAAATGTGATTTTGTTTTATTGAATTGCACCAGCAGCATCTGCCACATCACAAAAAAAAAAAAACCAGAGCACAGGTCACCAAAGACTTTTATTCCTCCTCTTGCTATCGTACTTTTATTCCAGAATCAGTACTGTGCATACTGATAGGACTGTGAACTATATAGGCACGTGATGGCGTCTCCAGTGTAAGAGGGAGATCGTGTATTTTTTCTTGGCACATTGGCCTCACCTGATCAGGAATGGGAGCTCTGTCTCTTTGAATGGTAAACATTCTTTTTGATATATAGGAAGCAATATGCTGGCCTGGTACACAACAAGACAAAGATGTTTTATTTATCAAGCTCTCATGAGCCTTGATTGCCACAGCTTTTCCAGCAGGCAGTCTAGCTGGCACAGAATGTAATGGCTTCCATATTTTCTTGCTGGTTTCCTGTCAACATTTTACATCACTGCTATGAAAGCAAGAGAGATTGGCCTGATGAATAGCAATGAAGGTGGAAGAACAGTAGGCAGAGGCAACACCTTGAGAACCAAATTAGTATTTTTATGAGTAAAAATAAAATAAAAAAATAGAGAGGATTAGCCAACAGCAAAGCCATGTGGAATAATCATTCTTAGGGAAACAGCATGCTTTGAATTGCAAAACATTCCTCCCTCATTCCAATGGGAGTCAAAATAAGCCTTACAGAGGATGCATACTGTACAGTCCAGATACAAGGGTGGGCAATACCTTTTTTGGACTACTGAAATATCAACAAGACCAGCTTTTGAATTCTGCAGGAGACCTTTATCAAGCTGAGCAGAGCAGAACTTGCAGAGGGGAAAAGAGAGGAAGAAATAGAAAAGTGCAATGTGATGTGTGTGCTGCTTATATACCATCCTATAGTACTTAAAGCTATCTCTGGGTGGTTTATGATTTAATTATGCCGGCCACACATTGCCCCCCCTCCCCACAGCACGCCGAGTACTCAATTTACTGACCTTGTAAGGCTGGAAGGCTGGTTCAACCTTGAGCTGACTACCTGAGCCCAGGATCAAATTCAGATTCTTCACCACAGTATTGCAGTTTAACCAGTTTAACCACTGCGCCATGAGGCAGATTGCAATCCACAAATGATCTCTCTGAAATAAACCTGCTTAGTCTGGAAATGCCACACTACTTTTGTTTCTGTTGTTGCACAAAAGTTCAAAATTAATCCTATCTAGATCCCATCTGTAGTTAAACTAAAGATTCAAAACAGGAACTACAGATTTGAAAAATCAGTTTGATGTGTGTTAGTAATACTGTATCAGGCTTCACCTCAGGGGACATAAAGTCAACCGTCTTTATTTGCTTTTGTATACAAAATAATACTAGTCACACGGTGAATCTTTCATTGCTTTTTGTCAATGTGCATGGCAATGTGCATGGCAAACCTCCTATCAGAAAAGCTGGGTATTAAACTTGGTGGCACAGAGATCCTTCACAGCCATTGTCTTGGGACATTAGTTTTGAAAAATACTTTTCATTCCAGAATATAACTAAAACATAAAATTGATCAGCAGGTTACTCAGCTGTAATTGTAGTTCTTTGAGTGGACCTCTGTGAATCACACTGTGGGTGATCCGCGCCTGCGTGGAGCCTCTTCGGAATATTCTAGAGCTTCTGTGGTAGCAAAAAACACATTAGAATAGACCCCTCCCCCTTGGTATAAGTACTTTGGTGCCAGGACTCTCCCTTCAGTTCTGTCAACTGCCACAAGGAGAAAAAATATTGCATGGTGTGACAAAGGAGAGGTCGGGTGGGATGTGTGAATCACAGGGGTCCACTCGAAGAACTATAATTCCAGGTGAGTAACCTGCCGTTCTTCTTCGTGGCCTCTGTGAATCACACTGTGGGTGACTAGCAAGCCGTCTTACTCGGAGGCAAGGTGTCACACCAAGGCAGAAGCCAAAACAGGACATCCGAATGCCGCATCAGACTTTTGTCGAACATCTTGTCTATAATGTAGATGGTTGTCCCCATGTAGCTGAGGCGCAGATGTCAGGGAGAGGCATACCACGTAGGAATTCTGTAGAGGCCATCAACTCCCTGGTGGAATGAGGGTGAATAGCTTGTGGGACCGGCTGTCAAGCAAGCTGGTATGCAAGCTGAACAGTAGAGGCCACCCAGCGGGAGATTGTCTGGGAGGAGACTTGTAGGCCTTTGTTAGGGAGTTGATAAGTGACAAACAGGCATGGGGAAAATCGAAAGGCTTGCATTCGTGACAAATAAAAGGAGAGGGTCCTCCTGATGTCCAAAGTATGAAGAAGTCGTTCATGGGTTGTGGATGGTGACAGAAAGAAAGATGGGAAGATGAGTGGCTGAGAGAGATGAAACTGAGACACCACTTTAGGGAGGAAGGAGACATTGAGGAACAGCTTTACTTTATCAGGATAGAATTGTATATAAGGATAATCATGGCATAGGGCCACAAGGTCACTTGCTCGGCGAGCTGAAGTAATTGCAATAAGGATCTGTCAGTGGGTCGAAAAATGCGAGGAACCATGACTGTAAAGACCTAATCTTCAGGCATACATGTTGTATGACTGAGGTTATAGAGGCCATGGTGCCTAGTACACGTTGGACGAGGATGGCAGGAACCAAGGCATGGAGGGTGAAACCTTGGAGAAGGGAGATGAAGTTTTGTTGTTTGTTGAGCCGGAGGAATGCGCAAGCTCAGGTGGAGTCTATGGATGCCCAATGTAATGAATAACCTTTGTAGGGCTCATTTTGGATACTTACATGTTGACCATGAGACCGAGATCACGAAGGAGGGATAAGATGAAAAGGGTGTCTTGGCGAGCGTCATGGCAGGAATGAGCTATAAGTAGCTAGTCATCTATATATGGGAAGACAAGGATCTTTTGAGGCCTGAGGAAAGCAGCCACTGGGGCCATGCACTTGGTGAAGACTCTGAGTCTGAGCATGTCTGAGCACGACAGAGGTAGCCATGGATTTAGCCATGGCATCTACCATGTGTTTGGCAGAGAACATTTGCTGTTTGGCGACAGAGAGGCCCTCCTGTTGGAAGGTTTGTGCTAACACTTTCTTGTCTTCTGGTAAAGAGTCAAGAAAAGTGGCCATGTTATCCCAAAGGAAGCGTTGATATGCCCCCATAGCTTCTTGGTAGTTAGCTACCCTCATCATAAAAGCTGCTGATGAGTAAAGCCACCTGCCCATAGAGTTGATTCTTCGATTGTCTTTGTTAGGTGTGATAAGGGATTGTCGGTTTCGAGATCAGGATTGTGAGGCCTCGACAAATATTGAATTTGGGGCTGGATGTTTCTTGAGAAAAAGTGCTCCAGGGTCGTGTATCCAATAGAGATTATCGATTCTTTTCAAGACTGAATGAGAGGAGGCTGGTTTAGTCCAAGATTGCTGAGCAGTGCTAAGGAGAGATGTTAGCATGGAAATATGGACTAGGGTAGTTGCGTCCTTGTAAATAGGATCATAAAGGTGATCCACCAGTTTGGTTGTGGGGCGATGGATTTGAAGATCCAGTGACTTAGCCATGTGGATCATGAGTTGAGCGTAAGTTTGAAAATCCTCTGCTGGGGATGGAGGATCTACGTCTGCGAGGTCGGAATCTGGAGTTGTGAGAAGCAGAGATAGAGTTTGTGGTAAAGAACCACGCTCTGAGACCTCAGGATCGAGCCTGGAGTCAATAGAACGTTGATCGATCTCGGTGTCGAGAGGATGTTGGTCATAGTAATGTTGACGGTGGCCTGCCGCAGAAGAGTGTGGCATGTCCATGGACATTTGTCGACGTTGAGAGTTGTTGACCGGAATCGATGTTGAAGGTGCGTCCATGGATGGAGGTAAACCAGATGGGATCTCAGTATCGAGGTCTATGTCTCAATATTAACAGACTGTGTATCTAGGTTGGTGTCGTTGTTGAGGGCTAGCAACTGAGAAAGATTGAAGTGGAGCATCCATGGACCACGATGGATATTGAGGGTCATTGATATTGGAATCAGTGTCTCCATGGTGTTGAAAAGGCAACTGAGGCCGATTCGATGGACACATAGGTAGGTCTGTAGAGTAAATCGAGGCTGAGGATGCCAATCAAGAGGAATGATTTCCATCATTTTGAGCTGGAAAATATGTAGTCATAGGGGCTGCGAATGCTTCGCGGGTGAAAGTGTGTTTCTCAACTGCCCTGATTTTCACTGATGGTTGATAAAGAGTCATATGATAGCTGCGTGCATCCAAGTGATAAGAACTCTTCGACACGGAAGATTGTTGAGATGGAGGTTTGCGACGCAATGCTAATATCTGACTGGAGGAGGTGGTCGGTCGAGTATCCACAGCCAGCAGGTTAGAGAAGCACTGATTGGGGCAAATGTCTACCCGTTGAGCATGCTGTGTGCAGGATTGATCGACACGTGCTTGTGGAATCGCCTCATATGATGGATGTGCCTGACAGCACACTGGTGGCCTTGGAAGCCAGCCCAATGACATAGAATAGGGTGCTGTGCCCGGCTGAGGCTCTGGTTCCTTTTTCTCTGGTGAGGCGTCAATGGACAGATTAGGAGAAGAGATAGAGTGCTGGGGACTATTAGGCGAGGAAGTAAGACGGTCTACTCACTCGTCCCATGTCGGTGACTGATAAACCGGTTGATGAATTGGAAGTCCCTCATCATCAGAGGGTGAAGGTACAGAAATTAAATCTCCGGGTTCAGAAATTTGCTGTGAATGGACTGTAGAGGTCTTTGATTTGGTTTGTTTAGATCGTTTTGGTTGCGGGGGACTGGGAACTGGATCGGAAGGAGGCTATTCAGAAGGCTTTGATGTTGAAGTTTTCGATGTCGGCTGTTTAGACTTGTGTGTTTTAGAAGTTTTCGATGAAGTGGAAGGCGCATCAGATGACTCCTCATTTGAAATTTTTACAATGAGGGCACAAGGAGGTTTAATGCGCCTCACCTAAACAAAAGAGGCACATGTTATCACAAATCACACAGTGCTTGAATGGGCCCAAAGGGGGCATGAAGAATAAAGAGAAGAAAAATCAGAGGGAGGGAGGTATGGGGGGTTGCGACAGTTGGAGGCCGAGGCATGGAAGAGAAAAAAATTAAAACAGTATATGTAACTCTGATTATTAAGAGAAAAAGATTTTTAAGTTCAGCAGTCAAAAATTGACTTGTTTCGCTTTCAGACTCACAGAAGATAGACGAAAGAGGCTCTTCAATGCGCCGGTTGAAAGAAACTAAAGGGAGAGTCCTGGCACCAAGATACTTATACCAAGGGGGAGGGGTCTATTCTAATGTGTTTTTTGCTACCGCAGAAGTTCTAGAATATTCTGAAGAGGCTCTGCGCAGGCACGGATCACCCACAGTGTGATTCACAGAGGCCATAAAGAACTTTCGGTTACTTTCCCCCATTTTTACAGTGATGAGAATGATTCTAATTTCTTAAAAGACATATTGGCAAAAATACTATGGCAGCTTTGAGGCTGACACATTTATTTTAGAGTACACTTTCATGGCTATGCCCCTCTTCTTCAGAAAATAAGAAGTCTGAAAAATTGGATTGTTCCCATAAAAGCTCACATTAAAATAAATTTATTTTCGCAGTGTCTAGCATTTAGCAATACATTCACAAATGTTGTTTTTCTTTTCTTCTTTTCTTCTTTTTCTTTTTCTTCTTTTTTACAATAGTAAGGATGAGAGTATTCAAGGGGAATGAAAAGTTGTTTGTTCACATACTTAAAATTGCAGGATCAAACAGTAAGGAAACTCACTTCTAGGATTACAGGGAATTCAACAGTTGAGATATCTGATCTCTTGCTTTGGAAAGATGGCCATATGGTAGATTTTTGGAGGAACTTTACAAGAGGGAGTACCCTGAGTGTTTCTCTCTCTGAGTTCTAAAGGGATTGTTTTATGTTTGCTGTTATGGCAATGGCCAATCCAAGCCCGAGTGTATCACTATTTCAGGGAAACAGAAACCAAAAGGCAACATTGCATGTCGTTGGTGGATCCTCATCAACTGCCTTCAGAAAGTAGGATGGGGAATCAGCCTTGACAAAATGAAAGGTAGACATTGTATCTAAAATAATTAGCAATTAACATCAGTACTGGTTAACCACTGTATGTACACTATAACTGCTTAAATAAACATATTTCATTTTAGTTTCCAATGTTTCAGGACAATTTATCTGAGGAAACTGACATATATGGTTTGAGGGGTTTTTTAGTTCAAAAGGTATAACAGAGTTGTTAGAGCCACGAAATGAGAAGGCTGATGGGCTTTGTGATCACAAGTAATTAGGATAGCAAATAGTCTCTTAAAGATAGAAGTTAAAGAAGTCAGCCACACATAGGGATGTCTGCCAGCAGTGCTCCTGATGGGCGACTAGTAGAAGAGGTAGAATCATACTGAATGAATCCTGCCCTGCCTCCAGGAGGACTGTGCTTTTATTAACCTTACAAGCTCACAGATAGTTGACAGAGTTCAGATAGGACAATGGTTACATAATGCCATTATGATAGGCCTAGGAAGAGGCCCTTAAGCAAGCTCTCTATCACCTATGAGAAAGAAGAAGAATGGGTAGTCACGTCCCTCAGAAGCAGGTGTGATGTCATCCAGGAGGGTTTGCCCTGCTACTGTAGATTAAGCCAACAGCTTAGCAACCTTGGGAATGGCACCCCTACACAGAGTCACTTGTGTTACTTGGAGGGGGGATCCCTACTTATACATTTATTTTTAATACTTCTCTCCTATTCTGTAGAGCTGCCATTAGCACATTTGACAGGAGCCACAGACTGAAAAATGTGAGAAGTTTCTGAAAGTGATCTCTTCATGTTGTATCTTTGTTTGATGGGGGCCCTTGGAACCTGAGACGAGGTCCTAAAAGGGCCATGGCAGAAAAGAAAAAAAAGGTTGAGAATGGCCACTGTAGAGGACACAAATATGTGCAGGATGACATGAAATTTATGTATAACAAAACCGATACTAGTAATGATGCTTACCGTATTTGTCGGCGTATAAGACGACTAGGCGTATAAGACGACCCCCCAACATTTCAACTCAAAATATAGAGTTTGTTATATACTCGCCATATAAGACTACCCCCTCTTCCGCACACCTTCCACACACCAAATAAAAGGTGCTATTCATTGTCACCATTGTACGGCTGCAGCGCGACCACATTACCTCTGGCCCACCCCTGCATCTCCCTGTGACCAGCACTAGTGTGCAAGTGCGCATGTGTGAGCTCTGCGTAGACAAGGGGCGGGCCGGAGCGCTGCTGCTTCCCGCTGAGCAGAATGGGCCGGTCACGTTGAAAAGGTTGGCACCCCTGTCTTGCTGCTGATGCTCGCCGCGGCCGCGCTGGATACCGCGCGATACTGGATGGTATGTAGAATGAGGTGGGCAGGCATCGGGAGGCTACTATGGGCACCGGGTGAGCATTGGAAGGCCACTATGGGCAGCTATGTCTATCCCAACTGAAGTGCACCTGGTGTATAAGACGACCCCCCCACTTTGAGGCATGTTTTCAGGGCAAAAAAGTAATCTTATACGCTAGCAAATACAGTAATAATATCTTTTCATCATCAAAACCATCCGTTAATATAAAGATATGTAGTGGCAAAAACTAGTCAAGTTATTTCAGCACGTAATCCAAAAGAGCCCTGAAGCACCTTTCCCCCTCCCTGGCAGTAAAAATAACAAATTAAATGATGAAACATTTGCTGCTGAGCTGAGTAGGGTTGTTAATGAGAGGGCATTTTGGAGGTCATTAATTCATAAGATTGCTGTTAAGTTAGAAGTGAACTGATGGCACATAACAACAATAAAACCTTCTGCCTGATGCTTCATCTGCCTAATGGTAGGACTGACCTTTCCTAAACGCACAGATTCGCACAAATGTTTTGGATAATCCTCAACTCCAAAGCCATGAAGCAGCCAAACAGACCTTTCTACGTGCTAACTTTTCTTATTTGATGAATGCAGGGTGTTATTGACATATAGTGGCCAAAATTCTATTGCTTAACATGCTAAATTACACTAGAGTTGGCTTATTAAATCAATAGTAATTTGGTGTTTCAACTCTTCCATGGGTTTCATTAATTTAAATGGGCATACTCTAACTGCAACATACTTGAGCACAGAAAGTTGCAGTCAGAGTAGGATTTTTTTGAATCAATGGAACTTATGGAGGGGTTGACTCAATAAATCTCCACAGATATAGTGGGCCTACTCTAGTGAAATTTGCTATGCTTAGCAAAAGGATTTTGGTCATTATGCTTTGTGATGAAACACGGGAGGAAGCTGAGGTGTGATGGATACATTCCAGTTCTTTTCCAAACTTACTTATTCAAAAGCAGCTTCCATTCAATTCATTTGCATCATCTCCATCCATCTTCATTGATTTACTGAAAACACCCAGTGTCCTTTTACTCATTTAGTTTCCTCCCACCCTCTCTCTCTGTCATCAAACCGATTTAAAGAGAATGCTGCTGATAAAGTAACAAATCCTTTAGCTTTAGAACCTTTACCAATTTGCTGACGATTGGGAGTTTATAAAAGAGTCAGAGCTCTTGGCTTCTCATTTTCACACACCCCACTCTTCAGGGTAACCACTGAGATCAGCAACTTCACAAACCAATTAAAGCAAAGCATTCTGGGACAGGCTTGCTCTACATGACAAACTGGCCATTCTTGCAGAGCAGCAACTCTGCATTAAAATAGTTTATTAGGATTCATTGTTGTATATTGGTACAAAGAGCAGATCAGAGTCACCAATGAGATAGAGAACTTCAGTGATTCTGGCCCCTCCCATTTTTATCCACCTTAGGAACATGAAATGCTGCATTATATACTGACTCACAACCATTGTTCCAACTATCTCAATATTGTCAGTTATGATTGGCAACTCTTCTCCAAGATGTTCAGTAAAAAATTCACCTAGCCTTGCCATGGCAGCCACAGAGCTTGGGAATTTTACATGCAAAGCACATACAGTATCTTACCATTGCACTAACATCTCTCCCTGATTCCCCATGGAACTGTCTGAAAGGGACAATTGTCTTACCCCACAGCCCAGTCCATTGCTTGGCTCACAGACTATTCTTCTCACTTCTGGCTCAGGAAGCAGGCCAGCACCACATCCTGGGGTGGGACACAGGACACCACCCATTTGCAAAACGTACTCTTCAGTGCCATAGCGTTGGTAACGATTGTACTGCAAAAGGGAGGGGGAGAGAGGAATGCATTTAGTGTAGTTTTAAATGCTTTTCAAAATTTCCAATAATGTATTTCACCAGTCTATCCTATTAATCCTATTAATCTTTTTCTTGCTGAAATCAGTCATGCTTGCAAGCACTTACCCAAAAGTACTCAATTTCTGGCTCTACTCTTTTGTTTTGTCTTTTAATTTTCATGTGTAAATACTCCTTAAAAATCAGTTCTGTTGTTGTAAGTCATAGGCAAGAGAAGTGATTTACTGGGTTCAAATTGACGGGAAAGCCATATTTTGCTACAGAACTTGACATTTTTTATTGGCTCAGCTAAAAAAATCATGCCATTATAGCACATATCAAGTGTTATTTTTTGCAATACAGAAAGCCAAAGAAATACACAAATCTGAAAAAAAGAAGATCGTACTAAATGCATTCACACATGTCACTATCCAGTACTGTCTCCCTTCTTTACTGCTGAAGTGGTATTTTCTATGTATCTTTTTTTAAAAAAAAAAATTCTGCATCATTTCAGTAAGAAATTATGTAGTTCAGTTAGGCAGACAAGCTTATCAAACAGCTGAATGCTATTTTCATTGATAATATGATTCATGCTTTCAGTTATATTTACTAACCTCCCTCTCCTCAGGAGGAAAGAAATCTTAATTTGTTTCTAATGAATATTTTAGAGCTATCCCACACACCAAACCAATCTAGATGTAATGGCAAACTGGGATAAGATCCATACCTCTTTGCTCGTTTCCTTAACCTCTGCTTGCTGTGACTTATATAAAATAGATGAAATGATTTCATAAGGTGATCCGGAAAGAGGTTTTGGAATGGTCAGGTGCTTATATAGGTATTTACCCTTTGCTTTGGACCCATTAGAAGTATATTTGATGCCATTAAAACGGCTGCAGATATAGCTGAGTCTTGAGCAAAGCACCCACATAATTTTTCACGTGATTTTTCACTTAAAACACTTGTAAGCATGACTGATTTCAAATACAGAGCTAGCCAGCCTGGCAAAGTTAAAACTTCTGCAATATTGGTGTTGTTTTTCAGGAGATAAATCTTTGTTACCAGCCTCAACTCTGCCATGAATTCATGAAGTTAAATGGATAGAGAGAAGGCTATAGAGAGAAAGCCAGACCTTCATTGACAGTGGCTTTCTCTATGAGGGTAACTAAATAAAGTAGTAGATTTCTTAGATGGCAGAGGAGACTGTCCATGGAGTATGGGGCACTCCAAAATGACATTTTCCTAGAGGCAGGAAAATGTCATTTTTGAGTGCCCTATACCCACCAATCCATTTCCCCTAAAAGTTAAAACAAAGAAGAAGAAGAAGAAGAAGAAGAAGAAGAAGAAGAAGAAGAAGAAGAAGAAGAAGAAGAAGAAGAAGAAGAAGAAGAAGAAGAAGAAGAAGAAGAAGAAGAAGAAGAAGAAGAAGAAGAAGAAGAAGAAGAAGAAGAAGAAGAAGAAGAAGAAGAAGAAGAAGAAGAAATATTTTCACTCATCCCAGCCATTTGCAGTTTGTGTGTATGGTGAAATACATTTTCAATACTTATATATGGAACTTTTAAAATTATGACTTCCCAAGTTGCTTTAAAACAAGACATTCCATCTACCATTTCAGGATTTAGATTTTATCAGCCAGTCTAGTGCATCCTTAAGAGTACTGAACTGGAACTTGGGAGTTCTAGGTTCAAGTCCCCTGTTGAACCATGAAAATCACTGAGTGACCTTGGGCCAACCATCCTCTCTGAGATCGGACTACCTCATAGGGTTGTGGTGAAGTTAAAGTAGGAATAAGGCAGCCATGTGTGCCACCTTGAGCTCACTGGAGGAAAAGTGGGATAGGAAGGTAAGTAATAATAACTAACATTTATTAATAACTACATAAATAAGGCCAGGAGAAGAGAACACTACTAAAAAAAGAGGGGATTAGAATTAATTTTATCTTGCAATTCCACTCTCCCAAATGTTTAAATAATCATAAGCAAATACTTTACAAAATGGAGAGTTACACTTTTCTCTGCCACTTACTTTTTTTCCTTTCCTCTATTTGACTTAACCCATTTACAAACCATAGGGGAGAAAAGGTCATATCCAAAACACAGTAAAGCTGTCACTTGCCAGGATACCTGACAGATCTCTCCCCCCCACAAGCTTCCTCCTTGCTAAATGTTCAAATATCCTCTCACAAAGTGCCAGAGAATCCCTTCCTTCTCACTGTTTTGGTCAAGCTGAGTCAGCCTGCTGGCAGTACAGTCCTTCACAGATCTACCTACTCAGAGTGAGAAACAGGACCAACTACAGTGGTGCCTCGCAAGACGAAATTTATCCGCTCCATGGTTAATGCCATCTAGCAAAAAGTTCTTCTTGCGAGGCACGGTTTCCCATAGGAATGCGTTGAAATTGAATTATTGTAATGCATTCCTATGGGGGAAAAAGTCCAAAACAAAATTAAAATAAAGTCACCATGTACTGTAGACTGAGCCTGGCTCCTCACAGTGCCTTGGTAGCCCCGAAAAGCAGGAAAAAGAGCGCCAAACAGCTCAGAGCCAGCACCCAGCAGTGAGCCGGCAGCCATTTTGTGCTCTTCTCTGCTCCCTCCCCGCCTCACAGCTGATTGGCACAGGGTCTTAGAAACTTTACCTGGGCTTGCCCAGCACCAAAAAAGAGCTGGAAATAGCTTCCCCACGGCCCCTCCACAGCTTTCAGAGGCTTACCCGGGGGCAGGGGGAAAGCACAATTTTTTTTATTTCCAGCTCTTTTTCAGTGCTCGGCAAGCCTGGGGAAGCCTCTAAGACCCAACGTCGATCAGCTGTAAGGCGGGGAGAGAGTGGAGAAGAGAACAAAATGGCTGCCGCTTCCCTGCTGGTTCTGGGCTCTGATGCTGCTGGTAAAACTGGCAGGAGACCTGTGAAAGGGGGACCTCTGAAAGCAGCACTGGGTGGGGGGTGTCCCCCCGCAGCAAAGTGGGCCCTGCTTTGTCTTGCGAAGCAGGGCCATAGGAACATTTGTCTTGCAAGGAACCAAAACCCTAGCCAGACTCATTTGTCTAGTGGGTTTTTCATGCCGCGAGGCGTTCGTCTTGCAAGGCACCACTGTAAGTTCAGTGGCAATTCCTCCTTTGTATGTTCATACAGAATTTCCACAAGAATGCTGAAATGATGGCACTGTAAACTGATAGAGCTTCCCTTGCTGGAAGCTTAGGATTGGGGACTGAGCATGAGGTGGAAGTGCTGGTCGGCCAGCACAGGGAAACTCCATTGACATGATGTTACATGCATCCTGGAGGGCCACAGTTTTCATGTACAACTGGGGAAAGCTGTTTTTATGGATTACACCTCTCAGAAACCCTGGCCAGCATGGCAAGTAGCCAATGACCATGCTGACTAGGGACTGTGGGATACAGAATCTGGGAACAGCAACTTTTGTATGCCTTGGCTTGGAAATACTCTGGAAACATGGTAGCTTTGCTAGAAGAAAGAGCAAAAAAGGCATTGTTCTGCTAGATGCATTTGTGTGTGCAGAAAGTGCAACCCTGGATCTGCTGAAACAAAAGCTTATCCCCACCTTTAAATCTCACCCCTTCACTAGATCTACCGTAAAGGTAACGTAACTAAATTCCCTCCACTTGGTTTCAGTGCAAGAAGTTATTTCTGGTTAAAACCCCAGAGTAGAGCTACTTTTGGACTGAATGGAGCTGGAAGGTGGCAGGGTTTGAAAAGTGAGGGACTTCCCCTCCCCAGCCCCATTAGAAATGCTATCTAGGTGGAAAAGACTTTCACATACTTGCTCACACAAGTTGAGGAAATGCCACAAGACTTTTTCTTAAAATTACAAAAAGAACAGATTTGTGAGATGTTTTCAGAACTTTTGGATTTATACAACTCAGTAAATATATTTAAATTGCTTCTGCACAAAGCTTTGAGAATATTTTCTGCCTTTATTGTTCACAAAAAGGAGATCCGAAGTCATAAGTCTACTCAAAGAAACTAGATCAAGGAAGGAAAAAATATGCAAAATAGCAGCAGCATTTAGATATCTGTACTACAGCATCTTTCAAAGGAAAGCACATTTAAAGGACATGGGAAATACTTTGGAGCTCTTATCCAAACACATGATATCATTGTCCCAAATCATTTCAAGATGTTTTGAAGCTTTATAGTAGAGTTCCAATGAACGCAAAATACTCTCTGTCTTCTCCTTGGCCTAACAAGACTTGCAGCATAGCATGAAATGTCTTTGATTTAACTCTTCGGTGTTTGTGCATTTAACTCTTCAGTGATGGAAAAGGGGTATCCTTCTCTGTTCCACCAGTTTGCCCACTGTTTGTTATTTTGGCAGTAAGAATTGCCATTGGTTTCCTACTATGCCATGAACTTTGACCACATGGTGCCATTTGACGATTACTGTATTTTTCCGTTTATAAGATGCCCCCCCTTTTAACCCCCAAATTAAGAAAACTTAGCTTTAAGTAGTCAGCCTCTGGGCTCAGAACACGCGGTCATTAGGAGTCCCTGTTGAATCTGAGCCTACAGGTTCCACCTCCAATGAGGAGTGTTCCAATTGGTTTGTTCAGCATCAGCTGACATCAGTTCCATACGGCTCGTGACTGGAGGAAGCCAAGTCTCCTGACTGGAGGAAGCTAAGCCTTGTGATTGAAGGAAGCCTGTTTACAGAGGCACGGTAGAGGCCACTTTGTTCCCTCCGTGTTCTCTGCATACTTTTGTGTATAACACCCCCTCAATTTTTAGTGTAATGATTTTAGGAAAAAGCAATGTCTTATACACAGAAAAATATGGTAGTTCATCATTTTCAGTTCTGTCCTCTGCTATAGTACATTTTGTCTCCCTTATTTAATTCACCATTCAGAACTGCAGGAAACCATGATAATGCTTTAATACAGCAGATCAATGCTCTGTCTAGCATAGCAATGTCTATCTGGCTCTTCAGGATTTCATGGAGAAGACTTTTTCATCACTGTACTTGGGGTTTTTACTGGAGGCTCTGAGTACATCTCAGTCCAAAGCACCTATTCTGTTACTAAACTTTGTGCCCACCTGCTTCCCTCTGTGAATCATGATCACCAAGGCACTAATCTTAAATCTGTTTTCAAGACCTTTAATCTCCTCCACACAGGTCTTAAAGAAGGGGCAAGGGTGTGTGTGCACATGTGTATTGTGTGTAATAGAGGACACATATTACTAAGCCTGTCTTTATTGTGACATTTCTTAAATTCAGAAAATAGCTGGCTGGTAGATGTTAAAGATCATGACTAAGAGATCACTAAAAGAGCAAAGATGGGTAGATCATACAAGGTTTAAATACATACTTTTTGCTCAGGAATACTTTGTCCTCCTGCTTGACTGTCTGCCATTTTACACTGCCTGCTTACTGCAGGAGTCTTGAGTTGAAACACCGTGGCAGATAGCAGATGTACCAATTAATAACCTGTCAAGGCTGATGGATGGGATAAAAAAAGTCTCATGCACACATATATACACGCAAACCCCTACTGTGTGTCTGTATGTGTTCCTCTCCCCAATTTTGGGCACTGGGAGGTTCATGAGAGATATTGTGCTTCCCTGGAGAGGGAGGAGGCTGTCTCATTAGCGTCTATCTTTCATGACACCATGGTGCTGCCTTTCAGATGTTAACTCACCTGCTCCTCGCCCAGAATTCTGAAATGATGCAGCTCTTTAATCAGGGAATCTGGACAGCCAGCTGCAGTAAAGAAACATAGAGAAATACAGCTTAGAACTTATTTTCATTGGCTCTGGGGGAGTGATATACTGCAAGCAGACACAGAGATGTAGCACCAAAGATGGATACCGAGCTTAAGTAGCATCGTAAAATGTTATTGAAACTGGAGTAGATATACTGTATTAGCTGACAAGCCAGGCATACAATATTTCAGAACATGCTTGGAATGCTTCGATGGATTGTACTCTTCTTCTTTATGTCCTAGCCTTTCCTCCACAGGATGAGAAAGAGGGAAATTAACAAGGAATGCTTTTTGCAGGATTTCTAAATTCAAGGCATGTAAATGAGAGGGGCTTGGAAAGAGCATTATCAGAGCTCTAAGTAGGCTGGGTCCATTACTTCCACCAGGGGCTTACTTTTTATAGGAAAATATCTTTGTTTTCTTTTCTGTCCACAGGTGTTAATGAAAGCAAGTATACTGTATGACAGGCACCAGTACCATGTTTCCTTGAAAATAAGACAGGGTCTTATATTATTTTTTTGCTCTAAAAACACACTAGGGCTTATTTTCAGGGGATGTTTTATTTTACAGTCATGTCATCTTCTTCTGATTGCTGCCCAATGCTGCACAATGGCGGAGGGTGGGGTTTCACTTAACTGGGGCTTATTTTTGGAGTAGGGCTTATATTATGAGCATCCTGAAAAATCATACTAGGGTTTATTTTCAGGTTAGGTCTTATTTTCAGGGAAACAGGGTACTCTGGAGTCAAAGATGCACAATGCATGCCTTTAGCAACCTCAGAGATAAGCAGAAACCATCCTGTTTATTGGATTTTTTTTACCTTCAGAACAGTAGTTATGGATATGGAAGGATCACAGACATGAGATGTACTGTATTCCTATATGTCTGTGTCAGCTTCTGATGAAAAGACCCAAATGAACCTTTGTGTGCCTTGCATTAGGCACTTCGTGTTTTAAAGTAATCAAGTATCAAAATGATAGCCAGCAAGGCACAATGGTTGGAAAGTTCATCTAGGACCCTGGATCTAGAGCCCACTGAGGCCTCAAGCATGCTGGGAGTCTCGCTGGTTGTCTCTCTCCAGGAAAGCACTATGCGTCTCTGAGCCAGTTATTATCTCTCATGCCTCAATGGGATCTAGATCCTAAGTATCTGACCAACTTCACAGGGTTGTTGTGAGGACAGTGTGGAGAAGGAGACCTCATTGGATGACAGGTGGGATATAAACATAAATAAGAATTATTCAAAAATGTTCTAACTTTATTTAACTCTTGTAAGGTTTTATGTATACATATATGCAGATTTTTGGTTTCCATTCTTCCATCTTTTGAAAAATAGCATACCTCTTGGGGTTTTACAATTTGAAGGAATTATCATGCAAACAACATTTCTGGAGAGATGCTTGCTTTGTTTCATTTTGGTTAAAAAGGCATCTGAACAACTCTTCAAATGGTTCAATGTTCTATACCAGTTAGAAAATAAAATTATTTAGATGTACTGAAAACTTATGGACACTGAAACATAAGAAGTGAGGGAGGAATCTGCAGCCTCTCCTGCCTGATGGGTACACCACATTTAAAACCCAGCTCTTCTGTGCTACCTCTTCCCCAGACTCCCCCGCCTCCCACATAGCCCAACAGGAACCTTGTATTTCAAAAACAAGCATTGTGGGTGGGTGGGGGACACATGCAGATTATTTGGCAAGCTCTTATTTAAAGAGCTGGGTGGAAAACGTCAGTCAAATGTGACTGGGGGTGAAGGTGAAACTATACCCCCCAAGCTTGTTTGCAGCCAAAAGTCTTTTCGGAACTGTGAAGCTCAGTTTCTCAGCACTGAACTCAACCATCTGAATTGGGCCCTACAGGCAAATGGCTACTCCAAAAATGAAATCACAAGAGCCATCAAACCAAGAAAACAACACGGAACTGAAGAAGAAAAACAGCCATCCACAAACAAAGTATTTCTGCCATACATCAAAGGGGTCACGGACCGCATGGGGAAATTTTTGAAAAAACACAATCTACAAACAGTATTCAAGCCCACCACAAAAATACAACAAATGTTATGGTCAGCAAAGGACAAAAGAGACCCCCTCACCACTGCAGGCGTATACCGGATACCTTGCAGTTGTGGCCAGGTATACATTGGAACCACAAAACGAAGCATCCACACCAGAATCAAAGAACATGAGAGACACTGCAGACTAAAACAAGCAGAAAAATCTGCAGTAGCTGAGCATGCTCTAAAACAAGCTGGACATGAAATTCTGTTTCAAGATACTGAAGTACTGGACAACACCAGCAATCATTACATCAGACTGCACAGGGAAACCATTGAAATCCACAAGCACCAGTGGAACTTCAACAAAAAAGAGGAAAGCTTGAAACTCAACAAAACTTGGCTTCCAGCTCTGAAAAATACAGCGTGTAAAAGGTCAACAACCTCTACCCAGCCACAAGGACCAGGGATCACTACACACAAAAGACCAGCTAATAACACCCATCAGTCACAGTGACAGACAATCTCTTCTCCTTATCACAACAATACACCCACAACAAGACACACTAATCACCCTTCTCCTGAATAGGACAAAAGCCTATCTCACAGCCATAAATACTCCACTCCCAAGCAAACTACACCAGAGCACAGAGTGCTGTCCTCTGAAGATGCCGGCCACAGAGACTGGCGAAATGTTAGGAAGAACAACCTTCAGAACATGGCCAAAGAGCCTGAAAAACCCACAACAACCATTAGATCCCGGCCGTGAAAGCCTTCACGAATACAAAAGTCTTTTTGTTTTGTATTCCACAGGACACATGTGGACATGCTTTTACCCCAGTCTGCCCTCAGCCCCCAAAATCTCTTTTGATTTTTAGTGAAACTTTTTTCAATTAAAAAAAGACCTCATTGCAAGCTTTACAATCCATAATTGCTGCAGTAATGTTTTTAAGATGCAAATTAGCCTCTTTGCCATGCCCCTCCTCCTTTATATGTACTCCTTCAAGTGTGTGGCCTCCAGGCTGCTAGCCTATGAGGAAGATGTCCCTTTGCCCCACTGAGATCACCCACTTCCAGTGTAGACAATAATGCTTAAAAAACCAAATGTGATACAATAAAATACTAGCATCAGACAACCACAATAAAGATGTCAACATAAAGTTATGAAGCAGGCCAAGGAGTTATACACATTAAAATGCTTTAAGATTCAAATATCTAACTTGCATATATTAATGTCATTATTCTGCTTTAACAGTAAAGAAAAGTATTTAAATGTAAATCTGTTGTTTGGTGCTGATTAAGATCAAAACAAAAATCATGGCTGTTTTGTAATAGCTCTTCCTTGACTAGTAGAAAATACTTTCCCCAAAATTTTAAATCACAAGAATTTTCTCATGAAAGCTCAAGATCTTTTTAAACCTGCAGAAACTCAAGGTTACTAGTGTTTTTTAATTTTAAAAACTGGGATGTTTACAGAATACCAGAAATGAGCTCTTTTTGTATGTGTACTAGGATGAGTCACCTCTCAGATGCACACTTTAGTGAGATGACAGAGTTTGAAAGTGACAGGAAATCTCAAGCCCTGGTCACATGAGGGAAATGTTCTCTAGTTATCCCCCAGTTAGTTTGTTGCTTTTGTTCCTGGTCACACAACACAGAGACAAGATTGAGACATCAATAAGTTCTTGGGACGTTCGTCCCAGGATATAAACCATGTGAGCACAATTCAGTATAACAGAGGTATGGAAAGTATCGGAAGAACTAGAAAACATTTCCCTCATGTGACCAGGGTATCAGAATAATACTTTCAGGGGGGTAGGCTCAGTTACCAGTCTAGACTCCTAGTAGGGTAGCAGCAAGAGCCATTTGAGAGTTTGGGGGGAATAAATAAATTCTTGAAGGAATGTGATACTGGTGAGGGATCTTTCATACACAACCCATTTGATAGTCAAGTACTTCACAGAAGGCGGCAATAGTAAACTACGTCTGAAAACATCCTACCTTAAAAACCCTATGATGAGAAAATTCAAAATTTTTAAGAAGACAGAGCTGGAGGATGAAACTCCCAGATTGGAAGGCATTTCTGTTCAAGCTATACACTGAACATATCATATGAAAAGGTAGAATAGATTCAGAGGAAGGAGGAGTAAAGATGGGTGGAAGAAATACAAATGGTTTAAGATATGCATATTATATTGCTGGCACAAAGCAACAACACCTTAAATGATTACTGAAATATAAAGAGGAATGTGCAAGAGCAGGGTTATAGTTCAATAATAAGAAGTCAAATATCATGATTACAGAAGAATTAGTTAAATCTAATGTTGACAATGAAAAAATAAAATTTTATTCAATCGCTAATCCAGATGGAGGCTGTGGCTAAGAAATCAAAGGTCTCAGACTGGGAGGGGCAGGTATGAGGGAACACATCCTTAAGTGCAGAGGTTGTCAAACCCCGGTCCATGACCCGGTGCAGGTCTGTGGCCAGACTGGGCCACGGAGACTGACCTCCCCCCCTGCACGCACTCCCCTCTCCACGGCTTTTTTGTGCACACACATGTGTGCCAGTGCTGGTGTGAGCACTCCCCCACCCCTTCATGCATGCACCTGAGTGCCCGCATGAGGGGGTACCCCACCTTCCTCAAAGGCTCAGCCGGTCTGCGGTCCCAAAACAGTTGGGGACCGCTGGTTAAGTTGATTGGGGGTGTTGATGGAAACCAAGGCTATTGTCCACACTATTGTATTCCTGATTGCTATACATGGATGCAAAAAGCTGGGAAGTGAAGAAAAGAGAATGGTGTGACACTGGAGGAGAACTTTAGAGATATTATGGATAACCAGAAAGGCAAATAAGTAGATTCTATATCAAATCAAACCTGATCTCTCTAGAAGCTATAATGACAAAACTGACAGTATTGTACATGGGACATAACATGAGAAGACTCATAGGAAAAGACAGTAACACTAGAAAAAGTTGACTATAGTGGGAGAAGAGGAAGATCTAACATGATATTAATTTACTGAATAAAAGAAGCCATAGCCTTTAGTCTTGAAGACTTGAGTGGGGTTGTTACTGAGCCTGGTGCTTTTCAGTATTTATATTAATGACTTGGATGAAGGAGTGAGGGGAATGCTTGTCGAAATTGCAGATTTTACAAAATTGAGTGGAATAGCTAATACAGAAACAAAATTCAAAATGACCTTGATAAGATGGAGCACTGGGTCGAAAGCAGCAGAATGAAATTCAACAAGGATAAGTGCAAAGTCCTGCACCTTGGAAAAAGAAACCAGTTGAACAGCTACAAGATTGGGGATACCCGGCTCAGCAAAACTACGAGCGAGCAGGATCTTGGAATTGTTGTAGATCACAAGCAAAATATGAGCCAACAGTGTAATGTGGCTAGAAAAAAGGCAAATGCTATTTTAAGCTGCATTTATAGAAGTATAGTTTCCAAATCCCACGAGGGGCTAGTCCCCCTCTATTCAGCACTCATTAGGCCTCACCTTGAGTATCGTGTCCAGTTCTGGACACCACACTTCAAGAAAGATAGTAACAAATTGGAACAAGTTCAGAGGAGGGTGACAAGGATGATCAGGGGGCTGGAAACCAAGCCTTATGACGAAAGGCTGAAAGAATTGGACATGTTTAGTCTTGAGAAAATAAAACTAAGGGGGATATGATAGCACTTTTCAAATATTTGAAAGGCTGTCATACAGAGGAGGGGCAAGATCTGTTCTTGATCATCCCAGAGTGCAGGACAAGTAACAATGGGCTCAAGTTAAAGGAAGCCAGATTTTGGCTGAATATCAGGAAAAACCTCCTGTTAAAGCAGTACGACAGTGGAACCAGTCACTCGGGAGTTGGTGAGTGCTCCAACACAAAAAACTTGAATAATCACCTGGCAGATATGCTTTGACTGTATTCCTGCATTGAGCTGGGGGGTTGGACCTGATGTCATTATAGGCCCCTTCCAACTTCACTTTTCTATGATTCTATGACAGGACCTTGTGGAAGTCTTGTTGAATCCCTTCACTATGAGAAAGGCAGCATAAAATGCAATAAATAAATAAATTCGTAGAGTCTCCATAAGTCAAAGGCAACTTGATAGCACATAACAAAGTGGGATAATGGTTGTTGTGGGTTTTTCGGGCTCTTTGGCCGTATTCTGAAGGTTGTTCTTCCTAACGTTTCGCCAGTCTCTGTGGCCGGCATCTTCAGAGGACAGGAGTAGCACAGTAACCAGAGCACAAAGTGCTACTCCTGTCCTCTGAAGATGCCAGCCACAGAGACGCAAAACGTCAGGAAGAACAACCTTCAGAACATGGCCAAAGAGCCCGAAAAACCCACAACAACATTAGATCCTGGCCATGAAAGCCTTCGCGAATACAAAGTGGGATAAGTTATACACACAAAGATAAATAATTATTTGCAAGGGAAACAAAGCCTTGCACACTAATAAATGCTGAGATATTCTTCAAGCCTTTTTCCAGAACATTAAATAGTTGAAACCAACTAGAATGCTGATGCAAATGAAAGACCTTTAACATATCTGATGAAGTGATGAAGCGCTGTATCTATGGCACTGATATCACACTGAGGGTGTCATACTCTCATGCCAAATGATTTAGTGACTTCATCATACTGGAGTTAATTAAATGTTTTGAGGTTTGCAACACCCTTTTCTCTTTCATAAAGTCTGTCTTCATCTGAGAGATAATAAGTTGGGATGAAGCGCTGATGTTCTAGCCCAAGTATTTCGTGACACTTTCAAAGAAGTTTAGAAAATTAGAGGGACAAAGCAGAACCCTGCAAAAATCAAGTGGATATTTTATCAACAAGGTATGCCCTTCTGCATGTTTGACTATTTTATTTTCAAGTGATTCTCACCAATTTATCAGCTTATACCGTATTTTTCGCTCCATAAGACGCACCTTTCCATAAGACGCACCGATTTTTTAGGAGAAGAAAACAGGAAAATATAATCTGTTTTCTTCGCTCCATAAGATGCACAGACTTTCCACCCCCCTGTTTTGTGGGAAAAAAGTGAGTCTTATGGTGCAAAAAATACAGTAATTTCCTGGATCTCCAATAATTTCTCTAAACCTGATCTTATAACTGGTGTTTCACATATTCTTTCCATTCTACCACTCTATGAAAATTATCCAATATTCCAAATACAGTAATCCCAACGAATAGATATACCCTTTTGAGGTTTTTAACCATAGCTACTGTATCTGCTGAAGAGACATGCAGAAAACTGCCTTATATCAGTTCAGCCAATTGGTCCATTTACACATGTATTTTCTAGGTATATACTAACAGGACCACAGTATCCACAATATTAGTACCCACAGCACTTATCTGTTGCCTGAAAATATTAAATGACACCCCCCCATACATATTTCCAAGGTGTATTACCAGAACTGGCCATTATAGGGAACCAGATTGTGTTATATATAATGTTTCTATTCCCACACTTTTTGGCATCGTGAGGGGAACTTGGAACCTATCACCTACAGATACCACAGTCCTACTGCAGACTCTCCTGTATCTATATAGACTCTAGAACTGCAGCCACTGAATCTCAATAAGAAGAAAATATAATTGAGTCTCCAATCCTAAACAAAAGTTCTTAGAAGCTCCATTGGGCGCAATGAAACATATTTCAAATAAGCATTTCCATAGGATTTTATTATTAAATACATGGTTGTCCTTCACTATTAATCCCTGTTAATCTTAATTAAGTACACAGCATCTTCCATTCCAAGGACAATGTCTATATCAATCCCATTTTACTGATGGGCACTCTAAGGTATTTTCTGTTTGTTTATTCCTAATAGAGACCAACAGAGGAAAAAAACAAAGACAGACACCAGGGAGACAGCAACCACAGCAAGCAAACAAGAAGAAATGATGGGAGTTCAGCAGGGGAACAAAACTTTGGGTTTCTGAATATAGTTTTATATTTGTAGACTTTCCCAATGTCCATCAAGGCAAACAAGAAAAAAGAAAGGGCACTCATAGATAAACAGAAGAAAGTTAACAGGGATTATGGAGGGAAGAGACACTTTTACGGTGGTGACCTGGAAAGTGTGTGAAACATTTGGCTTTGTGCCTGAGAAGAACACAGTTGGAAGAAAAAGTGAAAGATCCGCAGCAGTGAGTGACCACGGTTAAGACAAAATGAAGAGTACAAAGACAGAACTCTTGAGCAGCAGCAGCAGCCAGGGGAAGCCCAGGAGGTGGGAGAACAGCAAGACAAAGCAGAGACAGAGAATGTTGAGCAGAGACCAAACATAGCCCCATTCACTCCTGGCGAATGAGTGGCTACAAAGGTGGTGGTGGTGTGAGGGAATTGGATTTTGAGATCATAGTCCTGGAAGATGGACTGCTTGCAAATGATGGGTTGAACCTAACAAGAATTGGGAAGAACATGTTCGGCCAAAGCACGAAGTTCATCAGGAGGGCTTTAAACTCAATTTATTTATTTAATTTATTTAAGTTAAATCCTGCCCATCTAGACCGAAGTCTACTCTGGGTGGCTAACAACATACAAGAATAATAAAATAAACAACATCATTTAAACCATCAGGACAACAATAAATTAAGTACAGTACTGACAGGAGGAAAGGCCTGCCCAAAGTGCCAGGTCTGGAGTTGGCTCTTAAAAAAAAAACAGCAAGGGAGCCAGAGAAATTTCGGGGGGGGGGGGAGATTGTTCCAGAGGCGAAGGGCCACTGCCGAGAAGGCCCGCTTTCTTGTTCTTTAGGCCTCCCTCGGTGTTAGGCCCCTCAGCCACCCATCTCACTAAAGCGAGTGATTCAGGTAGATCTAGGTGGGAGGAGGCGTTTGGCCAGATATTGAGGTCTTAAACCATTTAGGGCTTTATATGTCACTAGTACTTTGAAATCAATGCAGAAATGAACTTGCAGCCAATGCAGGGCAGCCAGAGTAGGGGAGATATGTTGGTGTTTTATCATCCCAGTAAGAAGTCTGGCTGCTGAGTTCTGCACAATTTGAAGCTTCTGCATCTATCTCAAAGGTAGCCCCATGTAGATTGCATTACAGTAGTCTAATCTTGAGACTACAAGTGCATGGACCAGAGTGGTAAGGGTCCCCACATCAAGATAGGAATGCAGCTGGGCAATCTGCAGAATATGAAAATAGGCAGAATGGACCACTGACGCTACCTAGGTCTCCATGGTGAGCGCCGAGTCAAGATGAACCCCCGGACTGTGAACCAAATTCTTTGTGGTGAGAGTCACCCCCCCCCGAAAGAGAGAGTTCCCCAAACCACTGACATCAGGGCCACCCACCCTCAGGACCTCCATCTTGTCCGGGCTCAGCCTCAGACCATTCACCTGCATCCATCCCAGTATGGCCTCCAGACAATGCTGGAGGGACAAAACGGCATCCACTGTTGATGAAAAAAAGGAGCTGTAGAGCTGGGTGTCATCAACGTACTTATGACACAAAGCCCCACACCCCCTGATGACTTGACCCAGTGGCCTCATATAGATATTAAACAGCATTGGGGATATAATCGAGCCCTGCGGGACCCACAATTAAGATTCCATGGAGCCAATACACTCTTCCCAAACTGTACTCTCTGGGGGGGTCCTCCAAGAAGGATCGAAGCCAGGCTAGCATCAGACCACCGATTCCCAGCTCGGAGAGCCTTCCCAGAACGATACCGTGGTCGACGGTATTGAAGGCAGCTGAGATATTGAGAAGGATCAACAGAGACATTTTGCCCTATGTGCCTCCCTCAACAGGCCATCAAACAGTGCAACCAGTGCCGTTTCTGTACGTGGCGCAGCCTGAAGCCCGACTGAAATGGATCCAGGGCATTGGTTTCATCCAAAAGGGCCTGGAGCTGGTCAGCCACCACCCTCTCCACCACCTTGCTGAGGAAAGAAACACTGGCGATAGGCCTATAATTGCCAATGTCATCCGCCGCCAAACCTGGTTTCTTCCTAATGGGCCTAATGAGTGTCTTCTTGAGGGCAGTTGGAAGAGAGAGAGGGACAGAAGCTCAGAGGTAAAGTTAGATGAAGGCTTATGCACAATAAGAGGAAAAGACTGAGTAAGTCTAATGGGGCCCAATAATAATTTTCACAAAAATGTAGGAAGGAAAGCAGAGCTTAATAGTAATAATAATAATAATAATAATAATAATAATAATAATAATAATAATAATAATAATAATAATAATAATAATAATAATAATAATAATAATAATAATAATAATAATAATAATAATAATAATAATAATAATACATTATTTTTTGAAAGAAAGGCAGGTCACAAATCACAGAATTTCCAGTATTTATATATGAATGCCAGGAGTATCTGAAATAAACAAGAAAAACCGGACATCTCAATTCAGGGGTAAATATGACTTACAGTACTGGGGAGCTCTTCACTTTCCTCAGAAAGGGACACTTCCCTTTCATGACAACTGAGATTTTGATTCACTAAATAAGTGGATAGCCTAAGTCAGTCAAGCTGTACTCTTTGGACTTGCTAAATTCGTTTGAACTTTGCTGTTTGAATCATGAGGCTGTATATATAACAGATCTAAAACCCAAAGTAAAATAAATGTGTGGTTTTTTTTAAAGAGTACACAAGAATATCTGTAACCTTCTTTGTCTGGATCAGATCCCCTCTTTACTGGTACAGTATTCATACGTTTTAGAGCAGAAACATCATGGCATGAAGATGGGGTGAGAGGTGCTTTGCACTGTTGGCACACTAGGTATTTAGCACAATCAACCCAGTTCATGAAAAGATTTTTCTTCTTTGTGTCGTATTCAAAAAGTATTTGAAATCTCCAAAGCAAGTTCTGCTCTTGGATTTGTACCTTCATGCTAGCAGTGCTCTTTGATGATTATCAGCTTTCCTCCCCAAGAAATCGAGAGAGGTCAGGAGTTTTCAGCATGTGGTCAGAACAATTCTAAGACAGAAGACTTTCTTCTCAGAGAAAGCCAACTACAGCTGAATAAAATTCACCAGGCAGTAAAAACAGATGCCCAAGAATTTCTTCTCTAACTTAACTGGAGGCTCGAATGAGTGCTAGAATGGAACACATCATAGGCAAAAGGCATTCATTTTTGAAAAATGAATTAAACTGGGGAAAAAATCTTTTAAAAACTATTATCTGATGCTTTAGGGCAAAGCAATGTAAAAACCTTCCTTCCTTCCTTCCTCCATCCCTCCCTCCCACCCCCCTTTCTAAATCTCCATGTATATAGGTATTTGTAATTAACAATACCAGGTTTGTAGCAGAAGAGCTCTGTACACCTGAATAGGGTATACGGAGGAGGAGAGCGCTGGTGGGGCTGTTTTAGAGTCAAGGAGAGGTACTTAGGAGATGTAGTCTAGAGTTTATTAGAAAAAGTCTTTCTTGAGAGCCTAGAGAGTAAGTGTCGGAAAGTCAGAGAATCTGGGTATGACTTCCCTTTTGTTGTTTAGTCATTAAGTCGTGTCCGACTCTTCGTGACCCCATGGACCAGAGCACGCCAGGCCCTCCTGTCTTCATGACTTCCCTAGCAAGCTGAATTAGAGCAATTCAACTTGAATCTGATTTAGTCTCTTCTACAGTTCAGGTGATTGCACAAAGAACCCACATTATTTTGGTGCCAGTATCCATACTGTCCCAAATGATGAGATTTCATATGTGCCCACAGCCTTGCTTCCTTGCTAATCAGACTTAAGTCACACTGATGACTTGACTCAGATTCTACTTGGTGTTTTTTTTAATGGCTCTGACTCAAATCATGAGTTGGAACCCATTCACCTCTCCTTTATTTCTAGAGAGAAATACTTGTTTTAGTAGATACTCTTGGAAGTCTTTGGTATGAAGCTTGGAGCTTCATACCAAAGACTCAGACTCAGATTTGGGACTTAGTACCAGAGACTCAGCCTTGGACTTAAGACTCAGACCCCAAGACTTGCCAACATCCTTGATATTTACTTCTTATTGTTGTTTTGAGCTTTATCATTCATAAGTCAGAAGCTAACTTTCCCTTCATACCAATTGTGTGGTCCCTCAATAAAGTCCTTTTTGAAGGTTTAAGTCAAACTCTCCTTATTATTTTCTTATGTAAATAAGTAGAACTACAACAGACTACAAACATACAACAATACACTCATGCAAAATTACATGCTACCAGAAGGAACAAAGTGGTTAATTTAAAATAGAAAAACCCTTTTACAAAACCCTGAATAATAAAAGATACCAGCTTGGGGCAGGGAGGCTGTGGCTGGGGCAGAACAGAAGGGACAACTCCACAATACGTGGCTGAGGGTTTGGGGTGTGGTTAACACCTTCCCTTGTGAGGAATGGTGGCTTAGTTAAAGGCCTGGGTTTCCAACCTCAGGTAACCCAGGTGTTCTTGGACTGCAATTCCCAGAAACCCTAGCCAGCACAGCGGGTGATGAAGGCTTCTAGGAATTGCAGTCCAGGATCACCTGGGTTACCCAAGGTTGGGAACCACTGGTTTAAGGTATTAAAAGATGTTAAGAATGTGCCTGTGATAATCTGAGGAATGTGTGATCTACTAGTGTAAAAATCAGTGGAAAAGTTGTTGCTTCCTTGGGGTGTATGGTCACCACAAAGGGGAAAATGCACTTTTCTTCTGTGAGTGATCTACTACTGTACTATGAAAAGGCAAACCACTTTAGGAATGCTGCAATGAAATGGGCCAAAAAGATGTTCTGTTTTGGATGAATGATCTGATTTGCTAGGGTTGCCCATGTGATCAATGCAGGGAAATACTGATCTCAGTGTCAGATGACTTTGTACATGATGTACCCCAAATTTTTCAGCTCTGCCACTTTATGTCACCCTCCAAATGCCTGGCATCATTCTAAGAATCAAGACAAGCAGAATCCCTGACCAAAAAGAAATGACAACAAAACAATAATAAAGAGAAGAAGAAATGGTTGTTAATGGAGTTTAAATGAGAATTAAGAAAATAATAGAAACCCCTCCCTTCGTTTTTAGCTGGAAAATCAAAGTACAGTGGTGCCTCGCTTAGCGATGTTAATTCGTTCAGAAAAATCGCTGCTAAGCGATTTCATCGCTAAGCGAAATGCGGTTTCCCATTGAAATGCATTGAAAACTGGACAATCTGTTCCAAAAGGAACGAATTGCCGTTCTTAAGTGAAAATCGCCATAGGAAACATCGCTAAGCGAAATGCAGTTCCCCAATTGAAATGCATTGAAACCTATTCAATGCATCTCAATGCCGGAAAAATACAGCAACAAATTAAAAAAGAGTCAGAACAAAGTCAAATTTGTTTAACAAAGGGTCTATTAAGTGCACTTTATGATTTCAAACATTTTAAACAGTAAACTTTAACTTTATAAATAACAGAAAAACATTTAAAAAACAACAAACATGAGGCTGTTTAAACCATCATTAAGCGAAACAGGGGACCCAAAATTTAATTGCTATGCGAAGCATGGTCCCAACCATCGCTAAGCGAAAATCGCCCATAAGGCCCATCGCTAAACGAAGCACAAAAATGCTCCAAAAAAGTTGTCACTAAGCGGTTTCATTGCTAAACGGAGTGCCCGTTAAGCGAGGCACCACTGTATTTGTAACCCTCTTGCTATATTATTACAGTACCGCTTGACAAGACTATTGTACAATCTTAAATAATAGGTTCTCTATGTTTTAACCTTGGGTGATATTAAGGGGTTAATTCTAATTAAATAGTTTGTGCATGTCCTGCTATTTTGTATTTTCTTCATATGTTTATGCCACTGAATTTGTGCATAGTATTCAGTGGTTAATGCTGAAGGTATGTTTGTTTTTCTATATGTTTTTGTCATCAAGGTTGTGAAGCTTCCATGGATATTTTCAATGCGAAGTCAAGTTATATATAGAAGATGGATCCTTTCTTCACTGGGTCTGCTGTCTTTACATTTTCCTCAGCTGCCTGCAACTGCAATCCTTCCCTGTCACTTTGGTCACATCTGTCAGCATGAAGTAAAAACAGAGGCAATATGCAGTAATTGTGACACTACACAGAGGGACCTCACAGGAAGATCAGCAGGTGCAAGGTGGAAATGGACCCTTACGGGTGAAATACTAAACTGCAGGTAACAGCTTCCCACTGAAGGCTTTGGAATAGGCTGATTCCATCCACCCAAGTTGGCTACTGGATCTTGCTGTGAAGCAGAAAAGGCTTCCTGTTTCATCAGACTCCAGAGGATGACAGGAAATGAAATGATGGATGAGGTGGGGCTTGCTTTATGACTTGCAGTTCTGTCTCTCATTCTCCTTCTTATTTTGTCCCAAATAATGACTTGCCCCACAAGACCCAATTTCCACTTTTTATCAGATAGCTATCTATGGCCCTTTCTTGACAGCAGGAACAGGGTCAGCAGGAAGGGTGGTGGCAGGGTGTAGGTGGCAAAGCTCAGGAAGAATCCTAAAGCTGTAAACTAACTTTCTGAGCAGTTCAGGGTTTCAAACCCTCATCCGTTAGAGTGCGAAATCCAAAATCTCAAGAGTAAGCCATCAAAAATTAGAATGTATTGGTGATAATTTCCAGCGATACAGATGTCTAGCAATGCCCAGTAGTCCTGCTTTTGCTAAAACATATCAGGTCTCTGTACCACCAGCAGCAAAAGGGTATCACATATCATACAGAAAGAGTCAATACAAGCCTTTCCACAACAATCTAAACAAATATTTAGGATACCCTGCAGCTGTGGCTAGGTACATACTGGAACCACAAAATGAAGCATCCACACCAGAATCAAAGAACATGAGAGACACTGCAGACTAAAACAACCGGAAAATCAGCAGTAGCTGAACATGCCCTAAATCAAGCTGGACATGAAATTCTATTTCAAAATACTGAAATACTGGACAACACCAGCAATCATTACATTAGACTGCACAGGGAAGCCATTGAAATCCACAAACACCAGCAGAGCTTCAACAAAAAAGAAAAACGTTTAAAACTTAACAAAGCTTGGCTTCCAGCACTGAAAAATACAGCCTGCAAAAGGTCAACGAACTCTAACCAGCCACAAGGACCGGTGATCACTACACACAAAAGAACAGCTAACAACACCCATCAATCACAGTGACAGATAATCTCTCCCGCTTATCACAACAATACACCAATAACAAAAACACACTGATCACCATAATCACCCATCTCCCGAAAAGGACAAAGCTGATCCAACAGCTATAAATATTCAACTCCCAAACAAATTGCACCAGAGCACAGTGCTGCTCCTGTCCCCTGAAGATGTCAGCCACAGAGACTGGTGAAACGTTAGGAAGAATGACCTTCAGAACACAGCCAAAGAGCCCGAAAAACCCACAACAACCAAATATTTAGACTGCTGTACAAAGCGATTAGCTTTTAAATGAGGCAAGCTAATTTTGGTGATGCTCTGAGTTAAACCGCAGAAGCCTCTGTGCTGCAAGGTCAGAAGACCAGCAGGGATCGGCTTGACGCCGTGACGAGACAGCAGGAGGAGGACAGAGCTCTGTCCCCTGGGCTGAATTCTGACCTGTTTGGGACACCCCAGGGTGTCGAAACCACCCTGAAGAGGTGGTGAACTGGGGGGGAAGCCTGTTGATCACAGGGGGGGACGATGGTCATCCCTGTTTGATCCAGGAAAATCCCTAATCAGCTAACGGGCAGAAACAAGCAGTTTTTTGCTTGCAAGTCGTCGGCAGCCGGCAATAAGAGAAGCAACAATCAGCTATTCAACATCAATGTTACTATCCGGTCAGATATATTTTTACAACTAATTGCTTATGATTACCCCTGGAGAAGACAATTCCTATATACAGAAAAAAGAACCTTCTACCAATCTCATCAATCTTAGAATAGCAGAAAATCTGGAGAGAGGGATAGTTGATGCAAAGAAAATAATTTAAAGATTTGTGGGACATTAACTACTCATTTAAATACATTTAAAATATACTTTAAGAATACATATTATGACTTCCGGCTTGATGTCGCGACGAGACAGCAGCAAGAGGCCAGGGCTCTGTCCCCCGGGCTGAATTCTGACCTTGTTTGGGACACCATAGGGTATCGGAACCACCCTGGAGGGGTGGTGAACTGGGGGGGGAAGCCTGTTGATCACGGGGGGGTGGCGGCCACCCCTGTTCGATCCAGGAAACTCCCTCATCAGCCAACGGGCAGAAACAAGCAGCCTTGGCTCGCTTGCAAGTCATCGGTAGCTGGCTAAAAGAAGCAAGAATATCAGCTTTCTGGCACCGTTGTTTACCGGGTGAGATTTTTACAACTAATTGCTTATACCCCTGGAGGAAATAATTCCTATATATGGAAAAAAAAAATGCTATCTCATCTCAGAAACTATAAAGCGGCAAAAAATCTGGTGAGAGGGATAGCTGATGGAAAGGAAATAACTTTTAAAAATACACTGTAAGAATATTATAGTTTGGCATTGTGAAGCTTGAGAAATTTTCCTGTGAGTTATACTTGATAAATCTGGACTCTGTTTTGACTACCTGAAATCTTTGGCATGGAGCCCAGGAGCGGTGACCTTGAACACTCTGCTGTTATCTCCTTTTGACTTTCTTTGAGCCTGGCTGGAAAATTAACCCTAAAGTGGACCTTTAAGGCCATCAGGCCATGGATACAAATATTGTACCCTACCCTGGTATTTTGAGGGTTCAAATTTGGTTCAGGCCTATTTAGCCAAAGCGGACTTTTTGAAATGACTCTGGAAACTTTGAATATCTGTTTATAACCATTTGGGCAGCTGAAACAGAATAGCACAACAAGGACAATTTTGGAATGAAATAAAATCTACCCTTCAAACAATATTAGATACAGTGAGATCTCATTATCAAGAGGCCAAATTATTCAGTCCGCAAGCAACAGGGAACAACAAAGAAGGAAATGGGAGTATCTCAGATGATGTATGCCAATCAAAGCAGCAGCAGCTGGAGGAAGTTAATCTAAGAGAAACATCAGTCTTGGACCAGAGGAGAGTACCAGGGGAAGACAATGGGGAAAAAACAGCAAAATTAACCAAAAAAAGCCTGGAAGATTTATTGAATATAGACCAAGTACATAAAGAGTTAGTGGACATAAATCAGATCTACAAAATGGTTTCAGAGGACATGAAAGATGACAGAATGCTTAGAGACACAGAGATATTAAATGAGAAAAGGGAAATTTAGAGAGGAAATTACCTAGAAAGATGAAAAAAGGGAAAACAAGGAAGGGCGGGAGCTGGGACAAGCGAGGGGCGCTCACTCCGTCACGTGGATTTGATCTTACGACTGCTTGGTCTTCTGACCCTGCAGCACAGGCTTCTGCGGTTTAGCCCGCAGCGCCACCACATCCCCTTTATATTAAAAAGGAGAATTAAATTGAAATAAGGGAGCTCTAACCAGGGTAAAGATGTAATATGGTGGCTTTTCATTTTAGGTAAATTAAACTAGATATAAGCTTGGGGCATGGATCTGGAACTACTTTTATTAAGAATGTTATTAGAAGAACTTGAGAATATTGTACACTATGAAAGTAATATTATGATAGTAGCCATATTATATTATAGTAGCTTGGGGATCCATCTAGACCCGGCGCTCACTATGGAATCCCAGGTGGTGTCCGTGGTCCGCACCGCCTTTTTTCATCTTAGGCGGATAGCCCTGCTGCGATCCTACCTTGATGTCGGGGCGCTTACTACCTTGGTGCATGCGCTCGTAATCTCAAGATTAGACCACTATAATGCGCTCTACGTGGGGCTACCTTTGGGACTGCTGCGGAAACTACAGGTGGTGCAGAATGCGGCAGCCAGATTACTCAGTGGAGTGAGAAGATACCAACATATCTCCCCCACCCTGGCCGCATTGCATTGGCTGCCCATCCGTTTCCGCATCAACTTCAAAGTGTTGATGCTTGCGTATAAAGCCCTAAACGGTTTAGGACCTCAATACTTGGCGGAACGCCTCCTCCCACCAAGATCTACCCGTGTCACTCGTGCGAGCCAGGAGGTGAGACTGAGGAGCCTAACGCCGAGGGAGGCCCGGAAGGAAAAGACTAGAAATCGGGCCTTCTCGGCGGTGGCTCCTCGTCTCTGGAACAACCTACCCCCTGAGATTCGCGCGGCTCCCTCGCTGGGTATTTTTAAGAAACAATTAAAAACATGGATGTTTAGGCAGGCCTTCCCAACAGATAACTCCTGACGATTTTTCCCTACCTTATAGCTTTCCTATTTTGTTTAATAATTTTTTTCTTTTCTTTTTTGTTAAGTAATATGGTTATATGTATTTTATTGTTTTATTCTTATGTGGTCCTCACACGACCAGATAGGCGGGATATAAATTATATATATATATATATATAACCTCTGGGTAGTTTGGGCGGCATATAAATTGAATAAATAAATAAAATAAATAAAATAAATAATATATATATATATATATATATATATATATATATATATATATATATATATATATATATATATATATATATATATATATATATATTTATATATATATATATATATATATATATATATATATATAAATATTTATATATGTTTGAAAGATGTCTGGAATTTGGGGGGACAACTGGGAAGACACTGAGGTGTAAAAATCAAATAATTGTAAGCAAATTATGTAACACGATGTTTGACAAGCACAAATCAAATGTAGATCAAGTGAAAAACTAATAAAATGTTAAAAAATGTTAAAAAAAAAGAAGACCAGCCATTGTAAGATTGAATCCATGCGACGGACTGAGCTCCCGTCGCTTGTCCCAGCTCCTACCAACCTAGCAGTTAGAAAGCATGTAAAAATGCAAGTAAATAAATACCACTTTAGTGGGAAGGTAATGGTGTTCCTTGTCTAGTGCTGGCCACGTGACCATGGAAACTGTCTTCAGACAAACACTGGCTCTATGGCTTGGAAACGGGGATGTCAAGGGGAACCTTTACTTTTACCTAATTTTGCCCTAGAAAATTAAACATTTATAGTCACAGACACATATTAACCCAAAGAAAAGTCGCAGAAAACTGATACAATGCAGAAAATTAATGACATGTCTTGAAAGGAAATGACAGCTCAAGGCCTTTCACAACTCATGCAAAGGGCAATAGAACACTGGGATTATTATCAGACATTTGATTTCCTGACCTACTGACATTTTACATTTTCCCTTTCTTACTCTCACCGCCAACATATGTGATCACATCCTCTCCCTCCCCATGCCCTGTGACAAAATCTGGCAATGCTTCCCTCTTTACAAAATGAGGACAGTTTTGCATTTCACGTACATCAGATCAAATTAGGACATGTGGGTAACCCTGCAGGAAACATAATTATGAAAAATGACAGCATTCAATACATACTGTCCTTCCACATCTTCCTTGCCACAGTACATTTTTAACAACAGTCTGAACCTGAAATGCATAGGAGTAGGAGACCCTGCCCTCATTTATAGCAACATAAAATTGAAATAGGCCAGTGATGTCACCAAATTTATTCTTACAAGCTTGCTCCCTCTGTGTAGACAAGTACGAGAAGGTGCTTAAAGGAAGAAGAGCAAAATAGCATTACATATGATACATTATTGTTTTTACATTGCCAACAATGACAGGTATTATCCTCCTGGAAATCCTAGCAGACATAATTAGTGAAGATTGCAACGTTAATTCATTCCGCAAAAATCGCTGCAGAACGAAAATGTCGCTATGCAATATTAAAAAGCCCATAGAAACGCATTAAAACGCGATTAATGCATTCCTATGGGCTTAAAACTCACCGTTCAGTGAAGATCCTCCATAGCACGGCCATTTTTGCTGCCTGGTAAGCGAGGAATCCGTCCCAGAAAACAGCGGGTGGCCATTTTGTTTACCCGGTGGCCATTTTGAAACCGCCGATCAGCTGTTTTAAAATCATTGCTTTGCGATGCTTGGTTCCCAAAGCAGGGAACCGAGCATCATAAAGGGAAATTCCCCCATAGGGAACAACGCAAAGTGATCGCTTTTGTGATCACAAAAAATGCATCGCAAAGCGATTTCATCGCTAAACAGAGCGATCGCTATGCAAGGCACCACTGTACAGTATCTTGCTTGTCAGAAGGAGCCAAATTGTTGAAAAGTTTGTCCTTCCCAGGGTAGAGGCTCATCTTGCTGTCCACAACAGCTCTGGAATAAGCAGATTATGCACTTCACAAATCTATATGCATCTATTCAGAAGGCAGTCTCTATACCTATCTACTTGGGAGTATGCCTCAGTGAACTCAGTGGGATTAACTTTTGAGTAGAAATCATATTGAGTATGAGAGGATGAGATTGTAAATTCTAATGAGACTCACATAACAAGTAGACTAAGATCAGCTACCTTATGTAGATAATACAACCGCCACAGTTTAAGATAATGCTCTTTAGAAGGCACCCCAAATACCCGAATAACAAATATTTTACTAAACACCATTAGAAGCAAAAGCACCCTGCAATTCCGTGAAGCAATTTTTTCAGTGTGTCAGAATTACAATATGACTCTGTGGATACAAATTAAGCAGCAGAAACCTGACTGCTGGGATCAGTTTATTAGCAAGGCAGTGGTATTTCATAAAGAATGCATTGCTTCAGATCTGCCAATGAATGTCAAAGGAATTTCGCAGAACAAAATGTATTCTTTGCATATGAAATAAGCAAAACGCTTTAAAATCCGAGCCTCTTTCCAAAATGCATTTAATACATTTCTGTGACAACAAAGGACAACCTTCAGAGCTCATGCCTGGTCCAGCAATGTTCCTGATTCTTTAAATCTGGGCTGGGGAGCCTGTGGCACTCTGGAGGTTGTGGGGCTCTCATTCCGGTTATCCCTAGGCAGGCCAGGCAGTGGTGAGGGATGATGGGAGTTGTCATTTGAAAACAAAATCTAATTATGATCACCAATTTAGTTTCACCCAAATACTTCACTCCCTTAAGCAAGCACCATATTCAACATTCATCTGAATACTGAACAGTGAAAGTAGTGTAGGCCTTCTACCACTATGTGGTAGTCAAGAGGAAAGGGTCAATTTGTCCTCAATCATGGCTACTGTTTAGCAGCAGTGGATGACTGATCCTTTATGAGTCAATATAATGCAGCTACAGTGCTGTTGAACAGACAGCATTTACCCATTACTGTCCTAGATGCTCACTGTGGTTTTTTTTTTCATACATGAGGCAGTGTAGTGTGGTTTTTTATTTATTTATTTGCAGCTGTTGGGATGGAAAATCCTCACACCTGATGACATGATTGGCCTTATGTGGCACAGCTGCATAAATAGGATTTCAGCCATAATATATGTTGTAAGGAAGATGCGTTACCTTTATACTCCCCATCTAAGTCCAATTCTTTGCCATGTTAGAACTCTGCTTTCCACTCCATAATAAGAATCACATCTGGTTAGGGCTATTTCAGGACTGCTGGCACAGAATTGTTCCAATGCACTAAGATGATGTGCCAGGGCAGCTTAAAACACTGGAACAATGCACCTCCTCATCATGACACTTAACCGACCTATAATTGTTATACTTTATGTTTGCCAGTGTGTCAGGTTTGCGAGGCCCTCCACACTTCTCAATCTCCTCCCATTATTTTTATTAGCAACAACATGATATTGCACAAAAATATACCTGATTGAAGACTAAGGTAGGTAGACTGTGTTTTTCATCCTCTATGATAAGAATGATTGGACCATTTTGCTTCAACTGAAGTGATGATTTACTTGCATTTCCAAATCACTTTCAGAGCCATAATTCCCAAAAAGCTTTTTCTGCCACATCCAAGTCACAGTTCCTTTCCTCTCTGCATTTTTCTTTGGGCTTATTGGGGCAATTTAAAGGCCTGAAGAACCCAGTGCCTTATACATAGTTCAAAGAGCTGTGAAGATTTTTGGCCCAGCTCCACTTGCCAAAAATGATGATGTTCTCAGCCGCAGCCTTTTATCTTTAATTAAACATTTCCCATCCACCACCCACTCAGATTCCAGAGCTCTCTAGTGATCCTTTGGGATTTGGGGGCTAAGAATTTTGGGGGCTTTAATGTCCAAAAATCAGTGCTGCTGGGACCACTGGCTAGCTTTGAGATTTCCAGCTTAAATGCCTTTTTTTGTTCCCTGCTATTCCACAACGCTGCCCAGTGAAAGTCCATCAGCATGCTAAGAATATCTGCTTCCCATGATATTTTGGATTTCCCCATCACTGAGAACCTGGCTCCCCTTGGCATAATCTCTGAATCTCAGCAAGGTTCTCCTATCTCCTCCTGCTGCTTTTGTTCCTGTCATTCTTTTAATTTCTCTCTCTCTCTCTCTCTCTCTCTCTCTCACACACACACACACACACACACACACACACACACACACGCGCACGCGCACGCGCACGCGCACGTGCACGCGCACACACACTTTATCTCACTGCTGGTATGCAGTTACACCTCTGTGATTTGCTGCCATTCCATACTTTATCCTTCCCTCCTTCATTTTCCCCACACTGTTAAACTTCAGTAATTGACCTGTAATTTGTGCATTTACTATATCATTTCCCCCCCCCCCCCAAAAAAAAAGTTCCAGAGAAGCTTTGGTCTCACCTCTGTTTCTTCAGCCTGAAAATCCTACAAGCATCTTCCACCTCCCAGGCTGCAGTTTCCATGTGTGTTCTTTTTTGGAAAAAAACCATACTAATTTACACCCCAGGTTTATCATGCCAACAGCAGCAGGAACCTCAATACTCATCACTCCTGAATAGCATAATACCTGCATCTAAAAGATAGATTCAAAACACGGATAGGAATGTGTGTTGGGTGAGTGTGGTAATACAGTTGTGAATCTTCAATAACCTCCAATGGTTTTAATGAAGCTGATATAACAGCACTTCCCAGAAATCTGTGCCCTGTCTCTCTTGAGGTGTTCAGTCAATTATACTTTCTTCACCCTACCTTCCTATCACATCTCCATGATTTACTTTCAATTCTGCCTCTGTTTTTATACTCATCTGGACAAAGTGTGTCAATTCTGATAAACCTATCCTCCACGGCAAGTTTTTTTCCTTCTCAGACTGGAGTAAACTACCTGTAACAAGATTACAGTGGTGCCTCGCTTAACGAGTGCACCGTATAGCGATGTTTCCGTATAGCGATCCCTTTTTCGGGATCGCTATACGGAAACATACCCGATCTTTGCAATGGGGAAAACCCGCATTGCGAAGATCGGGTATTGCGGCGGCCATTTTGGAGCCGCCGAACAGCTGATCGGCGGTTCCAAAATGGCCACCGGAAGCCCGGAAATGGCTGCCGGCAGCCGTTTTCGCGCCCTGCCCTCGCTTAGCGAAGGCGCGAAAATGGCTGCCGGCACCTGGAATCCTCGCTGAACGGGTAAGTAACGAAGGTATTGGAACGCATTAAACGAAGTTTAATGCGTTCCAATACCTTTCCCCTATCCGTTTAGCGATGATTCCGTATAGCGAGGTTAATCCGGAACGGATTAACCTCGCTATACGGGGCACCACTGTACTTGAGTCTTCCTTAAGGATCATAAACTGAATGAATAGACAGAGACCTTGGAGTTTAATTTCAAGCACTTTTTTCACTTAGCTGTCTTTTACTAATGAGATGTGTGAGAGGCATACGATACACATGAATCCAAACCAGTGTGCTAGAAAAAACAAATAAAAACCCCAGATTAACAAATAGTGCTTCTTATACAATCACCCCCCCACAAGTTCTTTGTTTATTGCCGGCTAATTCCTTCCTCAAAACATGATGCCAGTTAATAATTGCAACAGTGTGTTCCTTCACCCTTGAGCCAGACAGAAACACAACTGCTATGAAATTCAAGGGCCAACTTGAGGACAAATGATACCCTCAGAGTAAAGTTCCACTATCAAGGCCATCTAACATTAAACAGGGTGAGGGTGTTCCCTCATAGGAGGATGGTGTTGGGGATGGTGGCAGATCCATCAGTGCTAGCCATTCACCATCACCTATGCTCCTATGTCACACAAAATGTTTAGCCACCCCTTTTGAAAGTGCCATGGCCAACACTAAATAAGCTAAGAAATAAGACACTATTCATGTAACTGCCTGAGATGTGGGCACATTATAGAGGTGGGAAGTGGCAATGGTGAGAAGATGGGGGTTCCTCTCCTTCTCTTCCTCCCACTTCTCTTATGCCGCATACTGATATGGTTATAACATAGTGGTTGAAATCCTGCAGCTTAATGTAGTGTTGCAGGCTGCCTTGAGTAGTGCCCTTCAAATAAGTAAACTCCTCCATCGATGGCGAGTAAACTCCTCCATTGATGGAAATGGACCTAGTCGAACCAGGACTTGCTATGCTAAAGTAAGTTCTAAGAGTAGCCCCATTTGAATCAATTGAACTTATAGACCAGCTGACCCACAAGACCCCATTGATTCAAGGGCCCTACTATAGTACAATTTAATACTCCAAAAAACAGGATTTTGGCCAGAACGTTGTTTGAGGTTGATCCTAGGTTATGCTCACATTCATCATCTAAGATAGGTTGCTTGAGAACACATCTGGCTATTTAGATAAAGAGTGTTTTCAAGCTAAAGGTAGTTATTCTGTAGGCTTAAGGGAGCGAGGCCTGTTGGGAAGATTAGTTTCAGTAGAAATAAAGACGGCCACCCAAACCCTGGTTTCTAGTTCCAAGGATCCCACTTTTACTCAGAGAGCTGCATTTGAGTTAGAATAGCTCCCAGGAATTTAGACTGGACCGCTCTAAGTTGGAAAAAGAAGGATAGTGGCCAAGTCGAGCTGAAAAAGTGGTTTGGCACTGAACAAGGCACAGTGTCTCAGGAATCACCACTCATGAAGGAAACTGAGCAATCTAACGTGTTGCTGCACATAGTATGCTTCTGGATGAGGGATTCCAACAACAATTAATCCAAAGAGTTTGTACTGCTACTCCATGTTAACAGCTTTTGCAGATTTCCAGTGGGAAGAAAAACAAAGAAACAGTAAACTTGCAACAGATAGTTGCAAACAGAAGATGAGATCAGCAGCACTCATAGTAGGCATCTGTGAATGAGGCACAACAATGACTCAAGGAAAGCCTCATGTGGATGGAGCTGCAGTTGGCTGTATAGGGTTTCCATATCCAGATCTATCCTAAATAACATTGTAAAGGTTCCTAGCACACATGTGCTATACAAATGACTTTTGTCTCACACCCAGGTATTTATATCTTAATTTAATTATTGCAGTGGCATCTTTCCAGTTTGTGATGTTATAATTCTGTTCTGGCAGTCTCAGTGGCTGAGATTATAGCCCAGCAAAGACTATTTGCCCTTTATCCTACTAAATCAGGATATTAAATCAACTCACCAATATCTAAAATGCAGAATGATCCATTTGCCTTATTATCATTGATTGGAAAGGCTGCGGGATAAAAGTGACTGAAATGATGTAACACTTAATCAACCACATCTCAAAAAGCTCTAGCCAATTGTGCTTTTCATCCTTTTTCAATCTAGGCAAAATTTATTCTAGTTGAGAGTAAATCCAATACTTTTTTTTCAATAAAAGCAAAGCACAAAGGATTTCATCTGGTGGCATTAAGCCTTCTGCAACTAAATGTCCTAAAGCGAAACAACTGTGACATTTTAAAAACAGCCTTAGATATATTGTAAGAGATATAGTAGTCATGTTTTTGGTAATGTTTTTTGATTGTGTTTTTCAGGAGATTATAGAGTGGGAAGGTAATCTAAATGTATGCTGTCACCGTTGTTTGGTGCGGGGGAGTGATGAAATAAGTTATACACAAGACGGAGAAGCAGCACCCAATTAGCTTTAGAGACAGGAAATTAATTTTGAAGCATCCCTTGCTTTAATCAAGAATGTTCAACATAGCTATCTGCTTTTAGCCATCTAAAAATCACAGCATTAATAAACTGCACATTAACGAAGAAAAACAACAATTTGGAAATAATTGCCTACTTTTAAGAGGCATTTTCTCATTTTTTACAGGACCCAGTTATTCAATCAAATGGCTGAAAAATAACCAAACTCAGAGCTGCAGCCTAACAATCAATCTGCAACAGATTCAAAGATTAGCATTAACAAATGGATACACAAATATTGAAAAGAAGAAATAGTGTGCATTAAAAATCCCAGATATTTTTTCAACGATTGTATTGAAGTGTTAGCATGGAAGTAAAAAGTCTTAAAGCATTAGGAAGATCAAAGATCAGAGTGAAGTACACCCTTTAGAACTTCCAACAGTTTAAACAGGTCAGTTTCATTGTTTTTTTAAAAAAATATTTCAGATAATATTTTTCCCTTTGATATATTCAAAGGAAAAAAAAAGTCAAATACTGTATCCATGACACAGACATAGCTGAAATGAGTTCCCTATCATCTCAGGGTCTGTATGGTCAAGAGGAGACTTTAAGCTTACTGAAAGTACTAAAAAGTAAGGATGCAGAAGGAACTGGGGATGTATGTGCATCTGCACCGTCTTCATTCTTGACCCCTCTGTCCTCCGTGACAATGAGTGGAACAGGGTAAGCCCTGTGAGATGAATGCTAGTAGATTTTTCTTGCAAGGGCAGGCCAGGGGTTGAGTGAGCAAGGCTGGAATGAACACTCCCAGCTTCTTCTCTATGCTGACATCTTCAAGTGCACCAGTTGAGCTTACATATGTGAGCAGATAAACTAAATCCAATGTTAGACCCACTGAGATGAAAAGACTTAAACCAGTTGTGTTCCACAAGTGCCATTCACTACAGTGGTCCTACTAAGGGTAAGACAAACAATGGTTTTAACTCAGAATTTCTGAAGAGTAAACTTCACCGACATGCTATGAACACAGGCCGGAATCACAGACAAGGCGCAGCTGCCCGCAAGGAAAACTAACCAACATCCTTCCCCTCCACATGTGTTCACACAGAACTGCTTTTCAGAGGCTGCACTACATTTCTTCTAAACTTTTTAAAAATGCTATAGAATTGTGGACACAAAAACATTGACTGGACACTACTACTTTGTGTAGGATCACAATACTGTACAGTAAGTTTATCTATGGAACATTTTATAATCTTCCTAAAATATTCTATCCAATATTTTTATCACCTGTTTCAACAGCTGCAGTAGACCGGGCTGATGCCTCAGTAGACATGAGTGATCCGCATCTCTCCATAATTTTTGTCCTGAATAGCAACTGCCAATTTAGCATATGCCATTTATATACTTAGAAATTTTCCCATGTGTATCATTTTGCACCTCTCAGCACTGCCTTTTATCTGCTATTTCCTCGCCCACTTCCCTGTATTAAGACCTATTTCTGTAACTCTACACAGACAACTTTTGATTGAACTGCCATGAATTATGTTGTGTAAGTTGTACTTTTCCCAAAGGCATTCAGAACATATTATACAGTTCTGGTTCAAGGCAAGATATTTTTGTTACTTCAGGTACCCCATACCTGAATAGTCATTATTTATACCTGTTCTGGGAGCAAACTGCACAGTGCACCCCAAAGCATGTAATGGCATTCTAGTGTGCTTTCCTTTTTTTTAAAAAAAGAAAGAATGATCAAGATGAGGCAATTTTGGATGGAGGGGGTGCTTATTATTTCCCTTTGAATTGATCTTGCACAAACTAGCTTTTCTTCCACTGAGTTTGAGATACACATTCATCTACAAAAATGCACATCTGGAAATTGACAGAGGAGAAAGAGAGGGAAGAGGTGATTTGGAGTGAAAAGGTTTTTAGGGAATGGGTTTAAGCATACAATTTATCATGTCTCCACTGAAAACTACTCTCTCTAAACAGCTTTTTTGCTCCTATGTTTCTATCTAGGTTCTGCACAGGTCCCAATTTAGAGGCCATTTTGTGGCTTTGGAATAGATCCCAGTTCCCACTGGCAAGCGACTGGCACTCCAGCCAATTCTGTTGGGCCTGAAGGCAAAATAATTTCTACATTCAGCTCACCAGCTTTCTACTGACTTGCACTGGAAAACGAGAATAGCTATAACCTTTTCATTTTTAAACTGACATGCATGACATTTGGAGAGATAACAGACTCAAAAGAGGGGAGTAAACCTTCGAAATTTCAGACACTTAGCTTCAGGGGGTTATAGAAAGCCTTAAAGATTGTTTCTTTAAAAAAAAGTCTCCAACCTAGTAGATCAAAGTGATTGACATTCCATGTCAATGTATTTAATTAAAATATTTTTACCCCACCTTTCTCCTTGAAAGGACCTGAGATGACTACAATTAGTAAAAGACAATATTTAAAAGCAAAAAACAGTAGGTATGCACATATTTTAAAAGACTCAAAGAAACACCAAACTAAAAATGGTAAACAAAACCAATACCAAAACATATTCAAAGCAGGAAAGCACAATAATCCATTAAAAAACTCCTCTTAGGCAAATGGTCACTAAGGCAAAGCTTGCCTGGAAATAAAGATCTCTGCCTCCTTGCAGAAGGACGATGGGGCCAGCCTGGTCTCCTGTGGGAAAGAGTTCCAGAATCTGCAAGCAGCAACAGAGAAGGTCCTCTCCCATGTTCACAACAAACACACCTGTGGAGATGGTGGGACTGAGAGAAAGGCCTCCAATAATAATAATAATAATAATAATAATAATAATAATAATAATAATAATAATAATAATGATGATGATGATGATGATGATGATGATGATGATGATGATGATGATGATGATGATGATATACAAACCAAGAGATACCTTAACACAACACACCAGACATAGTCGTAATAAAACAACAATAAAAAAATATGAAAATATGTCTGGATCATTGACATTGCAATTCCAGGGGAGGCCAGACTTGAAAATAAAGAATTGGAAAAACTAACAAAATAAGGAGAGCTGGTAAATTAAAACATCTAGTGCTGGAAGAGACCCTATGGAACATCAAGTCCAGCCCTTGTCAAGGAGGCATAGTGGGGAATCAAACGTAAAACCTTCGGCTCCACAGTCAGATACCTAAACCACTAAGCCATTCAACGGTTTATGATCCTGACACCTGGACCTGTTCTGAATCTATTTGTAAATTCACTTCACTTTGCTTCTGGCCTTTCCATTTTAGTGTAAATCTCATACAAATAAGGCTTATTTAGTTAATAATGTGGGCTAAAGCTGAAAGTGGTACACAGCCCAAATTTATCACCAACTGACCCTTAAGCTAGAATTCTCTTCACACCCCTGCCCTGCCTGATCCATGTGCCATAAGACTTGACAGTTCTCAGTCCCAAACTGTGCCTACTCATGAGGCTATTGGAACATCACTTAGAATGTGTCATTTATGCTTCTCAGGTCCTGAGCCATTGGAAAGAGCTTTATGTATCAAGTACATACATGATGAATTATGTTTCTGCCCACAGGGTCCTATTCTGGATGAAAGAAGAAAATCTTGCAGTATAGAGCAAACCTCTTTGAGCATTTCTTCTGGGTGGAAAAATTTTACCATATTAAAGAGGTAGAACTTTAGGGCAGCTAGTCTTAGGAAATTTGCCAAACCATTTCCTTTTCTTGACCATCATGCCATTTTAGCTCATTATGTACTTGAATCACTTACAGTCTAAAACACAACTTTAGTTCTGGAAGAAGCCATTCAGGAGGAGAAATCCGCCTGGGAATATCATCCACTGATCTAGCATCTTTTTAATCTTTGAATGTGTGGTAATTCTTGGTAGTTACTCTGTGTTAAGGAAAATTACTGTATTCTTAGCTTTGTCATAATAAAAAGTTCCTAAATAGTTTATCATTACATGTATCAAAATTCAAAATGCTATAGAAAATACTAAAGCTATTCAAAAGAAAAATGCAATTAAAACATGATGTTTTAAACTAAGAGGCCCAGTTTAAAAATCTGAATTATTTAAAAAGTGTGGGTTGATAAATTCACTGGAGTGCAACAGCTTTATTTATTTATGAATAGTTATAGACCACTTAGATGTGAAGATTTCACTGTGGAGTATAATAATAAAAAACTACAATAAATACCACAAAATAAAATATTTATGCTGCCCTTGGGATAGATGGTAGGTTGGACTAATCAGGGAAGGCTTATAAACAGGTAAATCCTGGCCCTCTGTGTAACTAGGGGCTGCAGCGTAGTGGGTGGAGAAGTATGTTCCCCTTAGACGTGTTGCACATGCCTAAATCTGGATCCAATTCTATTGCTGCCAGCTATCATAATTGTTAGAATAGTTGCTACAAAGCCCAAAAGGCTACTTACATCAAACTAAATGGGTACTTTCTGGCATTCCGCTGTCATACTCCTTTCCCTCAGCAAGGTTGGAAAAATACCAGCATTGTAAGGTGGTAACTAAAATAACCACACACACACACTGCAAGGGGGAAATTGCTACTGTGATGCACTATCTTAACTCACTGGCTTAGTATAATTAGAAACGACTGTAACAGAACACATAAAATCAGACTGAAGAACACATTTTCCATCGTGATTATTAAGATTCACCAGCAACATTGTCTCAAATGGACAATCCACAAACATATTCTGAATGGGAACAGCATTCAGTCTCATGCTATCCAGCGTTGGCTTACAAATACTGTACCAAATTTGCTTCCCTTTATTCTTGTAGAATATTTCCTGCAAGCAAAATCTTTTTATTTAGAGGTTTGACTGAAGAGAAGTTAACCAACAGGGAGTTGTTTTCCTTGCCTTTTCAGACAATACTTTGCTCCTAAGAATTCTTTCTGCAGAAGAGACTAAGAGTGAGCCTCAGGCTTATATATTCACTGCCGACCCTTTTTACCAGAAGAAGTTAGTGGACACATACATTACGGAAACCTCCCCAACTGTGTTTAAGGTACATTATTTGGCTTACCTACTTCCTTCAAACTCCTCCAAGCATATCTCCAAGCTAGTACAATGCAAACTAGCGGCCTATTCCGTTGTACAAGGGAGTGTGTGAAGCAGACATTCACATGGCTCTGCTAGGGGACTGCTGCTCTAAACATCAGAAGTGTTTTTGCCCCACAAAGTGTGGCTTCGTGGTTTAGTCATCACTTGCTAGGTAGCATTGGGCATGTGAGCAGGCTCAGTTCCCCCTGGCCAAGGATCAGCTGGAGCTTGTATTTTAGATAATTTGAGAAAGTGTCATAGCATATTCTGTAATACTGGGTTCAGTCACACTTCCAAAGATGGTTCGCAAGCTGAAAAACTCTTGCTAGTCTAAGCAGATAAGCCTAGTCTCAATGGCCCAATCGTCTTACTCTGTATTTGGCAGCTTCACTATCACAGTTACGTATTTATTTGGCATTGATCCATCAAATGGTATGCAGGGCAGTTATCATAAATCAGAAAACTGCAATGGCAGGATAAAACAAAATATTAAATTTGCATATAAATATTTCAAAAGATCAAAGCCATATATTTGACACATTAGCCGTTTAAAACAGCATGGTGGCTTAGCATAATACGTTGCAACTAGAGCAGGCCCATTGAATCCATGGGATTTGGTGAGTCAACTCCACATGTTTTATTGATTCAATGGGTCTACTCAAGTTGTGCCTTAGTATGCTAAGCAATAGGATTTCTCATGCTCAAAACAGTACCATAGGGACTAGGATATTCAAGAGGTTGTAGTTCAAAGGGGGAAAACCCCTTTTCCCATTCACATTAACCATCTCTAGTATTTGCGGGTGCCCAAAGTGGTGCCTGGCTCCTAAATGGTAGCACAAGTGGAGGCACTATTTAATGAGATTCCATACAGGCATGAATTCTTAAGGACACCTCATCTGTCCTCTTAGCATTTTCCAGGATAATTTAAATTATTCCAAAGCTTAGTAGACTTTGGGGACATGGTGACCAGCTTGATCTTATGTGGTTGATTTACACATCCCTCACATTTAATCCTGGATTTCACTCAAGGTTATGACTGTACAGGTAAAAGCACAGCACCAAGTAAATGCTGAGTCTGACATTTTGACCAGCTCTGTTCCCTCATTTTCTGTAGATCTATAAATTAACTCTCTGGTGCTTCAAACACCACTATCTCTCTGCTAATGTGTTCTGTCAAAAGGCTAATGTAGGGTGCTATAGTAAAGCAATGAGATCAGCATTTTTGACTTCCTAAGGCATAAAGCAACATGAAATATATTACCAGGAGAAGAACTGATGGATACGATACTGCCTGTCTCTCAACTCTGTCTGTCTGCCCCCCCCCCCACATAGACACATCCATGAGATTTTCTTTAAAACACTAGCATTCATAAATCATCAAAAGCTAATAGATTGCTCTCTTGAGAAGAAGCAGAACATCTTCAGCAATCTTCTTCTTGGTCCTACTGCTCTCTCTCTCACACACACAAATCTCAAGAATAATCTAGAAGAGACTGGCACTTTTCTTAGCAAGTATCTGTCCCTTTTGAGACTTCACAACACTAAAGCATCACATTATGGAAGGAGGATATAAAAATTACACCTTTGTTTTTGTACAACCTTCAGAAGTGTCTGTTTGAATGGATTTTCAGCAGATATAAAAGGAATGCAGTAATATTTCACAGAAAGAACAGTTCCCAGAATCTCCAACTGATTCTTAGAAAGACTTTAAATGACTCATGACACTATATTTGCTGCATAAGGAACACTCATTTTTCCATGGTGAGCCCTAGCAGTTACTTTCTTTGTTTCTTTTTTTAAACTTATAATTTAAACTTCAATTTAATGATATATTAAATGTTCATTTCATTTAATACATTTTAATTTAATTTAATAATTATAAATTTAATAATAGATTTTGTTTAATTTAATCATTAAATGATTAATTTAATAACAGATTTAGATTGATTTAATTATTAAATAAAATATTAAAATAATAGTTACAGGGAAAAACAAAATAAAAAATAAAACATAAAAGAAAAATTGAAATGACAAAAATGCTGTGGCATGTTAAAGATGTTTTATTTTAATGTGAGATTATAACATGGTAGATATTTATACATGTATACATATCTGTCATGTTATATCTCTGTCTTGTGTCTGAGCAAGTGGATTTGTCCATGAAAGCTCACATTAAAATATAACAAATAGACTTTAAGGAGCTACAATGTTTCTGTCCTTTTTTAAAAAAAAATCTTTTGGTTTTGCCTGTAATGCTTCCAGAGACTAACATAGCTACCTCTTCTAAAATTATAATTTAACTATGAAAATTAGATCAAAATCCTGTTTGTTTTTCTTCCTGTGCAATAGCTTGTTGTAACCTTAATTGTCATTTTTTTTCCTTTGATTGACCAAGGAGGTGTTCGTGAACCCTGTGCAGAAGCAAACCCCACCACTACTGCAAGTCAGAGATTGTGAAGGGCAAATGTGCCTATGGAGATTTCATGTTCTGCCTTTACTGTCCGCTGACTTCTATTATAGCTCTAATGTACAGATATGACAAGTACCCCATAAACCTAGCTAATCCTACATATAAATCAGCCAGTGCAATACCGAGTGCACCACAGGGCGTGCATAGAACACTTATCTCATTATCTGGCCCATTATAAACCGTGTGTGTGTTTGTGTCAGACTTCTAATAGCAGTGGAATGTTTCAGAAATGTTTAATTGGTGTGAACAACACAGGATCTTCTTCATATTTCCAAAAACTTCCATCATGTAAAAATACCCATAAAAGGAGGAGGAATTATTGTGCAGCAGAGCAAATAAACATTTAATAAGGAAATTCTAAAAATAGGGTCAGCCCAAACAAAAATTATAACTTTGAAACTAGACTTCAGATTGACACCAAATTTGACACAACTATAGCAGTCTCCTCTTGCTCTCTGCCAATAAGTTTAGACAAAGATATGATTTTTTAAAAGTCAAGCTGTTTTACACACGGGCAACGTTCTGGTGACCCTAAATGTCCCCAGATTTAAAGTCTTTCATATAACTGAAAGGACCACTTTTGCTTATTTTGCAAGAGAATGGTTCCCCTCCATCTTTTTTTTATTTGGAAATAATCCAGGGCTGCAGGGTTGGAATACTGATCCTAAAAAGAGGACTTTCAAAGGGGAAAAGCAGTGATTTTGTTATATAATGAAAATGTGTGTTATAAACTGACCATTTACACTTGTTGAAAAACAGTCATCATGACAATTTTTTGTGTTTGGGTGAGGTGGTTAACTGATGACAAAAGAAGTCAGCTTCAGAGATTTTCCCTTGTTTGGTGTCCCTTTGTGAATGGCAGTGAGCAGGACTGAGTATCCTGTAAATCATCTTGACTACTGCCAATGATGTTGTCATCCTTCAGGCTGCCCTTTGCTTTGTAAAACTTGGCATTCTTTTTTCCTGCTGGCAGCACTGGTATGATATTCTGCAGCAATTTCCTGGTGTCTTGAATTGTCGATACAGAAACACAATATCGCACAATCATAAACTAGAGGGTTCCCCCCTTTTAAAGAACTTAATTATATCAGATGGATCTTAATAGTGAGATTTCTAACTGAATAAAATGGGGGGGGGGAACCCTGCAGCCTGGTTGGCTGGAGCAGAAACTTTGCTTGAGGCTATGTTTGGCCATTGGTCTGAGAAAACCACTACACTGTACTTCTTTTACAGAGTCTAGTTTTATAACCACTGGGCGCAGTTCCTACTGCATTCTTGTCCATACATTTCCAAGAAGAACAGGATCATTAAGACTTCAGATGAGAGCCAAATTAAATATCTCCTCCACTGATATACAGATTTTTTTAAAAAAATGCTAAAGATAGTTGAGAGAAGGAGATTACATTTTTTTTGTTTAGTTGTTAAGTCATGTCTGACTCTTTGTGACCTCATGGACCAGAGCACACCAGGCCATCCTGTCTTTCAATGCCTCCCGGAGTTGGGTCAAATTCATGTTGGTAGCTTCGATGACACTGGCCAACCATCTCGTCCTCTGTCGTCCCCTTTGCTTCTTGCCCTCACACTTTCCCAACCTCAGGTTCTTTTCCAGAGGGTCTTCTCTTCTCATGAGATGGCCAAAGTATTGGAGCCTCAACATCAGGATCTTTCCTTCCAGTGAGCACTGAGGATTGACTTCCTTTAGAATGGAAAAGTTTGTTCTCCTTGCAATCCAGAGGAATCTCAAGAGTCTCCTCTAGCACCACAAATTCTTTATGGTCCAGCTCTCATTTCCATACATCTCTACTGGAAAAACCATAGCTTTGACTATGCGGACCTTTATCAGCAAGGTGATGTCTCTGCTTTTTAAGATGCTGTCTAGGTTTGTCATTGCTGTCCTCCCAAGGAGCAGATGTCTTTTAATTTCGTGTCTGCTGTCACCATCTGCAGTGATCATGGAGCCCAAGAAAGTAAAATCTGTCACTGCCTCTATATTTTCCCCTTCTATTTGCCAGGAGGTGATGGGACCAGTGGCCATGATCTTAGTTTTTTTAATGTTGAGCTTCAGACCATTTTTGGCGCTCTCCTCTTCTACCCTCATTAAGAGGTTCTTTAATTCCTCCTCACTTTCTGCCATCAGAGTGGTACCATCTGCATATCTGAGGTTGCTGATATTTCTTCGGCAATCTTAATTCCGGCTTGGGATTCCTCCAGTCCTGCTTTTTGCATGATGTATTCTGCATAAAAGTTAAATAAGCAGGGGGACAATATACAGCCTTGTCGTACTCCTTTCCGAATTTTGAACCAATCAGTTGTTCCATATCCAGTTCTAACTCTTGCTTCCTGTCCCACATATAGATTTCTCAGGAGATAGATAAGGTGGTCAAGCACTCCCATTTCTTTAAGAACTTGCCATAGTTTGCTGTGGTCCACACAGTCAAAGCCTTTTGCGTAGTCAATGAAGCAGAAGTAGATGTTTTTCTGGAACTCTCTGGCTTTCTTTATAATCCAGCACATGTTAGCAATTTAGTCTCTAGTTCCTCTGCCCCTTCGAAATTCAGCTTGTACTTCTGGAGTTCTCAGTCCACATACTGCTGTAGCCTCCTTGGATGATTTTGAGCATAACCTTGCTAGCGTGTGAAATAAGTGCAACTGTACAGTAGTTGAGGCATTCTTTGGCACTGCCCTTCTTTGGGATTGGGATATAGACTAATCCTTTCCAATCCTCTGGTCATTGCTGAGTTTTCCAAACTCGTTGGCATATTGAGTGTAGCACCTTAACAGCATCATCTTTTAAGATTTTAAATAGTTCAACTGGAATGCCATCACCTCCACTGGCCTTGTTGTTAGCCATGCTTTCTAATGCCCACTTGACTTCACTCTCCAGGATGTCTGGCTCAAGGTCAGCAACCACACTATCTGGGTTGTCTGGGACATCCAGATCTTTCTGGTATAATTCCTCTGTGTATTCTTGCCACCTCTTCCTGATGTCTTCTGCTTCTGTGAGGTCCCTACCATTTTTGTCTTTTATCATGTCCATCTTTGCACAAAATGTTCCTTTAATATAACTCCATTTTCTTGAAAAGATCTCTGGTTTTTCCCTTTCTATTATTTTCCTCTATATCTTTGCACTGTTCATTTAAGAAGGCCCTCTTGTCTCTCCTTGTTTTGGGTGATTATGGAACAAAGGAAGGCTAATTGCCTTAGAACAAAGGAGTCGACAGCATGGATGTCTGAACCAGCGGAGTGTAGGAACACCCTGCTCAAGGTCGCTAGCTTTTATTTATTCTCAGCTGGCAGGACAGCTCCCAAACTCTCCTGGGAGGACAGTGGCTCCTAACGGGTGGGGTGACTCACTCATTCTGCCTTTTCCCTTAGAGTTAGATCATAACTCTCTCTGGCCAATCCTAGTAGCGATTAGGTAACCAGTGTCCTATCTGAATTCTTTCAACAATCTGTGTAACCTTGCTAAGGTTAATAAAAGAGCTTTCAGGGCATAGCCTAGGGGCTCCGCTGGTGGACATCTGCATGTGGACTGACTTCTTAGTTTTCTCTCTCTAAAGCTAATTGTCTTCTTTGTTCTGTGATCACCTTCATCATTAGCCTTTTCCTTTCATGATCACTCCTACAGCAGAGCCTACAGGCAACACCCTGAGAGTTCTTTTATTTACTTAGCATGATTATAGAGTATGTTGTTAGAATTCAGATAGGATACTAGTTACCTAATCGTAACGAGGATTGGCTGAAATAACCCTTTGATCTTATGCTCCACCTCTAAGCAAAAGGGCAGAATAAGGGGTTACCCCATCTGCTGGCACCTGTCAGGAGTGTATGCATCTCACTGGAACAGAATGCAGCTACAACCTTTAAGCAGAAGTTCTCCATACCTTGCTATTCTTAGGAAGTTTGCATTCAGTTTTCTGTAACTTTTCCTATCTCCCTTGCATTTTGTTTCCCTTCTCTTCTCTGCTATTTTTAAGGCCTCGTTGGACAGCCACTTTGCTTTCTTGCATTTCCTTGTTCTCCATCCATAGTTCTTCAGGCACTCTGTCCACCAAATCTAGCTCCTTAAATCTGTTATTCACCCCCACTGTGTATTCATAAGGGATTTGGTTTAGATTGTACTTGACTAGCCCAGTGATTTTTTCCTACATTCTTCAGTTTAAGCTTGAATTTTGCTATAAAAAGCTGCTGATCAGAGCCACAATCAGCTCCAGGTCCTTTGCTGGCTGTATAGAGCTTCTCCATCTTTGGCTGCAGAGAACATAATCTGATTTCGGTATTGCCCATCTGGTGATGTCCATGTGTAGAGTCGCCTCTTGTGTTGTTGGAAAAGAGTGTTTGTGATGACCAGCTTGTTCTCTTGACAAAACTCTATTAGCCTTTGCCCTGCTTCATTTTGAACTCCAAGGCCAAACCTACCTGTTGTTCCATTTATCTCTTGACTCTCTACTTTAGCATTCCAGTCTGCTATAATGAGAACATCTTTCTTTGGTGTCAGTTCTAGAAAGTGTTGTAAGTCTTCATAGAATTGGTCAATTTCAGCCTCTTCAGCATTGGTGGTTGGTGCATAAACTTGGATTACTGTGATGTTGAAAGGTCTGTCTTGGATTCGTATTGAAATCATTCTATCATTTTTGAGATTATATCACAATACAGCTTTTCCCACTCTTTTGTTGACTATGAGGGTTATGACTCAGTCTTCTATCCTTCTGAGGTCAGTAAAATGAGTACCCAGCTCACGGGGCGGTGGCAATGTGTAGCCTGCATAATTAACTTGTAAACCACCCAGAGAGTGCGGGCCGTTTATAAGCAGCACACTTTTTTAAACTCCATTTCTTCTATGGGATTCTTGCCCACAATAGCAGATATGATAAGTGTCTGAATTGAATTCGCCCATTCCTGTCCATTTTAGGTCACTGATACCTAGGATGTCAATGTTTATTTTTGCCATCTCCTGTTTGACCCCATCCAGCCTATCAAGGTTCATAGATCTTACATTACAGGTTCCTATGCAGTATTTTTCTTTGCAGCATTGGACTTTCTTTTCACTTCCAGGCGTGTTCGCAGCTGAGAGTCCTTTCGGCTTTGGCCCAACCTCTTCATTAGCTCTGGAGCTACTCGTACTTGTCCTCCACTCTTCCTCAGTAGCATGTTGGATGCCTTCCGACCTGAGTGGCTAATCTTCCAGTGTCATACCTTTTGTTTCTGTTCATGGAGTTTTCTTGGCAAAGATACTGGAGTGGCTTGTCAGTTGGTGCTCCAGATGGATTGCATTTAGTCAGAACTCTCCACTATGACCTGTCCATCTTGGGTGTCCCTGCACAGCATAGCCCATAGCTTCTCTGAATTACTCAAGCCCCTTCACCACACCAAGGCAGCAATCTGTGAAGGGGAATTACAATTTATCCTTGCTGAAATAAGAGAACAGGCAAAGCAGATTTGCAAAATTCAATTGATTATGAAATTCTGTTTTTATTGTTGAAAACCAATAATATAACAATGTGGGTTATCTTTAAATATCATTTCAAGGCCATTAGGGAGATCATGAAACTAGACTCCAGGGCTGTTAATCCAATCATTGATCTAGAGCTTGGCCTTATGCCCTACTTGTAAGAACTCCCTCAACTGCATGTTTTATACCTGCTCAGAATTTTATATCCTGGCATACTAAAAATGTTTTCTGAAGCTGAGAGGAGAAATACACATTCATTCCAGATGTCGGACTTTCAAAATCTAAGAAAAATATAAATAAATATAAAGATTTAAATGTAAACAAATACTAATATGAACTGTATTCTCATGCAACAGTAAACAGATCTGAGTTTCAAATTAACACTAAAAAGGTGACTTTAGATTTGTGACACACAATGGTATAGTTCAGTGGTGGCAAACCCTTTTGGGCTCGTGGGCCCAAAGTGGAAAAAGGAAAAAAAATCCAGGGCAGCAGCAAAACCAGAAGTGGCAGCAGCAGAACAGGAAGTGCCAGCGGAAGGGGGAATCCCGGGCACAGAGGTGCCTCAAGACCCCACTCTGGATTCGCCACCAGCACCAGCTGCTCTGGATCCTGACCCCCTGCCTGTCCAGGCACCAGCACCTCAGTTGCAGCCGCCTGCTCAGGTTTGGCTGTGGAGGGGGAGTAGCAATCCAGCAACTTATGTCTCGCGATCTGGCAGAAAGGGCTCCACATGCCAGCTGTGGCGTGCGTGCCATCAGTTCTCCATTGCTGGTATATTTCAATCTGTAGGGTTTTCAGTATTCTATTTTATTTCATCGGGTTTTTACTGGTTTGGCAATTAAGAGCATAGAATTAACTAGATACAAATAACTACCTACTTAGAATTGATACCTTTTTTCATTAGAAGAGTAAGTACATTACATTATGACTGAAACTAAGTGAAGGATAATTTTATTCCTTCTGCAGGATAACTGTATCATTTTGGACACTGTAATCATTATGGGAATGCAGCTACATGAAATGGCAGTGTAGTAGTGATTTTTAAAAGTTCTTTAAAAAAAGAAAAAGAAACTGACTACCACAGTTATTTCTTGAAAAAGAGAAAAGCATAAGTTTCTCTAGCCACAATTCACACTATGCCACGACTAGTCCCTGTGGACAATGGATTTCTGATACGACTTGGCAAAGGGGAACACCTAAAATAGTTTATTGTGTTCCTAAATGAATTCTATATATGCTTCTAGTGCTTGCTTTGTGATTGGCCTTCAGATGTAAACATAGGCTTCATATGCAGGTAAGATTCTTCAGTCATTATATTCTTCTGGAGTCACATCTCTGGAGCACTAACATATTTACAACTTTTAAAAACAGTTTATATGTATATCAAGCTCCTTAAGATCTCATATTGAAAGTAATATAATCTCAGCAATTAATATATAGCAGCAGTAGTGGATGTAGAAGGGGTAGCCATGCAAGCATTATAGGTAAAAGTATTACAGTATAGGTAAAAGCAATATAGAAATAAAAAGTAAAAAAGAGCAAAACGTGGCGGCACCTTAAAGACTAACATCTATATTTTTCAATGTGAGTTTTCCTGGACAAGTCCACTTAATCAGATATATGACGAGAAAAGAGATTTAACATGGCAAAGATTTCTACATGGCATCAAAATACAGGTAACGCTATCACAGCAATGTTAAGCACCCACTGACTTTATTATCAGTCAACCACAATCTCTATTTTGATACCACTTATAAATAATTGCCATTTTAAATTTCTTTCTCTTATGCTTGACAAAGTGGACTTGTCTACAAAAGCTCACATTAAGGAATATAGAAGTTAGCTTTCGAGGTGCCACCATGTTTATTTTTATTTTTACTTCGTTTTTGCCTATACAGCTGTAGTGGAGAATCACAATCCATTTCTGCAATCCATCACCACAGTCACACTGAGAAAGACAAGGAAAAAAAAACATGATTCCTAGAATACTCAGATGAGGTACTTATGGTTTATAATTTTTATTTCATTTTAACCAGTGTTTTAATACAAAGAAAGAATTTGGAATATAAATCAAACACCCAAGAGAAAGGGCATTTCTCATCTGAAAAAGAACCCAGCTATCTCTGAGTCCTCACCTTGCTGATTTTCTTTTTTTAGAAATAAACCAGGATTGGATTGGATTTCTTTTAGAAGACTGGTCATAGACTAGCCATTACTCTGCTTCTAAGGACTTCTTGAGATGAACAGAAATTGTCAAGAGTGCAGAAAAGAGGGTAGGACAAATCATAGGGTACAGTATAAGTGTCTGCATGTGATGTGTGACAATAGCACATTACACAATTTTCTTAGCAAACAACTAATAAGAGTTTGAATTATTTGCCAGCAGTTCTCCTTCCTATAAGACCACACCAACCTCCACTATTGTTGTTTTTTAGCCATACTTAGGAAATAATTACTCAGATGATGTTAGTATGTCTTATCTTCTTTTTTACATTAATATTACTTTGTCCATGGAAAAGGCTTTTCTTACAGTAAAGACTTTAACAAGGTTACAATTAATTAGGCTTTATTAGAACATTGCAGAGAAAAAAACCTCATCAATGTCCAATTATGAGCAGACTAAAGGACAATACATTTTCTAACAAACCCTAAAGTGTAAATTAAAATGTTAGTATCTTCTCTTGAAAATTAAATCCTTATTTTACTATAATGTGTGAGTGAAGTATGCAAAAATTCCAGGGGTGTTTTCACCTATCATCAAATGATCTCAAGGAAACCCAGTCAGGGTAGTGGTGTATTCCTGGGAAAATTATTTGACAACTGAAAGTAGTATTTCAGAAACACAAGTCACAGAGAAGCCAAGTGATCACATGTAACAAACAAACTGTACTAATAAAAATCTTCTTCTTCTTCTTCTTCTTCTTCTTCTTCTTCTTCTTATCATCATCATCATCATCATCATCATCATCATCATCATCATCATCATCATCATCATCATCATCATCATCATCATCAAATATGTGTACATACATACTGTGCAATAATACAAAAACTTCTCCCCATGTGCCACCATCGCCCTCAGGGCCAGATAATAAAATATTTCCTTTTAATCTCTTTTCACCCCATTCCACTCCAAAAAGACGTTGATTCTTCTGTTGGCTTATGACCTCTCCCTTTTACAAAAACATAGTTCAAACATGGATTCCATATCTCTTTAAAACATTATATTTTTTCATTCCCCTTCTTACTTTTATTTCACATGTTAGCTTATCATTTATCACTAAACTCCACATTTCTTTATACCAATCTTCAAGGTTGACTTGTCTGTCATTTTTCCATGTTTTTTGCAAATATTAATTTTGCTGCTGTGACCATTATAACAATTAACTCTTTCTCTTCTTTTTAAAGATGAACATTCTTGATTATATTTATAGGGCAATAATTGGTGATATTTGCATATTATTTCCAATAATTTCTCTAATTTCTTTAAAAATCAGTGCCTGTTCTTTCCTTATTTTACAAGTCCATCACATATGTGAATAACTTCCTTCCCCTTTTTTGCATCTCCAGCATTGAGATAGTACATTTGTATTTATAATATTCAATCTTGCTGGGGTAAGGTACCATCTCCTTGCGACCTTACAACAATTTTCTTTTACCCTTATAGAGATATTCTTCATTGTGACCATATTTTGTTCCAGTCCTCACTTTTAGCCTCTTCCGCTAAGATCTCTTGCCACTCGTTTTTCATCATAGCTTTTTCATATGCAACATTTATTAAAATCTTATAAATCACACTTACTGTGACCTTTCTTTTATTTCCTTCCTCTTGAACTTGTCTTTGCTCTATAATCTCCTCAAATTTAGACAGTTTTCTAATTTCTCCTAGTTTTCTGGTGCACTCTCTTGTCCAACTTTCTCTTTGGAGTATATTTATCCAAGATATCCCCTCTTTCTCTCCCAAAATGTCCTTAATAGTATTTTTATCTTTCATGTTTTTCATCCAAGCCCTTATTGTGTTTAACCCTTTCTCTACTAATATTTCTTTGAGGTTAGTTTTAAGGATTTGGGGGAAGTTCCAAGCCTCCACTACTTATTGTAGTGGTGAGATAAATGGACTCAATATATATGTTTATTCTCTCCAGCATTCTAGCATATTCTTCAAAAAATATATAAAGGATTAGTTATTATCTTTATTTCTTCTGCGATTTTTCTTTAAAGAGGATATTCTCCAGTCTATTAAAATGTTCTATCATTCCCATTTGCCCCCATATGAAGTTTCTATTATGTACAATAACATCCAGAATATGTCTAAGCCGGTTTGCAATGCAATACAGTGGTGCCTCAATTTAATAATCCATTTTATAATCCATTCCAGAAGATGGTCGTAAGTTGAAATGGTTGTAAGTCGAATCTGCATTTCCCATTGAAATGCATTGAAACCTGTTTAATCTGTTCTAGCTGTTTTCTGGTTGCATATAGAGGCACCGGTTGCAAGTCCTATGGGAACGAATGCAAAAATGGTTAATTTGTCCTCTACCATTAGGCGGAGAATTTTTCTTCTTTTAACCTAAAATGACTTAGCTCAGTGGAGGCAAACCTTTTTCGACTCGAGTGCCCAACATGAGGGGGTGGGGAAGAAACCAGTGGCTGCTGTGCTGCCCGGAAGACCAAAACCGGAACAGGAAGTGGCAGTTTCAGGGGGAATTATGGGGACGGACAGGAAGTTAAAGGGGGAATCATGGGGATGGACAGGAAGTTAAAGGGGGAATCATGGGGATGGAAGGGGGAATCATGGGGATGGACAGGAAGTTAAAGGACCCAGAACAGGAAGAGAAAGGGGGAACCTCAGCTGCAGCCACTTCAAAAGGTTCATCACATGCCAGAAGAAAGGGCTTCGTGTGCCAGCTGTGGCACGCGTGCCATAGATTCACCATCACTGACTCAGGTTAAAAAAAGGGGAGGGAGGGAACAAAGGGGAAAAGAGGAAAGAAAGAAGGTTATCTCTGGGGCACACAGACCCCTCAGACAAGCGGGGGGCGAGTTTGGAGTCTAAAACACCTTTTAAACAAAACACCTTTTAAACCAAGCACTTGTTAAACCAAACCAAGCACCTTTTAAACAAAACCCATTTTAAACCAAACCAAGCACCTTTTAAACAAAACACCTTTTAAACCAAACCAAGCATCTTTTAAACCAAGCACCATTTAAACCAAACCAAGCAACTTTTAGACAAAACACCTTTTAAACCAAACCAAGCACCTTTTAAACAAAACACCTTTTAAACCAAACCAAGCACCTTTTAAACCAAACCAAGCACCTTTTAAACCAAACCAAGCACCTTTTAAGCAAAACACATTTTAAACCAAACCAAGCACCTTTTAAACAAAACACATTTTAAAACCAAACACCATTAAAATCAAACACATTTTAAACCCACCCACCAACATCTTGTTCCAGCAAACAGAACCCCTTAGCACAAAAAGAGAGCACACACAGAGAGAAAAGACAATGGGGGGGGGGAGACTTGAGTCTAAACCCCATTTTACACTATGATTTTAAAACAAAAAGACTTTGGAGTCTAAACTCCATTTTACAGCATGCCAGCCACCACAGACCCTTGCAGAAAATTTTCTGATTTCAAAACAAAAAGACTTTGGAGTCACATTTTAAACCCACACATTTTAAAACAAAAGAGAGGTCACAGTACATAAACCCCAGGAGCCACAGATTGCAAAAATAAATAAATAAATTTTACATTTTAAAATTACAGTCTAATTTTCACATTTAATTTTAATTTAATACTACAGTATACTTTTCACATTTTAAATCCACACTGCCAGACCCATTTGAGAACAGAAATATAACCCCCGCAGATCAAAGCCACGCTGCAAAAACACCCAGAATAGTTTTTAAAAAGCAGAAAATAGCACCTTACCTTTTATTTAAGGAGGGATTCTTACTTATATGTAAGTCCATATAAAATTTTTGAAAAGCTTCTATTTTTTTCATTTTATTACATTTATCCCCTTTCTGTTTTTTTTTATAACTCCTATATTACTCTTACTTTTGGGGGGAAGTATTACTCTTACTTTCTCATGGGATATTGTCAGATATATAGCAATAATTTTGACTGATATTTGGCAGTTCTCCATGATCATGTCATGGATGGCTTTCACATTTGCAGGCACAGAGACAGAAACAGGCCTTCCAGTGGGTTTCTCACTTCCAACACCGAAATGGCCAGTTTAAAAATTGACAACCCAACATTTAACTGTTGCATATGAAGGGTCACTATCACCCATAGTTTGTGACATTTCATCATGGATTTGCTTTGCCTGGAGGAACTCTGTTTCTCCAAGTTCCTTGGAGAAATAGGAACTTGGTTATGGTCCTATGCTCTTCCACATTGAACTTTTCTGGAGGTGCTACCATGTTCACTTTGGACCAGAAAATGAAAGATAAGTTAAAATCATAGGCAGTTGATTTTTGCACCATTGAATTGAGGCAAATTGGCCAATACATCCTGCAATTTATAGCTTCTTAAGCTCAATTTTTTCTGGGAAAGGCTCAATACTTATCAGCACCCCCCCGTAGATCCCTTTTCCATATGCATCCCTTTTAATTCCTTCCTTTTAGCTTGTAACTCCACCATAATCTCATTTTCTCTAGTTCTTATCACTTCTTTTTCTAACTTCTTAATATCTTCCTCTAAATCTTGAATTATTTTCTTTTGTTGTGTCTTAATCGTGTATGTCACTTTTATAGCATATCCTCTGGCCACAGACTTCATGGCATCCCAGATTATCTTAGCCTTTCCCCCTTGTTTTGTATTTATTTCCCACATCTCTTCTAAATTCTTTTGAAATCCTTCTACAATATTTTGATGTCGATAAATGCTTGTGTCAGTCTTCCATCTATTCACTTCTTTATAATCACTTTTTACTAATAGTTCCATATTTACCCTGGAGTTATCTGAAATTTGAATAACATCTATATTTGTATTATTTACCCTTTATAGCAGTTCTTTTGATATTAATATATAATCTATTCTTATAAAAGTTTTATGCACCAATGAGTAATATGAGTATCTGTTTTCTTCCCCCTTTAATTCTCTCCACACATCTTTTAAATCTGTATTTCTGATTAAATTATATAGTATAATACTTTTATTTTGTTTATCAATGTTCTGTACTTTTGATTTATCTTTTAAAGTATTTATAGTCGTATTAAAGTCCCCTGCCAGTATAACACATCCTTTCCTTACTTTATCCAATCTGCTTAATATGCTTACAAAAAATTCCTTTTGTTTCTCATTCGATGCATATAAATTCATCAAAGTACATTTTTCTTCTCTTAATCTACCTTGCATTATTAAATGTCTTCCTTGTGTCTCTTTTTCCACATTTCCTATCCTAAAATCATCTCTTTTAGAAATCAGAATTGCTACACCTCTTGACTTTGATGAACCAAAAGATTTTTCATATACACCACACCAATTACATTTCAATTCATTCAAACCCTCTTTTTTCTGATGAGTTTCTTGTAAAAATACTATATCCATATTACTTTTTCAATACATTTTGTATCTGTGCTAATAAAAATATCTTAAAATATGATAAACCTTGTGCCCTACAGGTGTTTTTAGGCTACGGCTTCCATCAGCCCCACTCCGCATGGCCTAAAACATCTGGAGGGCACAGCTTCCCTCAGCCCTATGCAGTTTGTAAGCAATTCTGGGAGTTGTTGTGCAAAACATCTGGAGGACAAATCGTTCTCTGCTTCTGCTTTAAAATAAAAATCTTGGAATTGATAGATAGGTTGGACTTATTACTACCATTGGAAATTTACTTTAGTGGCATTTGAGGTATTAAAAAAGAATTCCATCCATACTTTGTATATATCCTCACTTTGTGAGTTCTCTACAACTAAATTAATAAACTATTTGTCCAAACAAAAAGGCTTGGTGGGAGAAACATATACAGAACATCTGGTCTCACATGAAAAGGCTGCAAACTGATATGGATTTAAGTATACAGGTAAGTGTCTATTATGCTTTTTGTTCTTTTCTGTACTGTCATTTTTTGTACAAGTAATAGTATACTGACATGCAGCACAATCTTGCTGCATGTTCAGTGGGCCTTCTTTCTAGGCAAGTCCATAAAGGACCAGAGGTTTACTGACTTCAGCAGGATTTCACAGCACTCTCACGAGGAAGATATCATTCTCAAATTAACATTCTACTGTAATTTGCCTACAAAATGCTTAGTTTTTATTTCTGAGTGATCTGTGTATAGTTTTATGTTAAACAAAAACCAACTCACTTTAAAAAAATAACTTGTTTTTAATTATTTGCATCAAAGGTTTGAAAACTGAATTAAACTGATGCAAAATGTGGCTTTTAAAAATATGTGCATACCTTTCACCCTTGATGTTACTCTATTTTTAATGCCCTGTAACTGACAGATCACAATCCATAAAAAGAATTCTAAACCAAATGCAAGCATAATGAACTTAATGAATATGAGTTATGTCCAAAAAGGTCCTTTTTCATCCACAGCAGGAGCCCGTGATCCAGCGGAGGCTTCCATGAAGAAGAGTTGTTTCTGCTCACTTTCCCTTCTCATTACAGTTCCCACATGACTTCCCTTACTGTTCTGGAGGACCTACCAAATCAGCAATGGCTGCTGTTTTGTTACTCTGGTGCATGGTGAGGGGTACAATTGATGGAAATGGGCTTCCAAGGGGTACGTGGGTGAAAAAGAGTTGGGGACCAACGTTCTAGTGTCTGTTTTCTGAGCTGTTTTGACTGCTCACATATTACTTTCCCAACTGCCTATTTCTTCCAGCTGAATACTTTACCTTTAACTGTATGCTAAAACAGAAAAAAGCAGAAGAAAGAAAAGGCCAGGGTGCAAGAATGCCTCATTTCTTGAGCAAAATGCTGTTCACAGAATTCTGGATAGAGCTGCTGGCCAATATCCAGTTCATTAACTCCATTACCATAGTGGAGTGATATCACGATCCCAGCAAATTGCTGTTAATTAAAGTGCTCCTGCTTTGATTTTGAGTTGGGTATAATTCACATGTTATGAGACAAAATTGTGCATAGTCTGAGATTGAACTACAAACTCTTTAATCAACTGCAATATGATATATGCTAGTTAAATAAAGAAAAAATCTAATAAAACTAACAACTAATAACTAACACTACTACTACTACTACTACTACTAGTAGTAGTAGCAGCAGCAGCAGCAGCAGCAGCAGCAGTAGTAGTAGTAGTTGTTGTTTGTTGTTGTTGTTGTCAGTAGGTTAGCTCCATTTTGGAAAAGTAAAATTTTCTTATGTATCTCCCAATGTACATTTTATTTGACTCCATTTTAGATTTAGTCTGTGTGGTGTTTTGTGGTTCTGAATGTTTGGGTGGAATACAGTTGATTTTGCACAAAAACTGATTTGAACACAAGGCATTTTTATTTGCCCTGGAACTCTGTTCTTACTGGCATCAGAAAAATACCCACCATTTTATGCAATGCAAGGAGTTGCCTGCTCCATCCTCTTGCCTGAGTTCTTGTTTTAAACAGATTTACAAAGTCACTATTTTTCATGTTGGAACAGAGTGTACCTGAAATAATAGTTTGGAAAGCTTTCAAACCATAACACAAAACTTGTACAGGTCGTGAATTGTCCCTGTTTCCTCACCTAGCTTTTTAAAAAGCATGCAACTATTACTCTTTCTAGTGCTTAATACATGCTTCCCCCATGATTCCTCCCTCCTATCCTAGCACACGATGGGATCACTTTCCTTTTTTGTTCTCAGAATGAGATCCTGATGCAATTAATGATCTTGGTCTTAAGAGGGAGACTCTGATTCAAACAAAACCTTATTTCTTTCTACATCAAAGTAGAGATTGGCTTGCACCTAAAAGTCTACAATTAATTATTTGTGGGGCTTAACTCAGTATGCAAGAATGCAATACCTGGAGACCTATTTTGGCATTCAATAAAGAGCAGAATGCTTACTGGAAAATGTATTTTGTGTTGGAACTAAATATTTCCTGTTTTTAAAAGTTTCCTTGACATGCATTTGTATTTCAAGGGCAAACAAAACAACACTTTATTAAGTCAATTGTCTATTTATTTCAGTGTGAGTTGCACAGAGCTCACAGGATCTGCTGAGGTCCCCATACAGTCTCATGGACTTTTTTGAGGCCCCATAGCCTTTGATTTCCAGGCCACCTTTAATGCTAAAGCAAAGATTCTGCCCTTCTTTAGAGGAAAACTGTGTTCCTTGTGACTTCCAGGAAGTGTCATTCTCCTGTATAAATAACCCCATGCTCCCTCTAGACCTTTATTACATTGGTAAGGCTAAGCTGCCTTGTAGTGCACACCTCATGATCTTTCCTAACCCATATCTGTTTGGAATGTTACAAGCCTAAAGCTCCAATCCAGAAGTAATTTAACTAGGGAATATGGCCCATTAGACACAGTGGAACCTTTTGAGTCAATTGCACTAGGCATGTCACATAAGAATGAAGCACCCCTATTTTTACAATAAACAAACATTGTAATCAATTGGATATTGTCTGGTGTTAAATAAATGGGTGTTGGAAGGGGTTAACTCCAGATAGAAGAATAAGACAGGATGAAGCTGATTCTGCTTGTTCTGTTTGTCTGTTAGCATGAGACTTTTCTGTTGAGAAGTAGTGTTTCCAGTTATGTTGCCTACTATTCGTATCTTACTAAGAAAGCTATTATGAAGTTGTCATAACTCTGACAAGCAGAAACCTATACTAAGTAAAAATGTTCAAACACTGCTTATTTTTCAACACGTTATACAGTAAACATTTTTAAAGTTTTTCATGAGTAAACGAATATTATTCATTTAATATTATTTATGTCCTCTTAAAGTGCTCTTTCTATCATGATACTCGGAGGGATCTCCTCCAGCCCATATTGCAACAGTTTCAAGGGAGGACCAGAGAATTTTATGTTGTGCTCTTATTCTTGGACAAGAAGTCTGACATAACTATAGCAATGACAAAGTTCTGTGCAGTAGCAATGAAGTGTCACTGTTCCCTCCTTCCACTGATCAAAGCAAAGCTAGATGTTTAGTATTGCTTCAGTAATAATGTGTACTGGCCACCCTATATTCTACGTATGTACTACACTACTTAAGACGATGAGACTGGAGGTGGTACAGAGTTTACTGAATTTATTTACTGAACCCCTCAGTCCAGTGAAACTAAGGAGGCTCCATCTAATTTAGTTATACTGCAACAGATTGTATACATGTGATTATTGTTGCTACCTCATGCTACTTTTCATTGTATTATGTGTTACAGTTACATTAGATATATCTGCTGGTCAGTGGCTGTAATAAAGCTCATTCATTCAATATTATTTCAACTGCTGGCACAAAAAAGTATATACTGTATATGTATGGACCGTCCAGTCACACGTCCTATGGTGGTGATGGCCCCACTCATCTTTCTAATTGTGCCCAGAGCGCCACTCTCTCCCTGCTTGGCTGGCCACTCCAGGCAGGGGGAGGGAGAATGAGTCTCCCTACACGGCTGCTGAGTGGCCAGCTGAGCAGGAAGAAAGAGGCGCTCGGGGCGTAATTGGAAGGATGACTGGGGCCACTTCCACTGCAGGATGCATCAGTGGATGGTCCAGCCCCAGAGGCCAGACCCTCGTTAAGTCCAGCTGCACGGGGGTTATTCATATTCATATGCAACCTAAGTCTTCCCCTGGATCAGCTTATTTCCCTCTTCTTACTCTTGGCCCCCTAGGGCTGTCTTTGGTGTTAACAGCCAAATTATTTGCTCTCAGTCCCACTCACATTGCTTTGTTTGAATCTTCACTGGCTGCATAAAGCCTAATACACAAAAGAAGAGGCAGGGCAGCAGCAGAAAGTGAAATACTACCATGACCCTTCATCCCTCCCACTGTTCAAGGGCAACCCTCCCACCATTAACAAGTTAGAAGGAGATTCTCCATTCTCATCCCCCTGAAATATGGTGAATTACAGCCATGCTCATCACAGGAAAAACAAAAATAAAAGCAAACACACTCACACGAAACTCACAACAGTTTGTCCCAGTTCATTAACTGCAAAAAGGAACTCGTTGCAAACTAACTCATTACAGAAATTCGTTCCAAACTCTACAAGAAACAACCAAAGAGACAGTGTATTGGAGGCAACTAGACTGCAACCAAAGGAAAGCTACAGCTACTCCACTGATTCCTCCCCCAGATGTTTCACTACATGAGCCTGAATTTCTCCTATTCTTTTCCCTATCTTTCTCCAAGCAAAAAGTTACTCTGGAGAGCCACAGTCTGTTTCATTGCCTAAGTCTACACACAAACTATACATCAATACATGCCTAATTGTGCATAAAATCTAAATTCTATTGCACAGCTACATAAAAATGCAAACTGCTCCAGCAGTGTAATATCTAGTGCCGAACTCAATCCAATAAGGGCTGCCCCCAAGGCAACACACACAAATGCAATTATCTCCCCCACACTCAAACTGCTTTCTTTCACAACATTACTTTTATTATGCAAATGCATAAATCTAATTTTAATCCTCAGAGCCATCCAGAAGATTAAAACAGCATTCACAACTTACCTTCACTAAGTGTAATTAAAGATAGTTTCAAATCTCCACTTCGAGAAATTATTGTAAGTACAAGTTGGGAGTTTCGTACTCTGCTTGACAGGGGAGAACTGCATCCATATCGAGGGAGAAGGTGATGACCATGTCATGTATGATGCTAGCACCACTGAGCAAAGAGGCTACTTGGCTGAAACCTCATACCAGACAACAATAAAAGCGCAAAGCCATTTGCTAAGATTTGGAGTACACAGGATTCTACACAGAATATTCTCACCACCTCTCAGTTTTCACACAGAATGTGATCTCAAATTAGGCATCTCACTCTCTATTTCTTCTTTTACACATGCATGTTTCTACCCCTAATTGTCATGAGACTAAATGAGAAGATGACAACTTATTGAACAAAGAGGTGGACCTTCCATAACATGAATATCCTCTCTTTGTGTGGTTCCTCTGTTCATGTTCCGTCATCTACATATACACATTATAATAAGGATTACATGCTATTAAGTCAATTCATGGCCACCTTTTCCATGGTTTTCTAGATGTGGAGTACTCAGAAGTGGTTTACCATTTTCTTCTTTCGCAGATGCTCTGTTATTGTGCAGCTTACCTAAGGCTACATAGCCTGGTTTTTCTCCTGGGACACACAGTGGGGAAAGGAACTACCAACCTCTGGCTCCACAGCCAGATGTCCCATGTTTAAATGCTGAAACTACAATTATGTAAAAGTGCACAAATAGAGATGTATCCATCATTGGTTCTGAATGCAGAATACCAAGCCCACAGTATGTTCTGAGTAAGGTGTCTAAGGTACATCAGGCATAGCAACATCAACAACAGAAGGAACTGGAAATAAATCAGTTGTGCTACCAAGGAAGAACAATCAGTCAGTGCTGGTCCTGCAGGACTCTCTGAAGACCATACAAAATTTAAAGCCATGCTTTTGCCCTGGACAGAACAATAAGGGCTAAATGAACAATAGACTAGGATGTTTTGAAACAGCTAGTGTTAAATTTGGACTAATTAATTTTTTCTCAAATAAAAAACAACTACTGTATTACTTTCTTTACAGCCATTAACTGAGGGGTGAGGATCCTTCTGTAGGTGGTACTTTCCACTGGATGATAAAGACTACGTGAACCTTGGAAAATTACATAGTATCTTTGCAAAATAATAGTTGCTTCATGCATTTTTGGTTGTGTGTACGAGCAACACTTTAACAGAAATTTTCAAAATGGCAACCGTGTTATTGCGTTTCAGTGAAAACTGCCAATTACTGACACATGCAAATAATATGTGTGTGCACGTAAAACTTTAAAGTACCCATGTGAAAGTTAGAAAAGGATTATTGAAAGAAAACAATTTTAATAGGATTTGAAGTGCTTATTTAGAACATGTATTTACTAAACATAAAGGTTAAACCCCAAGAAAGAGATAGTGCAAATGATATAAATTTTAAAAATGTATTTAAATATACATATATTTAAAATAGTTTTACCTTTCTATCTTTAGGTGGAAAGATACAGGAAGATGTAGATGCTTGTAATCCAGAGACAATAAGTTTACTGTTGGACACACATCCATCAGCAAATGTATTGTGTTTTCTGTGCTAATGCAGTGCTTACCATTCCCCAAATGAAAAATTGGACCTTTTATTGGGTCAGTTTTGGACTTTAAGAATGTTATGGAAATTAAGCATATTTATGCCCAAATAGGTAACATAGATGTTTGGCTTGCTCAGAATAAATGTGGAAGGTACACCCAGAAAGCAGACACCAGTCTTTTCTCCTGTTGAAATGTTAAATCCCTTTCAAAAGTGGTTTACCTTAACAAAGCGTTTAGATACTGTCTCCAAAATAGTGTTCTGTGATCTAGAAAGCAGGTAGGCAGATGCTACAGATTCCCCAAAGGCAGAGACAATTCAAAATCCTGGAACATATTCAGAAGTCTCTGGGAAGGCTGCTTATACCCTTTATAGAGTATAAAATAAACAAAGACTCTATCCTTGGCAATTCAAGGGTTGTGTTTATTGTTTTACCCTCTTGAAATCTGCAGCAGTTTCTCTCTCATTTGCATCTTGCTGCAATTACCAAGCGCCTAGCTTTTTCTCTGCATCAGACATTACTGTAGCAGTGAGAATCTGTAAATACTCAAAAATGTAATAGGAGTAAAAGGTAGAAGGTTTCTTTCATCACAGAGCTAATCAGCAATGAGATGTTGTCTATTCCAAAACACGTTTACATAAATCAGATTCAGCAATTCTCTCACTTAATGAATCCAAACAAATTAGACAGCTATTACCTCTCATTATAATTTGATACAGAAAAATGCTATAATGAAGGAGGGGGTGGGTGAAAGAGAGTAGAGGCCAGATTGCATTGGCCAGTAAACAACAAGAAAGACAAATCCCAATCAAACAGACCTCATTTGCTGCATTTTCATATCCCTGTGTATGCGGCAACATTACGCCTCTATTTTATGCATTAGGAAGACAGATCCTTTGCTCATCTTTTGCTACTGCAACTGCAAAAATGTTCTAAAGGGTTGGCATAGCCAGCATCTATATGCCCCCAAAGCATCAAAAAGCCTTTCCTGGTCTGGCAAAACAAACAAACTCCAGAAAAATGCAGAAGTCCAATTTGCTACCAAAATGAAAGAAATGGCAACCTGCCTTTTTTCCAGACACTCAGTTAAGCCTTGGGTTTTTCTGGGCAGAAGCCAACTCATAATTACCAGGAGCAATGGAGACAAGCCACCACTAGGAATCGGTACCTTCGTTTCCAGCAAAGCAACACATTTTGATTGTGGCTCAGCATGCCCAATTTTAACAAAGTGGAAACATAGCAATCCAGAAATCTTGTCAGTCTTTTCAATGTTACACTATATTTAAATAGTCAAGGTCCCAGGCTAAACATTTTTTCCCCATTTGATGCTTAAATGGACTTCAGAATGCTAATATTTTGCCTCAATGGACTTGCTTTTCGCCTCCGGTAGTGGACAGTTGGGAAGAGTTACAGCGGTACATTAGTTCTAGTAAATTGGTTCGGGGACACCAGCAGAAAGGAACAAAATCCATTATCAGAGGAAACAACTATATCCAACACTAATAGTAATAATTTAAAAAGTTACAAACTACTGATCAAAATGAGCTTCCAAACACTGATGGAAAAGATAATTAGTTTTAAGGAAAAGCTAAAACAAAATTGCTGCTCTGTTTTTTGCAGTTTTTTTTTTAAAGAAATATGATTTACACTAAATATGGCAGCAACCTGCCTTGGTAATAGTCAGTTTAGCCAAGGTAATCCAAAGATCAGGCAACAGTGCTTGGGCACTAGCATGGTTGCACGGCTCATTGCCAGCTCTGAAGCTGCTCTATCCATGAGGTTGTGCAGGTGCATGCCAGCTGCACCCCAAATGGCATATTATTGTCTCACCACCTGTGATACCTCCTATACATCAGAAACAGAAATAATACTGCTTTTTTTAAGCAATGCTATCCACCTTCTTAATTGCGTTCTTCCTCATGATCAAGAGTTTGCCACCATATTTAATCCTATGACACAAACATGAGTTTGGTGTTAATTTTCTCATTTGATTACACACAGATTATGAGCTGGATAAGAGGATGTGCCATGGAATTGCCTGTCAGGATTTGTTCCTAACATGTGAACAAGGGCTTAAATTTAATATTGTAGAGGGAATGTAAAATGGATGACAAATGTAAAGTCATGCCTGTAAAAGTCAATGTGAAATGCTTGACAGGTGACATGCAGCTGGAACAAGCTTAGGTAGTGCTTGTTAACCACATCCAGCTGCATGGTCTGTAGTGATAGGCTGCTCTTACTATTTAAGCAGAAGAGTAGGAACAGCACTTTGCCATTCAGTTGTGAGTCTGATGGTCTTTATTTCTTTGAATGTCTAAGTGATTTATGCACAAGCTATGTATATAATGCCATGTATATATGTATGATCTATGCTGATATATGAAGTCTGAATATATCATGTCAAAAGTTTCTTATCAAACTCTCTCTGTGTTTTTCCTAAACTCTCTGCGTCTTTATTCTACTTATTAAAGGGGAGGATTTGAAGCTGCCTAGTAAGAGACTCTTGTCTTGGGCTCCAAGGTTTCTTTTCACTAACAGAGTGCTCTTGTAGCTTCAATATCCAAACGCTGATGCCAAGCATCTGCAGAAGCAAACACCACATCTATGTTTGGAGCTGGCACTCAGCCAACATTGCTTAGTACTAGTAAATGCCATCGAAGCTACCAACATGAATCTGGCCAAACTCTGGGAGGCAGTAGAAGACAGGAGGGCCTAGCATGCTCTGGTCCATGGGGTCACGAAGAGTTGGACATTACTAAACAACAACAACAAAGCAAATGGATTCCTTGATTTAGTTAACACTTTATTTTACTTAAAACACAGAAAATATGGGTTGTATAGTGTCAGTTGAAAGATAACACTACTACCAAGTACTAGAACATCCATTATTGTGTAAAAAAAATAACATGCATGTGCAAACATTCCATGTTCGGTTGTTTACAGAACAAGAAGCTGACTTATTCCATGTTAGACTATTTGACAAGTTGGACCAACATTTTTTCCTGTAACAGCACCAGCTCTCTGTAGAGACTGGTAGTGTAATAGAACATGTGATGAGGTCTGAAGAATTGACTGCTGCCTCTGACAATATATCATATAAACTGAAGTGTTTTTCTGGTCTTTTGCCAAGGCCAGCTGCTGAGGTACCTAGATTTTGATGCCTTGAAGCTACAAGTACAGCAGCAATTAGATGATTCAGAAATGTGTCCCAAGAGAAAGAAAAAAAGGAACTTTATAGTTTGTCACCCCAAATCCTGAATAAGGCTTTAAATGTGAGCAACTACACAGGTATTTGTCCAGTGTTCATCCCTCTCTTGCTACATGGCACTAGCAAGCAATGAAACTGAAAGGACAGAGCTTGGCAACAAAGACATACTCCCTTTTTCCTCTCTTGAAGGGACAGGACAATGAGGGAACATCATTTGCGTTCAATGATACCATCACATCGGCACATCTAAATTGCTAGGAAGTATTGCATCATTATCGTATTTTTGCTAAGATGAGAAAATATGATGTGTGTTTTCAAAAATGACTTAGTTTGAAAATAAACAATATTTATTGAATTAAATAACTATTAGCTACATGATATTTGTTTGGCTGGAAGAATGAATACTAGGAAGGGGGGAGTTTTCAAATAATAAAAGAAGCACCAAAGCAGTAAGAGAATGGAGAGGGTGGGGGGGCGTGGAAAGAATTTTGTTTAAAGAAAAAATTGCAGAAGAGATTAAAAAGATCAAAAATCCTTTCCTTAAAAATATGTTGGAAAAATGGAAAGAATTCAGAGAGGTATTGAGTCCACCGATATCTCCTTTATCTCAGGAAGTGGAATTAAAGAATTTTCCGGAAAATTTAAAAAATCTAAAGAATGTATTAAAAAGTAAACAGATAAGTAGATTAAAAGACTGGATAGAGAAGATAAAAGGAAAAGGGGATATAAAAAAGGTATTAGGAGGAGAAAGGATTTCATGGTTAAATTTAATTCAATTAGAAAGGTGGATGAAAGAATGGTATATTAAAGAAGGGAAAGGTTGAGAAACGACAAAATTTGAAGAGATTATAGAGAAAAGACTGAAATCAGAGGAAATGACAGAAAGAAAAGGAACAGTAAGCCAAATATATAAATTATTAACTCAAGTAGAACGGGGTACTTTAGGGTTAAAAATGCAATGGCAAAATGATTTGGATAAAGAAGAAATAGGAGAGGAATGGGATAAAATATGGGATCAGAGAATTATGAAGAACATGTCAGTAAGGATTAAAGAAAACTGCTATAAAGTAATATGGAGATGGTATTTAACGCCGGTCAAAATGAATATAATGGATTAAAGTGCCAATGTTATGTTGGAGTTGTAAAAAAGAGAAAGGGACGTATTTACATATGTGGTGGTTATGTGAAAAAAGAAAGAATGGGAATTAATATTTAAAGAAATATCTGAAATAATTGGATCAAATATTCAAATGTCTCCGTTAATAGCTTTATTGAATCTGATTAAGGAAGATCAACTGGTGAAAGAAAATAAGGATTTAATAGTAATGATGATTACGGCAGCAAGGATAATTATTGCAAGGAACTGGAGAAATGAAAATCAAGTTAACTTGGAGGAATGGTACAGTATAGAAAATTATTGGATATGGCAATTAACGATAAACTGACATGTGATATGAAAATAAGTAGAGGCCAAATGAAAAATAACGATTTTAAGAAAATATGGAATGTATTTTTAGAACATGTATTTCAGAGAGGGGGGGATATACGCCGAGAGAAGAAACAATGAAATTTTGGAGTGAAAATGGATGGAAAGAAGTGTAATGCTAGTCCTGTGGGTGATGGGTGCACAAGGGTAATTTTATGTTTTTGTATTGTTTTGTTTTGTATTTATATAGTCTTTTAATAAAATTTAAATTAAAAAAAAGAAAAAAGAGAATGGAGGGGGGCAAATGTACTGAACAGGTACAAATTGTGCATAAAGTAGTGAAAAGCAAAGTGCTTTTCACAAGTCAATCTGTCTTCTTGTAAAAGGAATCTTCACATTGCAGATCATATTATTATTATTCACTCTTAAAGAAATTAATTGAGCATCCTAAACTCTTTGTGAGTTGGATGAGTAATAGTCGTAGCATGAAATGTTACTGAAATCATGTACTCTTAAAAAAGCACCAGGTATTTAGTGGGATGGTGATAAAATTGGTCCAATGGAAGAACAGAAGAAAATGAGAAAAATAGAATGAGCTCTAAAGAAAAACAGGAAATAGAAAGAAAAAACATTTTATTCCATAATTTTGTACCTAACATGAAAATGAAGCTACTGTTTTATGGAACTCTTTTTTGCATCTGTTTATTACTTTCCTGAATGAGATAAATAAAGTGCATTTGTTTAGTTCTTATTTTGTAGGAAAACATGGTTGCAGTACATGACTGGGGAAAAGAGTTTGGCAAATTGGATACATATCATTAGGGATATGACAAATGGCTTTGCAATTTAGACATTACCTGGGACTGATTCAAGATTCTTTAGGTTATGGAAAGTACTTTTATTCCCTAATGACATGAGGTGTTTAGCCAATGGAACCCAGCCCATTAGCAAAGCCAGCCATCACCAGCAAATTTATGTGCCACTTAATACTAATTCCCAACTATGAGTGGGTCACAGTGATAGATTTGATTTCAAAAGGGAAATATTGCTGCTATATTTTAGTGTTCTAACTAGTGAGTTGCTACTGGTTGTCTACAAGTGGTGACTGAGGGTTCAAACGCGTAGATGCTTTCAATTCACTAATCAGTTTGTACTAACCAAAAGCATTAATGGTTATGTTAATTGCACAGATATACACATAAAACCAAGTTGCATTTGGTACTGTTCAGTCATAAAGTGGGTTATTTGGCATGTCCAATGCAGTAGCACTATTTGATGAGTCAGAGAAGAGCATGAGACACATTAAAAATGCTGTGTGTAGTTGTTGTCTCCTAATGCCACAAACACTGCTCTAGCACTTTTAACAGTTGAGTAAAAAGAAAATGAGCATTTAGCAGGTGTCGTTTATCATCTGCTGAAATGACCTCTTCTATCCCTCCACTCAAACTGTAGGAGCTTGATCTTTTTTTTAAACTGGTCACTCTATGGTTGCACATTTTAGCTGAAAATAAGCCATAATAATTACTGAAATTCTATTGCACTTTGAATAGTGTAAAATTATACCTGCAGATGTTCACAGGAAGTTGAGTCCATTTTGCAATGCATACCTGATTTTGCAACTGATTGTGCAGTTCACTGAGCAATTAGTTGTGCAACACAGCTCTAGAACTGCTTGTCTCATATGACATCCACTTTGGCACAATTTTGCTGCTTGCACAACTGTGCAACCGTAGCTACGCAACAGGATTTTGACTAATCCTTCATGCATATCCATAATATTGATTGAAAAAATGATGTTGCACTGTCTATGAGAAACTAAGCCCTATGAGGACAGACTGAAAGAACTGGGCATGTTTAGCCTTGCGAAAAGAAGACAGAGGGGAGATATGATAGCACTTTTCAAATACTTGAAAGACTGTCATACAGAGGAGGGGCAGGACCTGTTCTTGATCATCCCGGAGTGCAGGGCGTGCAACAATGGGGCCATGTTACAGGAAGCCAGATTCCAGTTCACTATCAGGAAAACATCCTAACTATTAGAGCAGTAGGGAATGGTATCAACTGCCTCAAGAGGTGGCGAGTGCTCCAACACTGGAGGCACTTCAGAGAAATTTAGATAACCAGCTGACAGATAACTTTTGATTGAGCAGGCGGTTGAACTCAGTGGCCATATAGGCCCCTTCCAACTTCATTATTCTATGATTCTATGAGTAAAAAGTATGTGTTATCAAAACAGAATGTGAAGGTGGGATCCTTGTACACTTCAAAACACAAATGATGCAAATTTGAAAATCTCTTACACATACTCTCTAGAAAAGGAGTGTTTTTCTTATTTTTATACATGATGTTTGGTTTGATTGAATAGCCTTCATTCTTTCTGAAGGTATGACCATGGATAAAAACAGATCAGCTTTATTTAGGATTCATTCAGTTTTATTACAGAAAGTATTTCATGATCAAACTCAGAAAAATGTAGAACATCTCAAACAAGACAAATCAAATGAAAGGGGAAAACATTCCATTGTAAACAGTTAAATCTGTTTGCAAAGTAAAAAAAAAACACACACACACACACAGTGCACACAGTGTTAGAAAAAGTGAGGCAAAAGCTAGAATTTTAACACATGTCTTATAATGCTACAGCATAAATAAATTGTTTGAATTTAGATCTAATCCCCTTTTCTACAAATAGTATAACATAGGTGGCTGAATGTTGGTAAAAATGATTAAAGGCCAGAAAAACTCTTTTATAAAGAGGCAAAAATATTGGAACTATTTATCTTAAAACTAAAAAAAAGGAGCATGATAACATTATACAAAGTGATAAATGGAACACAAAAGGCAACAGCGGGCACTTCAGTTACTAACCTTTTTTCCCCTACTATAAAGCTAAGGGGATAGACAAAGAATTGGAAAGTAATACAATTCAGGACACAACAAAACCTTCCCTCATGGTTTGCCAATTAGTCTGGTCATTTCTCTCCCCCCCATTTTTGAAGATTGTTTTTTGTACTTGCAGTATATGAAAGCCAAAAGCTTAGCTAAACCAAAAAAGGAATAATACACAGATTAAAAGTTGACCAATTCCAGTCAAATAGACTAAACTGACCCAAAAAAACTTAACAAGTTTAGCTTCCAAGTAAAAACTTTAATAAAACAATAAAAGATCAAGCTTTCAACAAGAAATCATGTCCTGCCATCTTCAGGATACAAATAGCATACGTACCCACGGTGGATTGGTGAGTGGACCATCTGGCCCCGGGGGACTGGACCCTTGTCATGTCCACCTGTGTGTGGGTGTGACGTGTGCCATGACGTCACCTGCCTGTCTTGGCTAAGGCTGGAGTTTCCTAGCCTATGGCAGGGCAGGAGGTGGGTCTTAAAGGGGTGGAGTTTTTGTATATAAGGGGGGTGTGCAAAGAGGGAAAAGGTTGTTGGGGAATTAGAGAGTTGGAGAGTGAGAGGGTTAGATATAGGTTAGGTAATTGAGTAATTGAGTATTAGGTAACAAAGAACTGTGCAGGGTTAAGGTCTGAGAAATATAGTGTGACTAGTGAGTCTTTTACTCAGTGACTTCCATCTTATGTTTGTATTCAATAAATCATCATTTTTATTTTTAAATCCATACTAAGTCTGAAGTGTCAGGTTTATGTGTGGTTGGTGGCAGCGAAGTGTGTATGTGTGTGTGAAGGATCGTGACCTGTCATTTCTTGTGGTGACGTAGGAGGAGGTGGCAGTCGCGACAAAACTGGTGCCAGCGTGTGGGATACGAGTTGTCCAGTAGCCCAGTTGTCCAAAAAAGCCTTGGCTAGTGTGGCCAGAGCAAAAGGATTTCAGTTGGGTGCACCTGAAGTGGGGTGTGGGTAACTCTCTGGGATTTGTCTCCAGGGGGGAGCAGATCTAGTAGAGAGGCACCTAAACTTCAGAGTGAGGGAACTGACTTATGAGCTCTAGGAGGTCCATTTTGTGAGGGAGATTGGCCCAAAGTAGGAGGCTGTTGTGACTTGGTCTGAGAGTCCAGAGTTGGGAGAACTTGGAAGGGACAGACAGACCAAGGGCAGCGAAGATTTGGGATTTCTCTAGTGAACTACAGAACCTGAGAGAAGGTGAAGCTGTGGTGGATTTGGAAGTAGAGCCAAGGGCAGAAAATTAAAGTAGCTCTAAATCTGGCAAGAGGCCCAGTGAAGGGGCAGAAGCCATTAGAGACTACAGTAACAAGCCTAGCCATATCTGTTGGTATACCCTGTTAAAGAGTGTCAGACCTAAAGCACAGCAAGAAGAAAAATATTTTTAAACAGAGGCGTGGAAATTGACAGGAGCTTTTTGAGTTAGTAAAATGCCTCTCACACGCAGTCAAATGGCAGAAGTGAGTGAACAAAGAGACCAAGCAATGTCAGACTGGTCTGGGGATGAGTCAAATGGTGAGGGAAGAGTTGCCTCAGTGCAGGAAGAAGCTAATGGGGAACAGTTATCAGAACTGAGGAAAATTCAATTAGCCCAGGAACATGAATATAGGATGAGACAAATAGAAAAGGAGGAAAGAATAGAAAGGGAAAGGATTGCCCTAGAAAGGGAGGCTGAGAGAGAGAGAATTGCCTTAGAGAAAGAGAAAATGGCATTTGAGATAAGAAAATTGGAAATGATGAACCAGAACAATAATAACAATAGAGATTCTGAGGTGGGCCAATTATCAAAAGCAGATTTAAAGAAATTTCCATCCTATAAACAAGGGGATTCGGTTGAAGCGTTCCTTACAAGTTTTGAGAGAGCAGCCTCAGATTTTTCCCTCAGAGAAGCAGAGAAAATGGTAGTTTTAAGGTCTCTGATTAGTGGGAAAATGGCAGAAATATATGCTGATATGCCAGTTGAGCTCAGTAAAGATTATTCAGAGTTCAAAAAATGGTTTTCAATCGATTTGGCATTAATTCAGAACATCTTAGGCAGAAGTTCAGAAAACTTACTAAAAGATCAGATGAATCTTATACCCAACTTGGTTTTAACTTAGAAAAGTGTTTAGATCGGTGGCTTGAACAGGAGAATGTAAAAACTTTTCAGGAACTGAAAAATGTTGTGGGCCTGGAGCAGTTTTATTCCTTACTCCATGGGGAACTTAAATTTTTAGTTCAAGAACGGAAACCAACTGACATTAGAAACGCTGCACAAATAGCTGATTTTATTTCTCAAATAAGGGGTCCTAGTTGTTATGAGGGGAGAGGTGTGAGGAAAACATGGGACCCAAAGTTCTCTAAGGAACAAGCACAGAGACAGACTAAAGTAGGCGGCCATTTTAGTGAAAAGCCCTCAGAACAGGGCCAGCACAGTAAACAAGTTTTGGAGGGAAAAGAGAAACTTGAAAGATTTGATGGGAAAAGCTCATGGGGGGAGAGAATCTGCTTCATTTGCAAAAAGAAAGGCCACATTGCTGCACAATGTTTTAATACAAGGCAAAATAAAGAAATTCCACCTCAGAAAGTTAATGTAAAAGAAGCAAAGGCTGTATTTTGTGTTCAGAGTAAACCTCAGGCTTCTTCTATGGAAAGTTCTGTTACCATGGAAACCCAAGCAGAGGCAGTTAGGAGCTCTGAATTGGATACATTGAAGGAGCTGCCTCTCGCTGAAGTTGTCCACTGTTATTACATAGAGACCAATGGTGCGTTATTGGAATCTGCTGGGGACAGGATAAGTTTTTGAAAATGACTATACTGCTTTGAGAGACACGTGTTCTCAAATTTCTATTTGCCACTCAGACATAGTACCACAAAGTTGTATGATTGCTGACCAGACTCTATCTGTGAAAGGGATTGGGTCAGAACTAGTTTCATTACCTGTAGCTGATCTGAAAATTGAATATCAAGGTTGGAAGGGATTTTGGAGAGTGGGGGTGTCTTCTGAGATTCCTACCCCTTTTCTTATTGGTAATGACTTAACAAAGCATGTCAAGAGTGCCCTGGTGGTAACACGTTCACAATCAGTACAAAGTGAAGCCAGTAATGAGACTGACTCTCAAGAGCCAGAGAAATTTGTACCACAACCTGAGGCATTCTCAGTTGAAATACCTCAGAAAAGCCTCTTTGTCAAGGAACAAACAGCAGACCCCACCTTAAAAGACTGTTTTGGAAAGGTGACTGATAAAGATTTATCACCTGAGTGCCCTGAACGTTTTATTATTAAGGGTGGTTTACTTTATAAGGAAAAACTGAATAATATTTCAAAAGGGGGGCCTGAAGTTAAGAGACAGTTGGTGGTGCCTGAGAAATACCGCCCTATGATTCTGGAAAAGGGACATGCAGACATTTTCTCAGCTCATATGGGGATAAACAAGACCAAACAAAGAATAGCCCAAAACTTTTACTGGCCTGATATGGGTAAACAGATTAAGAGTTTCTGTCAAAGATGCCATATTTGTCAGAGACAGGGCTCTAACTGTGATAAAACTAGAGCAAAGCTATGCCCATTACCAGTGATTTCAACTCCTTTTACACGTCTAGGGGTGGATATCATAGGTCCATTGCCCAACGCCACTAAGCGGGGGAACAGATTTATTTTAACTATAGTAGACCATGCAACGAGATATCCGGAAGCGATCCCATTACATAATATAGAGACCCAGACTGTAGCAGAAGCCTTAGTAATTTACATGAGTAGGATGGGTTTTCCTTCTGAGATAATCACAGACTTAGGAACCTCTCATACATCCAAACTTATGAAAAGGTTAGTCAGGGGGGTCGTTCACATCAATGCCCTGAAGCCTTATTACAGAGAGACCAACCATGTGCAGTTTGCAATAAAAGCGGCTGATAAGGAGGAACATGGGTTGCCCTTCGGGGAAGGGAGGGGCCCACAAAAGTTCAATCCACAAGAGCTGCAGATCAGCCCTGCTCTATCCAGAGAACAGCAGAATAGTTGTAGAACGCTGGTTACAAAACCTCAAGAAGTGTTCTCAAACAAACCTGGTGTTGACAAGGGAGTGCTACCCAGGACTGACACAGGGAATGCTTCTTAGTCTGTAACACCATATAGAGTAACAGGTTATTACTTTGACAATATTCGCAAAGAGCTAGACGAAATGCTGAACGATCAAATTATTGTACACTCATCTAGCTCTTGGTTAGCCCCTGTAGTTTTAGTAGACAAGCCGGATGGCAGTGTCAGGTTCTGTGTGTACTACAGCAAGTTATATTCAGTAACTAAACCTGATGCTTATCCTAGGCCTAGGCTTGATGACCTAAGTGAGACGATTGGAGGTTGCAGAGTCATATCCTTTTTAGGTCTAACCAAAGAGTGTTGGCAAGGAAGAAGTGATCCTCAGGACCAAGAGAAAACCGCATTTTGCAGTCCATTTGGCCTGTTTGAGTTCCGGGTCCTCAGTTTTGGCCTGAGAAACTCACCAGCTACATTTCAAAGGCTCATGGACCATACTCTGAAAGGGCTCAGTGACTTCACGGTAGCTTATATTGATGACATAGGGGTCTTTAGTAACACCTGGCAAGATCACCTACATCATCTAGAATTAGTGCTACAAAGATTGAAAGATGCTGGCTTAACCGCTAAAGCTAGTAAGTGTCAGCTAGGTAACTCAGAGATGAAGTACCTAGGTCACATAGTGGGAGGAGGCCTAATCAAACCTTTAGAGGCCAAGGTAGAAGCAATCCTGAATTGGCCCAGACCTACCACTAAAAAGAAAGTGAGGTCCTTTTTAGGTCTGGCAGGGTATTACAGAAAGTTTATACCCGGTTTCAGTGAGATTGCTGCACCTTTATCAGACCTGACAAAGAAGCAGAGCAGCAACAGCGTTTCCTGGTCGGAAGAGTGCGAGATGGCGTTTGGACAGCTGAAAGATGCTCTAACCAACCATCCAGTGCTGCATGCTCCTGACTTCAACAGAGAGTTCATCATCTACACGGATGCGTCTAATGCCGGTGTGGGAGCGGTACTGTGCCAACAGGATGACAGCGGAGACCAACATCCAGTGGCGTACCTGAGCAAGAAGTTGCTTCCCAGGGAGAAGAATCTTTCTACCATCGAGAAAGAGTGTTTGGCGATCATCTTCGCGATCCGGAAGTTGAAGGCTTACATCTGGGGTCGACATTTTACCTTGTGCACTGATCACTCACCTCTGTTGTGGTTGCGGACTATGAAATCACAGAACAGTAAACTGATGACGTGGGTGCTTCTTTTGCAGGACTATGATTTCGAGGTTAAGGTGGTCAGAGGGACTATAAACTGTGTGGCTGACGCCTTATCCAGAAGACCGGAAGACGACATCTAAAGAACTTATGGACTCTGTACATGGTATATGGCAATGTAAAATGTTTGGACAGTTATGTGTTGTGTTATGATAAATGTTATGCATTGCATGTTTTTGTATACCTGTATGGTGGAAGTGTAAGTATATTTGAATACTGTAGTTATATTAAACTGTGTTGATAAATGTAATGCTTGATGTTGTTTTCAGTTGTTTTGGGGAAAAAGCACCTTAGCTTTCCCCCACAAAACAACTTATTAAAGGGGGAAGGTATGTGACGTGTGCCATGACGTCACCTGCCTGTCTTGGCTAAGGCTGGAGTTTCCTAGCCTATGGCAGGGCAGGAGGTGGGTCTTAAAGGGGTGGAGTTTTTGTATATAAGGGGGGTGTGCAAAGAGGGAAAAGGTTGTTGGGGAATTAGAGAGTTGGAGAGTGAGAGGGTTAGATATAGGTTAGGTAATTGAGTAATTGAGTATTAGGTAACAAAGAACTGTGCAGGGTTAAGGTCTGAGAAATATAGTGTGACTAGTGAGTCTTTTACTCAGTGACTTCCATCTTATGTTTGTATTCAATAAATCATCATTTTTATTTTTAAATCCATACTAAGTCTGAAGTGTCAGGTTTATGTGTGGTTGGTGGCAGCGAAGTGTGTATGTGTGTGTGAAGGATCGTGACCTGTCATTTCTTGTGGTGATGTAGGAGGAGGTGGCAGTCGCGACAGTGGGTATTCTATTTTTTTGGGGGGGGAGACTGGGTTGGAAAATTCCAACCATGCTTACAAGGGAGGATGCTTGAGACCAAACCTCCCAGCCGACTTTGAGTCTGGATTCACCACATACAAGCAGACTCCACTTCGACATCTGCAATGAAATTTTGGGACAAATTTTTGTGCACTATTGATAAAAGGGTGATGCACACCCTGAAAAAGTAGGATTTTACCCAAGAAACCTTGCAGCTTGTGTGGACTTTTATTGGTTCATTAAAGGTAACACCTAGCTCTTGCATTTGTGTAACCACACAGCCTTTTCCTAATTCTTTCTGGATGGAGATAAAAGCTATTGGCCAGAATTCTACTATTGTTTGCATAAGGTTTGCATAACTTACAACTGCTATTGGCGACTAACTGACAAGGTGCTGACATGCACTTTGGTCATGTGCCTACTTCTGTGCCCAATTGCACAATTAACACGTGGTATCTTGCCAATTAGCTGCTATCTGCTGAAGCAAGTTACACAAACCCTTATGTGAACATAAGATACCAGTCTCTGTCTAATAGTTTCAGTCTGTCTGTCAAACAGCATCTGTCAACCCAAATTATTTCCTCTGCTTTGTTGACCTTCTCCCTCCAAATCTGCTCTAGAGATTTGGCCGACCTAGTAGAGCAGGTTTGTGTCTTGTGGAGAGGACTCTAAGGCAAGCCAGTATTTCATGTTTTTTAAGGAGTTTCATGGCGCAGTGGTTAAACTGCTGTACTGCAACCAAAACTGTGCTCAGGACCTGGGGTTCAATCCCAGGTAGCTGACTCAAGGTTGACTCAGCCTTCTATCCTTCTGAGGTTGGTAACACGAGTACCCAGCTCACTGGGGGGGGGGGGAGGACAGACAATGTGTAGCCTGCTTGTAAACCGCTGGTACAGTTTTTTAAGTGCTATCGGGTGGTATATAAGCAGCATGCTTTCTGTGTTTGCTTTTTAAAAATTGTGGTTCACTTGTCCCAAACTGATTGTGGGTGTAATAGGAGGTGGTTGCTATGATCTCAGTAACAGTCTGGGAGGGCAAATGGACATGGAAGCAAAAGCTGTAAACAAACTTATACTTTCTACCAAAATGTCTTATAGCAGAGGTCCCCAACCCCTGGTTTATGGCCCGGTGCATGTCCGTCGCCTGAGCTGGACCAGGTGACAGAGACAGACCTCCCGCCCCCCGCACACCCCGTTTGCAGCTGTGTGCATGCAGTTTTTTCAAACTGAAGGTACCTTTCCTTTTGAGAAGTGTGGAGTGACACATGCCTTCTGAAGATGGCATACTAAGACTAATGTTTTTAAAGAGCAAAACTCTTGATAACTTTACTTTTTAAATAGTATTTTTATTCAATTAGATTTTAAAGAACCTTTCCCTCCCATCTGCCCAGGAAAATAGCAACTTTAATGTTAATGCATTGATTGTAATGTGCTAGTTCCAAGTTCTGCCTTAGACTACATTGCTTATTTATCAAGTATGACTCCCTTAATTTTTCTGCAGACCATAACATGTGGCAAAGGCAAGTGACTTTAGATATGAGAAACACATTCTTGGGCTTTTAAAAATTGCAGTCAAATCCCAGATTCTAATTGAGAAGTGTTATTTTAATCCAGAGAAGAATAAAGAAATTTGGTATAGGACATGGTTTTAATCATCATCATCATCATCATCATCATCATCATCATCATCATCATCATCATCATCATCATCATCATCATCTCAGAACTCCAAGGCTGGAAGGGACCCCATGGCTCATCAAATCTTGGTAGGGATGGTGGGGAATTTGATATCATACTTGAGACACATATTTCAACATGCATCTTGTAGAAACAAACTATTAACACCTTTTGGATAGATGTGAAAAGAGGTATGATTTGGATAGACCTTCTGTTATCAGTGAACAGCATCTATCCTATATATCTTAGAGATGCACGAAATAAGTGATAAGACATAGTGTTTGCAGTGAAGATTTTACTCATACCATCAGAAATAGAGGGTGATTTTTGCCCAGAAAGTGACAGATCCCACCCTCCCTAGGTCTTTGCTTGCTTTATGATGTATTTTTATTCTTCTATAAAATTTTTATCGAACTGGTTTCTAAAATAAATGTGACAAGTAAACTAACCAAAATGCTTTTGTTTCTTAAGATGTCCCTTCCACATACTCAGACATTTTCCACTTATTATGCTACAGAAATAGGAAAGGTGGTGGGAACTTAAAGATGTCTAGTGCTTGAGTGGAAGCACTAAAAACATTTTTTAAAAAGGCACCCTCAAAACCTCTCCCAAGTAGGAAATACAAGCAATGGTTTTCGCAGAAACAGATTAGCTTTTGAGTACTTCAGGCTCAAATCAGAAAAAGTCTCTCTCCATTCCAAGCTGTGTAACACTAATTCAGATAAAGAATTCTGAAGGAGTCAAAACTGCACCTTTTAAATAATTTTTGGGGCCCATTAAAGTTATTATCAAACTATGATTTTTTTATTTTCGTCCTGGGCCACACAGCTATCTTCCTTTTTAATCCACAAAATGACACAATACATTTAAGTTTATGTGTAAACCATTACTAGAAGAGAATTCTGGATTTCCCAAACAGTAGAGAGGATATTTTGGCCTGCCCATAATGTCTTAGTGCTGAATTCAGACATTACAGACAGATACTGAGAAGCCAGATCAACCTCATGATGATGAATACACACACTATCTGTCAGCCACAATTATGATTATAATAAATGGGACAAATAGCAGAAGGGCACAGATACAAAAGTTAGAAAACGTTTTCAGTTCATGCCCTGTACATTATAGAATGTTCTTTAAAATAGACACTGCCCCTGTACAGTTTGCAGATGTCCAAATACAATTACATCACTGTAAAAACTAGTGAACAATTGGACAATGAAAAATTATTTCTATGATAACAAGTATCCTGAAATTAGTACACCACAGCATCTTTGTATCCAACATTTGCCTTTTTCTGGTCTCACTAAAAAGAATGTGGCATTAGATGCAACACTAAATTTTATAAGAGGGAATAACTATATTCCTTTGGGCAGCCTGGACACATCAATAATCTGAATTTACAAAATTCATAATAGATGCAGTGTGTAAGGGTTTGGCATATCTTCCACTTGGCAAAGCACAGTTCCTATTGTATGGTCGTGGACACATGTATTGTCCCATTGGCCAGTGCACAACTGACGCCTAGTGAAAAGTACACAGAAACATCAAGCTATTTTTAAATGTAACAACAGAAAACAATCAAACCAGAAGTTCAGGCAGCAGGTTAAAGACACTATGATACACATCAAGGTTCCACAAACAGAACTGGGCAGATGGGCTACCAACCAACATAACAGATGGACAAGACAAATTTTAAGAACAACAGAGGCATTGAGAAAGATGCTTGGGAGGCCTCAAGAAATTATTGCAAAAAGGATATAATAATTCAATTAAAGATCGCAATGGATGGACGATATGGCACTTGACATGACTGACCCTTGGGATGTTCAGACAGTCATGAAAAATGGCATCTTCTGCAAGAATCCTTTCCCAGTGTAACCTCTAAACCAGCACATGGGCAGCAGACGGCACACATGTGACTACATTCATTTTATACAGTATAAATCGCCCAGAGTAGACACATTCTAGATGGGTGGTATATAAGTCTAATAAAATAAAACAAACAAAAAATATCCTCAATTTCTTCCCTTTAGCAGGCAATGTTATTCTCCAGAAACACAGCAAACACAGCATAAAAATCCAGCTGGAGAGCAGGCCTGGATTGATGGTAGGTCTGCAGGTACTCACGCAGGCCTTACTAAGACTCCCCACTTGGGAATCAGTTAGACTTTCATATACTCAGGTGTAAAAAGAGCCACTATGTGTGTACAACTGAATGCACATAACAAAGTTCCTGTGATTTGGAGCCCTGCGTAATTACAACTTATTTTTTACAAGTACATCTGTGCTTCACTAGAAAATATTTAAAAGAACACTGAGGAGTCTTGAGACCCGTGAAGCCAAGCGAATCATATCAGTTTACCCTATTAGGCTGCCTTTCCAGTAGAGCTGACTTGCACTGGAGTAAGAATGCAAAAAATCTTCCCTTGTCCTTGAAAAAGCTGTCAACAAGAGAAAGGTTTTTCACTCTTGTGAGAGAGCAACAAGACCAATACTTTTCCAGTAGCAGCAACATGAGCAAAAACTCCTTACATGCTGTGTACAATCTTGTGTTTTGGTTTTTAAAAAATCAAGAGGTGCCACACACAAAATAGAAAGTTTTTGCCCCAAAATGCTTCCATAGAAAAGATTCCAAAATATGAACAATGCACAAGAACTTGCAAGAAAGTAATAAGACAAGATATACATATCTGTCAGGGAGAATCCAGAATACTACCTATAAAGACTGGATTCATCTGGGACAACTATCCAGTTGTAGATACTCCCGCTTGTCAAGAAGGAGGCAGGAGAAGTTGGGGCACTTGTGCATCCTGCCTAGTTGCTCTCATTGCAAATCAAGCCTCCTGTTTGCCTCCTGTGATATCAAAACCCAGCAATCTGACTTTATTTGTAAAAATGTCTTTCGTATGACGAAAAGAAGAACAGATTAATTTTTAGAACGATCACTAAATTACAATGAATCCTGGTGTGGCCTAGATAGTGTTATTTAGATTCACAGAGTTCAAACTAAGACTTAAACTCACCCAGTTACTGTTGGGAACCGTGAATCTGGTTTTTCTTCCTAAGCAAAACCTTTTCTTACATGTAAATCATGCAACAAAACCACCCCCAACAGATTGTTCATAAGTAGACATGGGGGTATTCGTATTAGGTTATGAGTTATGTCCACCACACAGGTGGACATAATGAGAGTCCGACCACCTGGGGCTGGACTGTCCACTTGCCTTCCACTGCTGCTACGGGCTCCATGCTCCCTTCCTATCGCTCTGGAGCACGCGGTCGACTAGCTACTCCTGGCTGGAGGCGGGACAATGAACCTCACTGCCAGGTCAAATAGTGGCTCGTCAACCGAGCACTCTGGAGCGATAGGAAGGGAGAATACGAATGCCCCCATCTCTATTAATAAGCACAAGCATTTATTGAATCTTGAAATAAAGTAAAAATTATGTTGGCATTCAAAATAAAGATTGTTTTTACTTTCTTCTATGAAGAAAAGCACCAGTCCCCACCATTTCCTGTGAGTCTACCAGAAAAAGACTTTGCTTTCTTAAAAACAAACACAAAAAAAGCCAGACTAAGTTTAACTGTAGCTCTTTCTTCACACATTCTCTTCATTAATATAGATGAGGCCTAAAGTGAGAAAAACTACAGACTGCTTAATCGCAACTCAACACTAATATTCTCTGGAAAAGTCAATTTCAAAATAAGAATAATAACATTGCTTCTTGCACCTGAGCACCCACAGACAATATGAACTATAAATAAAAAGGGTGGCCTTATAGTGAGTCAGACTAGGCTATTGGTTCAACTAAGCCATCATAGCACTTTCAGGTTCTCAGTACTGTCTAATTATTTTTTCCCCTAGGTATTGTGGAAAACAAAAGTACAGTAAAGTATTTTCACTGCTTTTATAAAGGCTTCACAGCTGCTCTTTTCAATCAAGATATTTATTAGCTAACCCATTCCTTCCTCGATGCTAGAGGAAACTTAAAAATCTTTCAACCAACATATCTGGGTGATAGTGTTATTGTTGTCATTATCATTACCATCATTAGCCCCAGAATCTCCAGTGGCCATGCTGGCTGATGATTCCGGGGTATGTGGTCTAGAAAGCAAATTTTCTAAGCTCTGAGCAGGACCGTGCTAGGGAATTTTGGAAGTTGTCATTCAAAAAGTAACTTCTCCAAGGACTGTAGCAAGTCTGATGTTGGAAGGACTCCAGAAACGTCCATAGCCCATATATATATTGCATTTGCACACTGGCACAACATGGAAAGCAAGCATGCTAACACTAACTCACTTTGGTTCTGTGGTAGTGAGAGAGAAAGAGAAAAAGTGGTCAGTGTGAGCTCTGAAAGATATTGTATGCGTTGATTCTGTGGTGGTTTTGATTTAAAAACAACCACCACCCCGTAGTGCTTGGAGCATTCTCTGGGCAGTTTACAACATAATTATGCAAACAACGACATCTCCCCCCAGCAGGCTGGGTACTCATTTTACCAACCTCAGAAAGACAGAAGGCTGAGCCACCCTTGGACCAGCTACAGTCTTCTCTTTCCTGCAATGGGCCGACTGTTACTGATGCGTGCAAGCAATTGGAGGTGAGTTTTCTTGTTGATTTGTAAAGATGTCAAACTCTTTTGTTTCTCTGAACCCCACCTACATTTGTTTCTTCACACATTCAAACTGTATATACTTTGCATATTTTTCTAATGGGCACATTTGTTTACACATTATGCCTTATTTACATATTTATTTACTATACATTTCACCAAATGTATGAATTGGATTCCCAGTGTGTCCCGCCTGCTTAGGCATTTCCCCCTGCCAAGAATATATGGAATAAAGGATTTGAAAATTGTAAAGTTAAGTACAATCTCCAATTAAATGGTGAAAAAGAATATAGCTTTTAATGATAAGTTAATGTTTAGTATTTTTTTAAAAAGGAAAGGACTGATAAATCAGAATATTTTTAGAGTTATATGGGAAGAATTTATTCATTTTTTATTAACAAAGGGGAAGGGTTGTGTACCTTCACAAGAGTCAATGTATTTCTGAAAGTGGAATGGGGCTTTGAAATTGAGAGAAAACAGAATATCTCCAATGGTCCTGTGAGGTGTGTGTGGAAGGACACTGCACTGTGTGCATAAATTTAACAAAGCGGTTTTTATATTTGGTTTTCACCTGTTATTTTTTGTTGGAGGGTGTCTTGGTTTCAGTTAGTCTGTATTTTTATGTTCACAGTGGGACCCTTGTATCTGCAGGGGATCAGTTGCAAGCCCCGCCCTCGCCGTGCTGAAAAACATAGACCAGTGGTTCTTAACCTTTTTGAAAGAAACGCCCCCTTGAGCCATTGAGGAAGTTATCATCGCCCCCCTCTTATTTCTTATTATATCTTGTTTGTTTGTTTGTTTGTTTGTTTGTTTGTTTGTTTGTTTGTTTGTTTGTTTAAGACACTTAAATCCAATGACCCCTGAAAACAAAATTCAATTCCAAGAAAATGAAATGCCCCCAAAAAGTAACATTTAATGATTTAGTTGCAAGCGAATTTTAAGACTCAAAAAGAAATATAAAAAGGGCATAAAATGCAGGAACTAAAAATTTCAAGACGAAAACTCTGAAACTAAATTAAGATAGGAGGAAAATATATATTCATGCACACTGTAGAAAGGCTGCAGCCATCTTCACAGGTTTGGCTTGCTCCAGCGCCCCCCTACTGCTCCCCTTCTGCTCCAGCGCCCCCACACCGCCCCTTTTCGTTCTACCGCCCCCCTGAAAAATGAAATCGCCCCCTGGGGGGCATTATCGCCCAGGTTAAGAACCACTGACATAGACTATAGCCAAGGCTAATACATTAGCAAATGCTATACACAGCATTGTCTCCAGCTCCCTCTAATGGCCAGTTCTTCCAACAACATTGTGGAAATTTATTTCTCTAGCAAACATTGAATTTCGAAGGGCCAGAAGAACTAGAGACCAAATTGCTAACATGCACTGGATTATGGAGAAAGCCAGAGAGTTCCAGAAAAACATCTACTTCTGCTTCACTGACTATGCAAAACCCTGTGACTGTGTGGACCACAGCAAACTATGGCAAGTTCTTAAAGAAATGGGAGTGCCTGACTATCTATCTTCTAAGAAATCTGTATGTGGGACAGGAAGCAACAAGTAGAATTGGATATGGAACAACTGATTGGTTCAAAATTGGGAAAGGAGTATGATGAGGCTATATATTGTCTCCCTGCTTATTTAACTTATATGCAAAATACATCATGCGAAAGGCTGGAGTGGATGAATCCCAAGATGGAATTAAGATTGCCAGAAAAAACACCAACAACCTCCGATATGCAGATGATACCACTCTGATGGCAGAAAGTGAGGAGGAATTAAAGAACCTCGTACTGAGAATGAAAGAGAGCGGAAAAAATGGTCTGAAGATCAAAAGCAAAAAAACTAAGATCATGGCTACTAGTCCCATCACCTCCTGGGAAATAGAAGGGGAAGATATGGAGGCAGTCACAGATTTTATTTTCTTGGGCTCCATGATCACTGTAGGTGGTGACAGAGCCATGAAATTAAAAGACGCCTGCTTCTTGGGAGGAAAGTGATGACAAACCTCGACAGCATCTTAAAAAGCAGAGACATCACCTTGCCAACAAAGGTCCGCATAGTCAAAGCTATGGTTTTTCCAGTAGTGTTGTATGGAAGTGAGAGCTGGACCATAAAGAAGGCTGATTGCTGAAGAATTGATGCTTTTGAATTGTGGTGCTGGAGGAGACTCTTGAGAGTCCCCTGGCCTGCAAGGAGAACAAACCTATCCATTTTGAAGGAAATCAACCTTGAGTGTTCACTGGACGGACAGAACTTGAAGCTGAGGCTCCAATACTTTGGCCATCTCATGAGAAGAGAAGACTCCCTGGAAAAAACCCAGGATGTTCGGACAGTGTGAAGGGAAGAGGAGAAGGGGACGACAGAAGATGAGATGGTTGGACAGTGTCATCAAAGCTACTAACATGAATTTGACCAAACTCCAGAAGGCAGTGGAAGACAGGAGGGCCTGGAGTGCTGTGGTCCATGGGGTCATGAAGAGTCAGACACGTCTCAACGACTAAACAAACAAAAGAGGAAACACTGTACATAGCTTGGTCTCTGTCTCCCTCTGGTGGCCAGTTTTGGTAACAACATATTTACAAATATAGTGGTGCCCCGCATAGCAAGGTTAATCCGTTCTGGATTAACCTTCGCTATGCGGAATCGTCGCTAAACGGGTAGGGAAAATGTATTTAAACGCATTAAACTTAGTTTAATGCGTTCCAATACCTTTCTTACTTACCCGTTCAGCGAGGATTCCAATTGCCGGCAGCCATTTTCGCGCCCTCGCTAAGCGAGGGCACGGCGTGAAAACGGCTGCCGGCAGCCATTTCTGGGCTTCTGGCGGCCATTTTGGAGCCGCCGAACAGCTGTTCAGTGGCTCCAAAATGGCCACCGCAATACCCGATCTTCACAATGCGGGTTTTCCCCATTGCGAAGATCAGGTATGTTTCCGTATAGCGATCCCGAAAAAGGGATCGCTATACGGAAACATCGCTATACGGTGCACTCGTTAAGCGAGGCACCACTGTATATATTTTGGTACTTCTCTTTTAATATTTTTAGACTATGGATAAATGAACCAGTGGCTATTGATCCTGTGGATAAGTGGCTCCTACTGTACTTTAATACAGAAAAATACAGAAAAAAGAATGTTATTTTAATTGAGATTACTGATGAGGTTCTTTTTCATCCCTAGTGCTTCAGGCTGTGAACTTCACAAGTATTAAAGCCAATTGTGATTTCTCTTCATTTTCCTGATTATTAAATATACAGTTTTGGGCCAAAAAAAGTACATTAATGCAGAGGTAATCATGCACAGCAAACCACCCCCCCCCGGCAGCTGTGGCAAGCTAAAACCAATATTATGTAGTTGGAGCAAAAGGGGAGAGGCTCTTAGTCTTTGGAAAGATCACAAGCAAGGCTTAGTGATATGTAGGCATGCATGTAGATTCCTCTTAATTTCAAAGAACTATTTTCTTGTCCTTCTGCTGAGGCATCTTTGGATAAGAAACAATTTCCATGTAAAAGTCCTTGCTGGATCTAAAACAGGGAAAGGAGGAGGAGGGGAAGAAACAGGGAAGACTTGTTTCTGCCATACAGTGCCTCAGCTAGGGCATACAGTCCCTATTAGCTATCTAGTCTAGCCATTCTCTCCCCTACAGCCAAGCAGTCCACTTTGGGGCTTCAAGCCAGGGTTGTGCCTTCAGTTTGTTCCCTCCCAAAGACTAGGAGGTCATCCCACCTCCTCCTCATACTCGTCTCCAGAGGCATCACCCATTAACTTAGCCTTGTGGGTTCTCAAGATTCTAGGATTCTGAGGCTTAGACTCCTGGTTCTCTGAAGGTCCAGGATCTCTAGGGTCAAGCAGGTCCTCCATCCCATCAGGCTTTGGAATATCCTTGCTGGAGGACTCCTCTGCTGACGTCATGACACTAGTGGAGTTTAAACTAGCCAATGTGTTTAGTGTTAGATTTCATTCTTTGCCTGGATTGGATTAAATAATTCTATTCTGCTTCCAAAGATATTGAGGCTCCATGTTAAGTACACACAGGGCAGGACGGTGGATGTGGTTGAGATAAATCAGCTGCAAATGCCCATATAACAAAGCTCCCATGCCATTAAAACCATTGTAACTAAAATCCAGTTTTTATGAGACAATTGCAATTATGGCACTAGTCCCATTAGTGACATTTCCTACTTAAAGCAGCTGTTGAAAATCAGTAGCATTAATGTAATGGGGTAGACTGGCCAGCTTCTTCCAAAATTAATCAAACAAATTAGCACTATGGAGTTTTAAACAAAGATTGTTAAGAGGTTACAAGAATACCCCATGGAAGTAATAGACACATCTGGAGTTTGTCACAGAATTAATGGAAGATTATAGATCTACTCACTGAAATAATCTGGTTTAGAGCTGCATAGCTCATATGGGCTCAGAGCAATGAAGAACTACTGGCTTCAGTTCTTATACAATATGTTTATTTATTTAATTATCATACTCCTTAACACTCATTAATCAGCAGCTAATTACAGCCTTGATTTTAATAACAATAATAATTGATACTGAGAAATACTGACTTGTAACAAATATTTCTCATTTTTTGCATGTACACACAATACACATGTCTATTATAGTTCAGTCTAAGTAAAGGAATGAAATATTCCTCCTAACAGTGAAGCAAATGATCTATTCTGTTCTACTAATAATGACATGGTCTAAAGTGTTCAAGTCTTAGAGGGAAGAGAAAAATATGAAGGAAAGAAACGTAGTGACAAGAATTATGGTAACTGCAAATGTGTGGCCATCTTTTTGAAGCTGGATGCCCAGTATTAAATAATGGTACCTAACTAAAGCATTGATGCCTCTCTCAGATAAGGAATGCCTAAACTAAGTGAGACCTCTCTGCTCAGGTGAAAATTAACATCTTGGCTGAGTTGGAAATTGTATCAAATCATAAACATCTTGCCAGGTTTATAGAAAAATAGTTTTGTGCATAATACAGAATTTAATGGTGCACTTTCTTTTCAACAGAACTCATTTATCTAATGAAACCATCTAGCTGTATAGTACAATGTACACTTATCCCTTCAACAATGCTGAGATCAGGGGCACTGGACCCTCCCGTAGCTCAAAATCTGCTTATAACTCTTATGCCCCCCCAACATAACTACAAAGCACAAACAGTTGATACAGAGAGAGAGAGAGAGAGAGAGAGAGAGAGAGAGAGAGAGAGAGAGAGAGAGCTCCCCCAATCCACATTGGCCTCCTGGCATGCCCAAGTACCCTCCTTGGCTGCCACGTAGAGCCGCCATGTCTGGAGAGGGGACCAGCCAGGCTGCCACCTTTGGACCAGGGGCCATTCCACCACCAATAACAAGGACCTTGGTAAGTCCAAAACTCACCTTTCTCAGGAACCTTCCTGGAGCTGAATAGCGGCACCATATTTGTTAAATAGTTATTTTATTTATCGGGGGGAGGGAAATCTGTGTGTAACCAAAAATGTGCTGCTTGGACCCCTGTAATTCAAGGGGGAACTGTATGTTTTCTATATCTTCTGCCAACACGTGAAAGCTTTGTAACGACAGTACCTGTAACTTTGCACCAAAGGATTTTTGTTTGTTTGTTTTGGTTTTGGTAAACATAACTCTGGTCCTTCCTGCAAAATCAGGCCAGGATACACTAGGAAATGAGCTCCAACTCTGTTCTCCAGAACAAAGATCAACTAAACTGGGCACAGGCTATAAAGTGGATCACAGCACAATCTTAGGCACATTTAATCAGAAATTTAAGTCCTGTTGAGTTTATTGAGATATATTCCCAGTTAACTGAGTGGAAGTCTGCAATACAAACATTTTAGTTTGGAGAGATAGAGTGTGAAGCCCAAGACTTTCCCTTGTGAGTTTCTCCATTGAGAACGGTAAGATTCAGGACTAGAGCATAACAGACATAACTCTAAACTTGGACCTTGCCAGGGCAACCTGCTCATGAGGGGGTCTTCATGGTGCTGCCTTGACCTCTTCTGGGGTCAGGCCATTAAAAGCAATACAGGGGTGAGTAAATAGGATTCCTGCATGCATTTCTCCACCTTTTTTCCTTTGCCTATTCAGCACTTCACAAAAACAAAAACAAACTTATTCCTTTTTAAACATGCCTGACAAGTAGAAAACTCTTTTATGAGTATTGGGTGACTCCATACACTGTGGTGAAGAACAAATATGCAATTAATTTACAAGTTTACATCTAGTAGGTGGCGCAACCTTTTTAGCTTTAGTTTGATACATGATGTAGATTAGATTTGATACAATTGCCATTTGGAGCTGGGTAAGGCCACAAAACTATGAATCTGATCTCAAATAAAATCCTACACCGTATCTTATATTGCACAGATTTTTGTCAATGCAGGAGCTCTTCAGATTACACCTCATCAAACAAAAGCAAATTAAACCTTGACTTCCTTTTCTCAGTTTATCACAAACAGCTTATTTAAACGCAGGACAGGGGGAAAAAATCTACAAATAATGTTTAAAGATGCAGAGACTTGTTAAGGAACAAACTGTGTTTTGAAGCGTTTAAGCACGGGTGTTTGTTTTTATGTTGTCACCTGATGTATTCAGATTGAATTTTGCTAAGAAATTAGCTTCCTTTCATGGAAAGGCCAACATTTTCACTACAATTTCTTATCTGACGCAAACAGCAACTGCCACAACAGGAAGCCATCAGAAACTGCTAACAGAGCATGACCATCTACAACTGGAAGCAGAACCCTTCAATCTGTCTCCCTAAGTGAAGACTGGATTGAGTTTTACCAACATTTACAGGACACACGCTTGAATGTCTGAGCCCTGCCAATATCTTTCCTCCATTCATCCACTTAAATTTACTAAGTATAAATTCTGAAAGAACATTAGCTCCCAGGGTTTTCATTGGGAAGTTGAATAATCCAAATCAATTGCATTACCATAAATAAATGTCAAAAGAGCTGAAATGCATTTCTTTGATTAAACTGTCAAGAACAAGGACATACAAGAAGAGTGATTTTTCTTTTATTCCTCTTGCTCAAAGAGAAAACTAATAAGCAAAGCAAACATGTTATGATCTACGATTAATAAAATACTAGTTGATAACTTTAAAAAATGCAAAAAGAAAACCTTGCTGCCCTTTTCACTTCCCAATAGTAGCTAAGAGCATCATTGCGTAGGAAATTTTATGTTTTTCCAGATGATGGACCTGAGGTTTGTACTTTAAGCAAGAAACTGTCTTCGAGGCTAATACAGAATAGGGTTGCCATATGTTCTTTCTTCAAATCTGAGCCAGCCAAATTTGCAGATTATGCAGCTTTATTGGCATAACAGAATCACAGAATTGCAGAGCTGGAAGGGACCTCAAGGGTCATCAGATCCTACTGTCTGCCAAAGCACAGCATGAAGGCATAAGAGGCATAATCTCTAATTCCATTTTGGGACTGCAATTCCCATACCCCTTCCCACCCCAGTAGATATTTATTGCTATGAATCAAATACTTTCTATGCCTTGTTTGTAGGCAGCAGTGCAAAGACCAAGCATTTCCACAACTGCCGCATTTACCCGAATCTTCAGTACACATCTATGGGGCTCCTGTTAAACTATGTATGGCTTCACTCATTGGCTAATGTCATGGAAATACCTGCTTCTTATAATACTATTTCTCCAAAACAGTAACTGCACATTTTAACTTACATCTTCAATTCTATAAAAGCAAGAGATTTACTGAAAGAGAGAGAGAGAGAGAGAGAGAGAGAGAGAGAGAGAGAGAGAGAGAGAGAGAAAGAAAGAGAGAGAGAGAGAGAGAGAGAGAGAGAGAGAGAGAGAGAGAGAGAGAGAAAGAAAGAAAGAAAGAAAGAAAGAAAGAAAGAAAGAAAGAAAGAAAGAAAGAAAGAAAGAAAGAAAGAAAGAAAGAAAGAAAGAAAGAAAGAAAGAAAGAAAGAAAGAAGAATAGAATCTGTCTCAGGTAATGAGCTGAACAGGCAATTAGATGGCATGTCTGAAATCTGGGCAAAGCTCAGCCAACTAAGTAATATGGTGATCCTAATGTGTAGAGTGCAACAATACACCACATTGCATCATCAAATATTAAAGTCCTGCATGGTTAATGAAACATATGATACTTAAACTGCAATTGTCAAAGCTAAATAGGTAACAACCTGCTCAGTAAAATTTATATAATCTATTCATTTAAGACATCTTGGCCACTTAATCCTATATGTTTTAGTCAATTAATGGATTACAGTTCCAAATATTTATATGAGCCAGTTGGTGGTGGGGGGGAGGAAGATGAGACTATCTCTTTGAAAATGATACTGATAAATCTTAACACCAATGAATCAGAGGTGCTTTTAAAAATTGTTCTGAAGGCTTGATTGATCAATTTGAGAAATTATTCAAACATTGTAACTGTAGTTACAATATCAACCTCATTGCCAAGAGTTTGAGTTGACTGTGGCAGGGGTCATCAACCCCCGGTCCGTGGCCCGGTGACGGTCCGTATGCTTACTGGAACTGGGCCGCGGAGACAAGTCTCCGCCCCTGCCTCCCCCCAGAGGGGTGTGTCGCACTTGCTGAGGGGTGTGTTGCCCTCCTAACTATGCACTATGGCATGCTCTTGTCCCACTAACCTGTGTTCAGAAGGGGAGAAAAGTGTGGTGTTTTAGTGTATGCCAATTTGTTGTTGTTCCAGCTACTTTAAGGAAACCCAACTTTCAGTCAGCTACCAGCCCATGCTGCTACAGGAAACACTATAGTGTAGGGCTGGGGACTTCGTGGCCATTGAGATCAGCGCTTAGCAAACATGCAGGATCATGACATTTTTGGACTAACAGCTCCCCAAAACCCTGACAACTGGCTGTGCTGGCTAGGGTTTCTGGATGTTATAGTACAAGAAGAAAAGAGTGTCACATTTGGGAATCATTTTTCAGATGATGTTGGGCCACATGTTGCATTATTAACCACTGTTGCTTATGCTGAATCGGCTTGCTTGTCTCTAGCAATAACAATTTCAGAATTATTGTTTGCACTCAGGGGATCACAAATACACTTAAGGGGGCTTGGGAACTATGTTGTTCTCCATTGCTCTCTCTCTCTCTCACACACACACACACACACATACACACACAGAGAGAGAGGGGGGGAGTCTGCTGTTGTCATTCCTAGCATCTTAAATCTCCTTGCATGCCTTTGGGCCCAAGTATCAATTTAGAGTTCATTGAAAGAAATAAAATACTCTGGACAAGACTGCCACTCCCTCCAAAAGGGGCCAGACTCATCCATAAGTTAATGGAAGAAACTGTTGTATTAGAGGGAAAGGGAGGGCTGATGAAGGAAGTACCTCAGAGAACAAACGCAAGAGCAGGGGGAAGTGGAAGGCTGATCAAAGGGGAGAGAATTCTGCTGCCGGGAAGAGTGTTTGGGCGCACATTGGACTGTGATCCTCAAACCTCTATCTGATAATCCACTCCTAGAGATGTCATTTCTGGGGAGCAAGAAATACGCAGCATGCAGCAAGTGAATGTTGTGCACCAATGATCAATGTCCATGAAGGCCTACACAGAATCAACCAGAGACACATTTAGGGCGAAGGGGATATAATTTTATGCTCAACTGCACTGCATAAACAAATACAATTAGTGCCAATTTAGACAAGGGCTTTTAATGGCTTTGTGCTGTGTTCTTTTTTTAGTTGGTCTGTTTCATAATTAGTTTTTAATTCAAGATAATAGTTTAATTGTGTTTTAACATGTTAACCTTGTGCACATTTCTGTCTGTTTTTAATCTATTTAATCTATTTTTATATGTTCTAATTTTGTTATGAGCCACTTGTACCCCAGTTCTGGAAGACAGATGGGATATATACTAAGTCAAATCAAATCAAAAAAATTGGCATGAAACAAAATAGTTCTATTTAGTGATTAACTTGGACTCTTTTTAAAAGACTCTTCTCCAGTGAAAAGGCTATATGGGGGAGTGTTTTGCTTTAAATCTAATGCTTCACTGCTCCACAGCTTTTTCAAAACAGGGAGCAGGTTTATTCAAATTATCCAGCCTTGAATTGTTTGAGGGAAATAAAAGAATACAAATGCTGCCTATGTCTGTAATCTGAATTTCAAGATGACAGCCATGCCTCCTGATCAATAATTTATTTTCATGTATTGCTTTTATTGTGCAAATAGAATATCTGAGGATATTTCAAAGTAGATCTGTGCAAGAGCTATTATCTCTGCCAGTGAGGAAACAAAAATGCTGCCTAAGCATGTATCAGTGAATTTCTTGTCTGCAAAGACTAAAGTGTGTTCACTCATTACTTATGCTTTAAACCTGAAAAAAGTTTCCTTTAAATTTCAAGGTGTTGCCCCCCTCCCCCAGGAAGACATTGCCAGAAACAAATGTAGGGAACACAACATGAAAAAACTTTACTATATTGGGGGCTATGACTTAGATTCAGAGGTCCCAATACCGTGTACTGCTGTATAATTTTCCAGGTTATTGTCAGCTTTGACAATAGAATAATCACTGGACAGGTGTGTGTTTGTGGCTAAAGCCCCGAGATTACATGTTGTGCCAATCAGTTTTCAACAAACCCACAGACATGATGATGGAGTTTTTACTCCGATCCACCAGGCTAAGATAAATTGAATGGCCCAGCTCTCTTCCAGTACTCTTCACTGAAATTTTGTCCACATGTCCTCCCAAGGATAAATATGATTAAATCTTTGATCTTGGGGGGCAACAATGGTGGGTGGTTGTACTGAGGAAACTAAATAAGGCTCAGAAAAAAGGGGAATGTTTTGGGGGGAGACATTGTGTTCTTTAAATAGGATCTGCACGGATTTATTCCTGTTTTCTTTCCATTTATTTTGTACGAATTTTGCAAATCTGACTGGTAGACTGAAAGAGTGAGGCATTGTCATACCTCCTTCAGTTTTGTGTGTGTGTTCATTTTTTATTTTCTTATATGCTAAACTACTTCCTCATTCAATTCCTTCCCTTCATAAGGGGATACTAAATATTTACAAATGTTCCCACCTTTGACTTAAAAAGGGTCCAAAAATGGGCAAGCATTAAGGGACTAAGCAAGAACAAAAATACCAGCACCTTCTTCGCCAGTAGGGGCATTAATCATCACTATCATCATCTTGGAACTGCAGAGCTAGAAGGAACCCTTTTTGTTGTTGTTTAGTCCTTAAGTTGTGTCTGATTCTTCGTGACCCCATGGACCAGAGCACGCCAGGCCCTCATGTCTTCCACTGCCTCGAGGAGTTGAATCAAATTCATGTTGGTCACATCGATGACACAGTCCAACCATCTCTTCCTCTGTCATCCCCTTCTCCTCTTCCCTTCACGTTTTCCCAACATCAGAGTCTTTTCCAGACTCTGAACTCATGAGATGGCCAAAGTATTGGAGCCTCAGCTTCAGGATCTGTCCTGAGTTGGACACGACTTTAACTACTAAACAACAACAAAAAGAGGTTCTTTAATTCCTTCTCATTTTCTGCAATCAGAGTAGTATCATCTGCATATCTGAGGTTGTTGATATTTTCTCCGGAAATCTTAATTCCGGTTTGGGATTCCTCCAGTCCAGCCTTTCGCATGATGTATTCTGCATATAAGTTAAGGAACCCTATGGATCATCAAATCCAGCCCCTGTCAAGGAGGCACAATGGGGAATCGAATTCCCAACCTCTCGTTCTGCAGCTAGATACATATCTAATAGATGGAACTATCCAGCACAAAAAGACCTTGGGCTGTTAATCATAAACTGTTACAGAGTTTTGAATTCTACCCAGAAATATCCAGCTGCACAGCAGAAGTGCAGGGACCCACAGAGCAGCTTCAAGTCTCCCCAGAGTAAACCAAAACTTTGTTCTCATCAACTGGCACCTGCAGTCTCAACAACTCACTCCCACACATCAGCAGGAGAAAGAATAAAAGTTTTAATTTACTCACAATTCTGAACAGATCAAATGGTTATCAACTGCTTACAGGAACAGACCAAAACAGACTCACAGTCTGCTTCCAGCAGACTGCTGTAGACTACATTCTCTAACATAATTGCACTGTAACGGCTAAGTAATTGCTGGTGAAGACTGCTGGAGGAGAGCCAGAACACTCAATTTATCCTAGTCTGGTGGACTGGAGTGAAAACACCACCACCCAGGTCCACTAGGCAAAGGCATTCTCACTCACCAACCACCCAGACACTCCTGATTGACTGGTCTTCCCGCACTCTACCCTGGTCCTCTCAGATGTTAAGGGTAGCTTCAGAAGGAGAAGAGAAGATGATGGCCAGCCTCCCATGTTCCCGGGCTTGCTGGACTGCAAACAGGGTCCCCATGTAAGGATGGCACCTCAGTCACCTTAGCTTTTCCTAGCAATAGCAGCCTGAAAATCCACAGCTTCTTTCCAGCCTGAGAATATATTTCTTCCAAATACCTCTCAGTCAACCCCTCTCCCTCCTCCTCTGTGTCTTCATTCCAAGTGCAAGCAGATTTTTAAAGAGCAAATTAGATTAGCTTTTAAAACTGAATAGTTGAATAGATGGCAGAGCTGGCCTACAATATTTTCTTGCCTGAATTGATGGACAAGATGGCAACATCTTCCCCTAACTCCGTATACAGAAATTGTCCAGATTAACAGCAGGATCTTGTTTCAGCACAGTTTAGAGAAGCAGGGAAGCCTACCCGACATATAGAAATATATCTTCCAAAAACACTCTTTAACATCTGCTGCCCAAGGCAGCTCTTTTCCTCTCCATCAAATGATGCCAATGACCTTGAGAAAAGGCAGAGGAACGCTTCAACTCTCCTTTTACCTCCACTATTGTTTCCCCATTCACCAGCCTTATCCACACCTGTCTCTCCTCTTCTATTACCCTTGTCCACACTAAAAAGGACTTTAAAAAAAAAAGTCCTCAACATCTTTTATCTTGTCAACAACTAAGTAATGACACCATAGCATCTTGAGAGGCAGCTATGGAAGCTCAAGAGAGAGTCAGTGGAGAAATTCCATTTCTGCTGCACTTGCTATGACATCATCCAGAGTATTATACAATGGATATAGAATTGTATCCACTGCATAATAAAAACAGGTGATATGGAGGGGAAGCAGGCTTATACAGAGTGATAGGCCACCTCTGTCTAAATTACTGAGTGGAAATTTCCAGACACATGTTACCAGGGGTGAAGCATTAAACCACACCCAAAAAAACTGGTGGTAACTAGCTTTAAACTCATATTAAGAAGATGCCTGGCAAACTTTTGCTATGAATTTTTGGAACATTCATTTATATATTTTTTGCACTATCCACAAGTTGAATACCCAGTGCGGTGTAGTGTATGGAGTGTTGGGCTAGGATTCAAGAAGGCTGGGTTTGAATCTCCCCTGAATCATGGAAACTCACTGGGGGTGTAGAACTGGTAAAACCGCTCCTTAAGTATCTCAGTTATCATGAGAGCCCTATTTGGGTTACAATAAGTTGGTTCTGACTTGACGGCACGTAACAACAACGCCCACAACTTACTGGTGTATGCCTGATTTTTAATTCCCAAAAGCTCACGTTAATTGTTTGATATTTTTAGTTGTCTATTAAAGGTGTCATGTTCTTCCAAATTTATATTGTGTAGTGACTCTGTGTGTGTGTGTGTGTGTGTGTGTGTGTGTGTGTGTGTGTGTGTGTGTGTGTGTGTGTGTGTGTGTGTGTGTGTGTGTGTGTGTGTGTGTGTGTGTGTGTGTGTTGTAATAAGTAAGGTATTCTTTGATCTCTTAAAGAAAATAACTCAGTTCCACAACATTCTGCTGTGGAATGTGTGGTTGTGTTTCATTATGCCTGACACAAGAAGGATTTTAACATTTGATAAAATAAATTTGGAGTAATAGATTTTGAGCTTGTGACAAAACAAGATTGTCCCTGAAATATGTATCATGTGCAACTACTGGATTCTCTAGCCCTGCTTATCTTAGCATTACTCTTTTGGCTTTTATGAATGACAAGCTAATATAAACAGTGACCACAAAATGGAGTTAAACACAGTAAGCCCATTGACTTCAGTGGGCTTAAGAATGCTTAACTCCATGTTTGACTGAGGCCAGATGGTTGGGGAAAAAGCAGAGGAAAAGAGAAATGAAAAGGCTTGTACCAGAGGCAGCTCAAATTATATGGGATAACTCTACAGTGACAGATGCCTATGAGATGGCTACAATAATATCATGGTTCTTGACATAATATTTCTGTATGATTGCTTTATCTCTCTACTGATGGACTTTGCTTCTCTCAACTCAGATTCTTAATTGCACTTCCTAGAGATGGACATTGGATGCTGCAGTTTGTGAAGGTGGATTTGACCCCTGAGACTTTGTGAAATAATTTTTAATTAAAAGCTTCCCCCTTTCAATCCTAATCAAGCATATAGCATGAGCAGAGCAGGATATAGCAAGGCAGTATTAATAGAACAAATATTGCTTGAGGAATTATTTCCCTGGCTTATCCAAAACAAATCTTGCTGATAGTTTCTTTATTTACTATTTTTTTTTCTAATTAAACATTTCATATTTTGAAATACTAACACCATATTACTATATACAAGTTTTAAAACCTACATTTTAATCCTATGACTGGTTTCAACAAGCTCCAAACACTAAAAGCTCAAAATAAACTCCAAAATCTAGATACCAAATTTCTAATGGCATATTTTTCCTTCAAATTGTGTTCCTATTGAGATAAGGACGCTGATAGGCTGGAGAAAAACAGAGTTGAAAAGCATCTGGGAGTGAGCTAGTTGCTTACTATATGTGCACCTATTTGCCATTTAGTAAACCCTGTAAGCTTGGTCAGATTTTATATAGCCTAAGGTTCCTGGAAAACCTGTTTGTCAATTCAGTTCAATTGCTAAGAAAGCCTCTGTACGCCTTACACAATGAGGGGACCATGGCTGCCCGAACTGCTTTATAATCAGATTAATTATGCCAAACACTTCTCTGAAGCAGGAGAGACCCTGTGTTGCCTACTTAGGTTCTGCACAACTGAGCCAGAACCACATTTGCATGTGTGCACATAAGCATTTGGGCTCATGCAAACAGAACATGCTCTCTCTTTTTATATCAAATCACTTCATGTGATAAAAGTGACAATGAAGGGAGTATGGCTAAGGTGCTCCTGTCATTGGTTGTGGAGCATGCATGATTTTGTAAGAACTCAACGGGGCTTAGAAATTTTGGCAAAACTGATCCAGAATAAAAAGCAAAAAAAGCAGAAAGATGGAGGCCGAATGAACCTTGAGCCAGCTACCTGGGATTGAGCCCCTGGTCGTGAGCAGAGTTTTGGCTGCAGTATTGCATTCAGCCAGTGCTCCATGAGGCCCTAACAAGCAAAACTGAGAAGGCATGAACACGTTGTGGAAGAGGATACTATTTTCAACTCACTAGAAAACTACTGTCTTACTTCAGTCTAAATTGACATTCATAATAAGACAATGAGCATGGTGAACAAAGTGGTTATTGAAGAGCTTCTGTAAAGCAATTCATGTTCTATGCAGGCAAATAAGAGTATTCTAGAGGGGCCTACAATTTCAGCTGGAATAAGAATAAGTATGTCTCATAACAGTTATATAATTGAGACAACTAAAATATTTCAGTTACATAACATTGATCCATGTATACCTGAAAGTCTTTCAGCTGGAAAGGATATAGATGAAGAAGAGCAATACGTAACTCAGAGCCAATATTGATATACTGCCCAGGGATATGAAAATCTCTTTCTTGACTTTTTTGTATTCCTCTCATACTCACTTGCAATTTCACCCTATCCTTCTTTCACACCAAGTTATGAGACTTTGGGTTAAATCCAGTTGTCCTGCTCAACTAGAAGTGAATCAATCAATCAATCAATCAAGAGGATTCAATGACATAGCACATCCCATTCACTTCTTGGGTCCACTCTACTTGAGATGAAAATTTGGATTCTGCATTCTGTTTTTTCTTCTTTCTTTTAAGCAAAAGCATGTTTGGCCAGAGTATCCCCCCCCACACACACATTTCCAGCTTCTTGCATTTTAAAAAAGTGCTAATTATTTTATGCATGTTATTTCTTCAAGGTAAAGGTAAAAGTTCCCCTTGACATTTAGTCCAGTCGTGTCTGACTGTAGGGCGTGGTGCTCATCCCTGTTTCCAAGCCACAGAGCCAGTGTTTGTCCAAAGATAGTTTCCGTGGTCACGTGGCCAGCACAACTAGACATGGAATGCAGTTACCTTCCCACTGAGGTAGCACCTATTTATCTACTTGCATTTTTATATGCTTTTGAACTGCTAGGTTGGCAGGAGCTGAGACAAGCAACCGGAGCTCACTCCATCACGTGGATTTGACCTTACGACTGATGGTCTTCTGATCTTGCAGCACAGAGGCTTTTGCGGTTTAACTTGCAGCACCACCAAAATCTCATAAATGTCCTGGTGCTTCAAGCCATATCTATTTCTTCTTCAGTACAGTATTGTCTTGAGAGGTGAGGGACCTGTCATCAAGACTGTTGAGTTCAATGAAATATTTCCCATCCTTAACATTCTCATCCATAGGTAAAATGCTTGCATATAAAATACATACCAGCTGGACTTCGTCACATCTATGCATGTCTAGCATACAAGCGATACCATTTGTTTTATAGCTTTAATGAACAGATATTAACTTCAGATAGGTGTTTCCTTAATGGTTTTCAGTCTTCCAACTTCCCTTAGCACCCTTAGCAAATAAGCCTTCTTTGTTTATTTGTTCAAGTATTAACCACATTTAACGAGAGATGTGTCTCTGGCTTATCTGGTCAATTCTGATCCCACTTTTCTGACTTACTCTTTCAGCATTTTGACTCATTTTATATAAAGGGAGAGACTGCATGTATAAAAAGTCTAACTTAATTAAGCAATAAAGAATGCTATAATGTATCTGAAGGATATAATGTGCTATACGAGTTGCTGAAATAAAATCATTTCCATAACCTTTAGCATGTCTTTCATTATTTGCATATGCTTTTATTGCGACGGTAAAAAAACTGACAAAAATTAAAACCTGGATCTTCTATCTAACCACAAACTAGGACCAGCTCTGTTTGGAATTGTGCAGAGAGACCTAAAGCATTACTTTAAATATGTCTGGATGACATCATACAAGGCAGAATGGTGTCAACTCAAGAAATATGATAATCATATTACAGATGCGCTCCTCCTACCCATCCAGTTTTCTCCATTCGTGAAACATAGCATACATATCCAAAAAAATGACCATATGGAGTTTTATGTTATTTGAATATAAACACGCAGATCGTTATAAACTCATTACCTTGAGTAAAGCACTCAGGGGAAACATATGGGTAGCACCACAAGCACATGTCTCACTGGAAACATATTTTGGGTTGGGGGTGGGGAAATGTGAAGTAATATTGTTGCTTTTCTCATTTGGTGCCAACTGGCAAGCAGTAGCCAATGTAAAAAAGTGGTGGGCAGACATATACTAATGTGGTGACATAACCTGTCCTCAACTGTTTTACGTTTAAACTTTTGTAGAAGCCAGTTGCATATTGGCCTCTACAATATGCAGCTGGAATGTATTTTCTACCTAAATGGTGCCAACACCATGTCTGCTGTCACAGTATCATTTTCTACTTTCTAGTTTTTTAGGGTTCAGTATGCTGTCTGTAACAAAACAGGCAAGTCAAATACATCAATACCTTCTAATTGTACAAATACTTACAGTATGTCTCCTGTAACTGATTAGAATACGTCTTGGATCTAAATGTCATGTTGGGGAAGCGAGAGCTTTTTGCAGCGCAGCTTCACAGATCAACCAAGTTCCCTTTACTGTTGAAACTTTTCATGTCATTTCTCACATCATCCCATAAGATTTTGTAACCTTCACAGTTTGCATCAGGTAGGAAGTAGGGAGTGATGCTCAGCCTGACAGAAAAAAATCTCTCCTTTCAATTCAATCATATACAGCTGCAATATGCAGTACATATTGCAGCTGTATATGTACCCTAAGGCATGTATGTACAGTATCTGCACACATAGCAAGCTAGAATCCATTTATGTGAACTAATCATAAAATTCAGTACTATAAAGTTGTGTCCAAATGGGTAAACCATTAAAATGAAAACAATTGTAATACAGTGGTGCCTCACTTAACGATTGCCTCGCTTAATGAGGAAATCACTGTATGATTAGGTTTTCGCGATTGCTTTTGCGATCGCAAAACAATGGTTTAAATGGGGGTTTTCCGCTTTGCGATGATCAGTTCCCTGCTTCAGGAACCGATTTTTGCTTTATGACAATCAGCAAACAGCTGATCGTCAGATTTCAAAATGGCCACTGGCTGAAGAAAATGGCCCCCCACTGTTTTTAGGAAGGCTTTTTCACTTAACAGGCACCAGAAAATGGCCACCGTATGAAGGATCTTCGCTGGATGAGCAGGCATTCAGCCCATTGGAACGCATTGAACGGTTTTCAATGCGTTTCAGTGGGTTTTTTTATTTCATTTGACGACGTTTTCACTCTACAGCGATTTCGCTGGAATGAATTAACGTCGTCAAGCGAGGCACCACTGTCATTTAATAATAGTAATATTTTAAATGCCATTTCCCGAGTTGTTAGTCTGTTTTCCTATCTCAGCTCATCATGTTGTTTGAGAAATTATGCACTCTCCATGACCTGCTTCAACTTACCTAAGAGACTTGCAATCTCAAGAATTTCTTGATGTGAGAATAAAAGCATTATGTAAATGTTTTTAAAGAGTTAAAAAAAGATAATTTTTTTATTAGAAAGCTTGCCCTCACACATGACTATGGAACTGGTATCATATTTAATTTACATGCAGAAATGTTCAGTGCTATTGTTAAAGGAAAAACTTCAAACTATTAAGTATTTAAAAGCTTTGTGCTAACACCTACAGGACGTTATCTGAATACCCTGATTTGCATTTATACATTAGAACAATTAGACTCTTCGATGAATATGCCACGTGAAATTTTATGTAGGCTTTCTGTTTAACAAATGTAGAGTCTTCTTAACCCCCTTCTTGAACTCACATACAATAGAGTTTCAGTTTGTGAAAATGTGCTCTCAAATGAGTCTCCCTTTTTTCTTGCTCAGGTTCAGATTACAAAAACTGTATTTCACAAAAGGTATATCAGTTTTACCAATTTATGTAGTGCAGTATGCTCACTTATGTGGCCTAAGGTAACAGTTACTCATAGTTTGTCACTTCACCTATAAAAAATACTAAAGCAGAGAGAGCACAGAGTGCTGTCCTCTGAAGATGCCGGCCACAGAGACTGGCAAAACGTTCGGAAGAACAACCTTCAGAACATGGCCAAAAAACCTGAAAACCCCACAACAACCAAAGCAGAGAGAGCTAAAAGCTATCTAGTAGGATGGAAGCCAGGGTCCGTAGTCCTTTCCTGACATGGGGCCAGTTTGCAGTCTGGTGAGGCCTTACCACATGGTAGCAGCCATTGGCATGTTCCCAGGAAGCCCTAACAGCATCACATTAGCTATGTTGCCCCCCACAATCTATCTATCTATCTATCTATCTATCTATCTATCTATCTATCTATCTATCTATCTATCTATCTATCTATCTATCTATCTATCTATCTATCTATCTATCTATCTATCTATCTTTATTTATTTATTTATTTATTTATTTATTTCCCACCCATCTGGTCTATTCGACCACTTGGGCAAACCAAGCAGGTGAGCTGGCTGGGGGCAAGCCTTAAGCAGTCAGGGGCTGGGAGCAAGAAGCCTGCTTGCTGGACGGGAAGGGAGCAGTTTTCATGTTCGTCCAACAAGGGGGTGCATTAAGGGGTTCCGACTTCCCTCCACCCAGTCTACATGGAGACTTCATCCACCCAGCTTGCCCCTTTTAGTTACAGTGGTTTCTGTAAATAGTTGTGATGGGTGAGTGGGAGGAACAGCATGCAAAGATTATGAGTTATTCTGCCAGACTGTTACATGTGTGTAGGTTTATGTCGTGGTGTTCATTGCTTGCTGATGTTAGTGTGTGTTTGTGCACAGGACCAGTTCCTTGAGACAAGCAGGTAGTCCTATCCCAGACTAAAACCCCCAAATGTGGATCAAGGAGTTGGGGGGAGGGTCTGGCAGAGCTATGTCTGACTTGAAAGGGCAGGATAGCCACCCCAGTGAGAAGGGCCATGGAGGTTTCCTCTAATGGGCAATAGATCAGGTTGCCAATCCTTGGTTACCCAGCAAAGGCGGTAAGATATACATCAGCTGCCTGGCGGGTCATCTGATGCAGGTATCTGCTCCTTAAACTGCACCAAATCTATTCCACTGCAACCAATCAAAGCTTTGGCCTTTCACCCACCCATAATTTATTCCAATGTAGTATGAAGATCAAAATATGGAGTGTTTTATTGTGGTCTTAAAGATCAAGTCAGTGTCTCTTGCCTAGATCAGCAACAAAGTTAATCAGTTCAGCAGACATGTGGAGAACGTCTTCCAAATCAAGCTTTTGGCAACTACAATTTCTCAGGTCTGTTTTTGAAGGATTCCAAACTATCTCCTACCAGATATATTAAAAACATAAACTCCATCACATCTGTGAAGCAGAACCGGAATTTCACTCAAACGAAATTTGGTATACTGAGAATCTAACCTGTTATTTGATTCTGAGCTTTTATGCCCTCAAAGATACAAGGGGGTTGGGGTTGGGTTTAAAATGACCCTTGGAAAGAATTAAATGCCACAAAGACTTGAAAGACCTAGTCAGAGTTTGAAATTCAGTGCTTCATGATTTTCCTCATCTCAACATTTAATTTTAACATCTTGTTGCTTTGCTTCTTTTGTTTTTCCTCTCCCATCCTAATCCTTTTTAAAATGACACTTTTCTTTAAAACAAAAAGGGTAAAAAAAATACTCGAGAATGTGCAAATGGGCACTGCATATATTAAGTCTCAAAAGTCAGATCATCACTGAGTAAGATTTAATGCTGCATCCTCCAAATACACATAAAGAATAGAGCAGTATTTTTTCTGTATGTTTTCTGTTGAGTATACTGTAGGTCCAAGACAAGACCACTAGTAACCAGTGTTTTCTTGTAAACAGCTACAGTAATTCCTATAAAAACCCTTTCCAATTACCTGTAAGAACTAAAGCCAGAATACTTTTGTATTACGGTGTCCCATCCCTCATTTATTCTATGTAAAAATGAAGAAAGCAGAATCCTGGAAAATCTATTTACAGTATATGCATTTTACATGAGAAAATTCTTCCCAGAGAACTGCTAAAGACAGTTTCTCAGCATGTAGGATTGTGCTGTGAAAATTGCATAAATGTTCAATGAGTTAATTGCCATTTCCCCTTTTCCTTTAAATAAGCCTTTCTAGCCCTTATTTTGTTCTACTTAGTACATCACAGAATGATTGTGATAATTTTTTTAGGGTTTAAGTGTGCAGGAGAGAAATCTAAAACTTCAAAAGCATTGCACTCTCGTTCCTCTTTGATTTTATTCTCAATACATACCTCAGCTCTTCTTTTTCTACCAATGCAATTGTTTTTAATTCAAACTAATATATCAAACACTGGAGGGCATACTTGAAATGAATATTTTGATTTCTCATTCTTTTAAGCACCATTATCCTACACACAAAAATACGGCAAACACTGGTGAAAGACGGGACAAAATCTTCTATTATACAGAAATAGAGGCCCTGATTTTTTTCCAAAAAAAAATCCTTCTTGCTGTTTCAGATCCAAGAAGCAAACCGAGTCACATCCAAAGTGCACAGATCCATTATAAAACGTATCTTAACCACATGCATCCATCATTATGTTCCTACCATTTGTCAGGATTCTGCCTTTAGCCTTGAGGTCTGCATATCAACTGGAGGGTAAGTGCAGCCCTTCCATTATTTAATTTCTATTTCATAAATTCCTTATGAACAGCATTTTTAGTAATTGATTGTAGCAAAATTAATCAGTCATTTTGGCATCTTTCTGGGCTGTAGATCACAGCACTGAGATGTGTTTCACATGCTAGATTCTATTTCATTATGCATTTTATCATAATACAAAAGCATAGTCCTTGGTGAAAAGTATGCTTGCAAGAGTGAAGAGTTTAACTAAGCTTATTTATGTTACTATTATTAGGGCTTGGCTAGAAGTTAGAGTACAGAAGAGTAGACTATGCCAGTAACTGGCTTAGCCACCTCTTTGGAATATTTACCTGCAAGCTTTTCCACAGAATGTTACCACCTGTTTTTCATTTTTTGCTTTTTATTCCAAGAGAAAAAAAAATGGGGAGGCCACAAAAACAAAATGATACTATGAAAGAAACACAATTCTAAGAGACTTAGCGGTATATACTTATTTTAAAGTGTGATGCTTTTCAGAAAAACTACATTAATTCCTTCTTCAGGATACTTATAATGCATTTGTATACTCTAGAAACAGTTGACAGATCAGTTTTCAGAGTACATTTTAATAAATACAGCCCCCTGGAGAACTGAGCTTCTCTCTCAGTGTTGTCTTGTCTCTTATACAGGACTAGTCAAACTGAAGAGGTAATCGGGGTCCCTGAATTTCTCTTGGTGGAAAACTACCCAGAGAAGGGACTGAGGGTATCCCAATAATTCAGTTATTATTTATTATTCGAAAATATTTGCTCTGGGCATTGTTCACATGCATCAGAAACAGCAATCATTTTTGAACAGGGATCTTCGTATACTGTACATTCAAGATATCCCAACCCCATTTGTTTACATATTGACCTTCCAGCCAAGGAATATTATGCTTGGATTGGGCGAGCAAGTGTTTCTTCTACTGGTACTATTCCATATAAATATGACAGTTTCATGTAGATTTACTGTATCTGTATGAATAGTTTATAATGAAGTTTTTTGGGGGTGGGGGTTTGCCTAATTTTGCCTTGTTCCCAAATGCTATTAGACTGTTTGCTACTCTTAGAAGCACTTCCACATGTATTTTTCATAGATGTGAAAGCTATCTGGATTTCAAGTTGGAAGCTAAGTTGTCTACTTACTGGGAAAGGTTATTTTTGCCTTCGGGACTGTGAAATTAAGTGGTAGTCACTCATGGAGGGTGGGAATTGCCATTTTCCATTTTCCATACTGTCTCTCATGTAGGACCCTCTCAAAACAGGTCATAGGGAGAACAGTACATTGGAACTGAAAAAGTACTTGAGCCTCTGAAGAAAGTTATATAAGGATGAATACTGCTAGGAAAATCCTAACATTTTCAATGCAGGAAGGTATTTTTAAAAAGACAATTCCACATTTAAAACACTTATTTCTGGGGTGGGGTTGAGATGAGACATTCCATTATTAAAGAGAGACATCTAAGACCTACTGTCAAGATTCTAAGGAAAGCATTGTTCTTTCCATTTATGCATTTTGCAGATATTCAGAATATTTTACATCCACAACAATCAGTTTAAGCAGTTCTTCCAATAATTCTTTACGCAACACTTGACAGCATTATTAGCAAAATGATTTTTAAAATTGCCAATATCAAAATGAATTTAATTAATGTATGGTAAAATACACTTGAAATGTTACATCTGACCATGAAATGTAAAAAAAAAGAATGCTACACAGCAGGAGAAGGAGCAGAAATGGTCAGTAAATAAGCAGGCAGCTGGAATGAATCTCCTAGAAGGAAAGTTTAGTTAAGAATATAATGGAAGGTTATAACATTAGTGTGGAAAAATGAGTAGGAAGAAGATTCTCTTTCTTTCATAATATGAGAACCTGGGGCCACCAAATGAAACTCAGTGGTAGGAGATCGAGAACAGATCAATAGAAGTATTTCTCATCACAGTGCAGTTTAATATGGAACCTGTTTCTATAAAATATGGTGATAGCCACCAAGCAATATGATTTTCAAAAGAGATATGAAAAACATATGGAGGAGCAGGTTCTCAATAGATACCAGTCATGATGGTATTCTATTGCCTTCAGGACCAGAGGCATCGTTACTGCAGAATGCATGGCCCTGTTATTCCATGTGGACTGCATGGAATCACAGAACAACAGAATTGGAAGGGAATCCTACGGTCATCAAGTCCAACCCCCTACCAAAGCAAGAGTGCTCACAGTTTTCTAATTGGCTCTCATGGGACACAATACACTGCACGAGATGGCCCATTACTTCTGGCAGCTCTTCTCACATTCTTATTATGCTTATTAAGCCTGAGATATCTCTGGAGCCAAAATGAGGAAACTGAGGCTGTGCAACTTGGACACAACATGGGAAGAGAGAATTCTCTGGAAAAGGCATTGCTGGGAAAGGTGGAAGGGAACAGGAAAAGAGGAAGACCAATAAAAGATGGACTAACTCTTACAAGAGCTGAGCAGGGCTGAGGACACAATCACTCATTCATGGGATCACCATGAGTTGAGGCAGACTTGATGGCACATAACAACAAAAAGCCATGCAAGGTCAGCAGTGGCAACAATAACAGCTCTCGATTCTGTTTCTTGTTGCATGTTTGCTGCCTCTCAGGTACTATAGATGTTGCCGAAATTTGCAGATTAGTAAGACTAATAACTGGGAGACAATCAACTTTTAGAAAAGACAAACAACATGAAGGTATAAAAAAAAGTGCCTGGGTAGCCTTTAATGCCCTTAAAGCTGAAGCAAACTTCTGCTTCAAAGATTGTTGTGTGCACAGTTCCGCGTTCAGAGCAATGGCTCAGCCGGTCATCCATGAAAGCCAGGTAATTGCACAGCTTAGTCATAACAAGTGGTGCAAGTTGTATTTTTCAAAAATGTAATGCCCTTCCCACTGGTAAATGTTGCGGGAAAAGGCTGACATCAGAATTCATGACTGCCATTCCATTAATTGGCATTTCTAGCCAATTACTGTGCATTACAGCCTCACATCTTAATAAAATATCACTTTTTTTGGTCTCTGCTTCAGATAAAATTACCATGAATCCAGCCAAGTGACTTAAATAGGGTAACAAAGTTAATCACTTAAAACTAGAAAGTATCCTTGAAAAGTTAATCAGGGGGAAACATGCCTCTAATAACAATAACAGCTGGAGAGTTTGCACTTTAGAAGAAATTGCAAGTGCCCGTATCATTCAGTGTAGATAAAGGTTGGGCTTTTTAATTACAATGGTGCCTTTTTTGGTTAGATATCACAGACCCCCCTTTTTTCTGTTAACATTTACGCACAGAATAGTAAAAGCTCAAGTTCTAATGCTCTAATACCCATACAATATCTGTGGTTGCAATTTGCTCGACCTTTGATAGCAGTGTAAAAATTGATATGAGGGTCTATCGCAATATAATACTTTGTAATGATCGCTTTTGAAATTCATGATTTCTGCCAAGTTCCTTCCAAGGTCATGATGCTATAAATGGGAGTGGTGGTGAGTAGGACTAGGGAAGGACAACTTCCTGCAACATGAATATATAGCACAAATGAAGCTCTTGCAGGCTGCTGTAAGATTTCTCAGGGTCAGAATTTTCCTGTAAACACAGGCACAGCATAGAAGGATTCCCAGCATTAAGGCACCATTGGTTTCAGCCTCCAGGATTTCTTCCATTTCATAAGATAAACAAAGATCTTTTCATTAGGGGTGGTGTTGGGGGTTTAGGCAATTAATATGGGCTGGTCTCAAAGAGAATTTTTAATCCAGATGTGTGATGTATTTTAAAGAACAAATAATTTATTTGCGAAGGCTTTCACGGCCGGGATCTAATGGTTGTTGTGGGTTTTTCGGGCTCTTTGGCCGTGTTCTGAAGGTTGTTCTTCCTAACGTTTCGCCAGTCTCTGTGGCTGGCATCTTCAGAGGACAGCACTCTGTGCTCTGGTGTTGTTTGCTTGGGAGTGGAGTATCTGAAGATGCCGGCCACAGAGATTGGCGAAACGTTAGAAGGAACAACCTTCAGAACACGGCCAAAGAGCCTGAAAAACCCACAACAACAAATAATTTGTTTTAATTATTTTAAACATAGACTGGAATACTGTTGATTCAAGTTTTCCCATGCAACTCCAGTGATGTCATCAGCCATAGCCTTGCCATGACCACTCCAGAGACATTCAAAATTTCCCATAACCCCACACCCTGCTACCATGTTTTGGGGATCCCCAGAGATCCCCTTCATTCTAGGAAGCCTTTAGGAACTGCACAACTATGTAGGGAATGATCTAAAGCCAGAAAATTGCTGCTGGTGGTCCCTGTCCCCCACTTTCTTCATGTGGTCCTTGACCCCTCCTTTTCATTGATTGGTATCTTCCAGTGCAAGTGAAAATAAATACCAATTCATTAATTCATTCATTTACTCAGTTTGTATCCCATCAGTGTCACTACTCTGGGTGGGTTACAACTAGAGATGGGGATGACTTGCCATTTTGGTGAGTTGTCTTGCTTCGTGAGTCGTCAAACGTTGATGACTCACGAAGCACGAAGCTGTCCCCATAAACTACGAAGCACGAATTTATTTATAGTTTCATGGGGAGTTACTTAAAAAAACCCCTGACCACCCATCGCCCCCTCTGCTGATGCCCCCCAATGCCCCCACTGTAGCCGCCATTGCCATTGCCGTCGTCTCCAGCTGGCCTCCGCAGCCATGGTCTGTAGATAGGGACACTGGCTGCCCTTTGCAAAGATAGCAACTGTGGCTTCCCTACCCTAAATGAAGCTGCAGTCACCATCTTTGCAAAGGGCAGCCAGCGTTCCTTTGTATGGGCCATGGCTGCGGAGGCCTGCTGGAGACGGTGGTGGTGATTACTGTGGGGGTGTTAGCAGGGGGGTTGGCAGTGAGGGGGTTGGCGTGGTGGTTGCTGGTGGGGGGCAGCAGCTAAGGTACAGAGAGGAAGGGGCGGGGAATAGGCTGTGGGGGTGGGTAGCTGCCCACCAGCCCACTGATCAGCTGATTGGTGGGCCGGTAAGCATAATGGGAAGCAAAATAGAAAGAGAGGGAAGGCTAGCAATGTCTTTAATTGCTTCCTAAAAGTCCACAGGGAGGGGCTTGGTGGAGCTCCTATGGAATCTGGTTCCATGAGGTTGGAGCAACCGCAAAGAAGGCCCTACCTCTTGTAGGGGATTTATGGGCCTCCCTCAAGGTGGCCATCTGGAGCAGCCTCGACTGGGATGATATTGTAGGCTGGGTGGATGACATTAAGGAGAGATGCTCCAACAAGTAACATGGACCCAAACTGTGGAAGGCTTTGTATGTAAGTGTCAAAACCAAGAACCTGATCTGGGACACCATGGGCAACCAGTGGAGGTGAGCCAGAACAGGAGTGATGTGGTCAAATTTACTTGCACTAACCACCAGTCTGGCTGCCAGGTTCTGGACCCACTGAAGTCTCTGGATCAGATTCAAGGGAAGTCCCATGTAGAGGGCACTGCACTAGTCGATCCGGGAGATGACCAGATAGGGGCGAAATTGGGCAATTAGCCTAAGCTTAGGCTAATTGGTTAAAGGCTGATCTGGACATGGCTGCAATTTGGGACTCCCAAGAGAGAGCTGGGTCCAAATTACGAACTTAGTCTCTAAACTGGAGAGGAGTCCCATCCAGCCTAGGAACCATCCCCTCTAACCTATCAGAGTTCCCCCCCCCCAGAGCAAAATTTCTGTTTTGTCCGGGTTCAGTTTGAGCCTGTTAGTCCTGGTCCATTCTAGTACTGCAATCAGGCAACACTCCAACATCCAGACGGCATCCACTGCAGAGGTGATAACGGAGAGACAGAATTGCGTGTTATTAGCATACTGATGACACCTTACTCCTGATGACCTCCCCCAACTGCTTAATATAGATATTTAAAAGCATTGGGGATAGTGCCGATCCCTGAGAAACCCCACACTAAAGGGTCCAAGGTACCGACATCTCCTCCCCTGGCTGAACTCTCTGGACATGGTCCTCAAGGAAGGATGGGAGCCAGCTCAGTGCTAAGCCCCCAATCCCAATCTCAGAAATCTTGTCCAGGATACCATGGTTGATGATATCAAAAGCTGCTGAGAGATCTAGTACCAACAGGGTCCATCTTCTCATCAGCTTCCCTTAAAAGGTCATCGCGCAGCGTGGCCAATGTCGTCTCAGTACCCCATTGCAGCCTGAATTCAGACTGGAACGAGTCAATGCAATCCTGCTCCTCCAAGTATGACTGCAGGTGATTAGCCACCACGCATGTTAGCGATCGGACAGAAATTATTAAGATTGTCCAACGCTAACTGGGAGCGTTTGATGATGGGTCAGAGTATCATTTCTTTTTAGTGAGAGTGATGAATTAATAATAATAATCATTCAGTGATGAATTAATAATGTTCACAACCCAATCAGTCATAGCCCCCTTCGTGGCTCTGATCAGTCACACTGGGCTAGGATCCAGTGAGGAGGCAGTGGGTCTACAGCTAGCCATCACCCTGGAGGTTCCCTCCTTTACTACAGGGTCAAACTGAACCAACTGGGCAAGAGGAGATGGGGCCTCAATGGTCGCCCATGGATCAGCTAAACTGCTGGTGGAGTCAAGGTTGGCATGAATGGCCTCGATTTTTGTTCTAAAAAAGGCTGCAAACTTATCACTGGTGAACGGCCTTGAATGGCCAGAACTGGTAAGGTTGCGGACCACCCGGAACAATTCCACCTGTCAGTTCACAGCCTCACCAATCCTCTGGATGTCAAAAGTCTTTCTTGTCTGTTTAAGGGCATTAGTATGTTTATTGGTCATTGTTTTCACTGCAGCTGTATTTTGTGCTAACAGATCTCTTCTCTGCCTGCTCTCTAGTTGTCTCCTTGATAACTTCATAGCCCACAGCCCCTCAATACACCAAGGAGCAGTGCAAGCTCTGGAGTGGATAGGGCATTTGGGGGTGATCATGTCAACCATCCGGGCTATCTCCAGGTAAAATCTATCGACCTCAGCTTCAACAGCATCATCTAACAGGTCGGCCAAAAGCCCTCCCAAAGCCTCTTGGAACTGTTCCGGGTCAAGAAGCCTGCAAGAGCAGACCATTTTCATGGGTCTGTTAATCCTCTTAAAGCACAAATATTTAAAACACCAACCAGAGTACATTTTAAAAACTGCTTAATTTTATTTATATAAGCTCAGGCAATTAGGTATCTGGTGGTGGAGCCAGAGGTTGGGAATTGTATTCTCTATTGAACCTCCTGGGAGAACAGCCAACCAGTGTGGCCTTGGACAAACTGCACAGTCCCAGGGCACTCCTATAAGAAGGGAATGGAAAATCACTTCTATACCTAGAAAGCTATGGAAAGGGTGAGCATAAACCAGAACTGAATTGACAGCATGTAATTAATTAATATCTAAGACAGACATCTGTCAATATCTGTAGCTGTACCTTTGTCTCTTCAGTCTGCAGAAGAGATTCTCCTACAGCAGAGACTGCCACTGGATGAAGGGGGTGAGGCAATTTTCACAGATTCCTGCACCAGCACTTTCTATTCTGGTCCCCCAATGCATCCAGTCATATTTTGGGTAGTAAAAATGGGGTGCAGGGAGGAAGAGGAATTGATTAAAAAAATAACCTATCCCTTTCTTCTCCTCACAAGAGTCTCCTGTGAGTGGAAATCCAATAAGGGGCACTCCCATGGACAAAGCTTTAATCAGGATCTATATCAGTACTTCCTTTGAATTACACTGTATTGCATGTATTGAATGACACAGAAATGCATACTACACTATAAAAATGGTTTTCTATTACTTAAAAAATAGACTGTTTCACTGCAAAATTTTAGTTGATTATATTTAATATCATGAAAATCATTTGTTCTCAAGGAAGTGGGAGCTTTTTAAAAAAATTCCATTCATTTTTTAATGTTTAAATTCATTTGTAAAAATTACTCACTGCTGAAGCACATGTATAGTCCAGTGGAAAGGAATATAAACTACCTCGAGGAATGAATTATGGGCAAAAGGGTCTCCTACTTCTTTTTCATTTTCAGTAAACATGCAAAACTGAGATGTTGAACAGTTCCTTTCTTGTAGAAAGACAGTCAGGCTAGAATCAGCTGCATAGCTGAGCAGCAACACAACAACATGACAGAACTGGGCAGCCTTTAACTAATCCAGCAAAGCAGGGGTTAGGGATAGGGAGGGAGAGATTTTTAAAAAATCACAAAACCATGAAAACAGAAGAAATAAAGAAGTCAAAAACACACAATTAAATTTGAGAAGAGCATTAGTATTAAAATGGAACATTATAAAACATTAAAATTAGAAGAGAATAGTCTTTGCTGTTCAGGGAGAGAGAGAGGATACAGCAAAACAGCAAAATCAAATTGCAAGAAACCCCTTGAACAAACATTTAGTAGTGTTTGTAGGGAACTTGGCCTTATAGCAACAAAGACATTGCTGCTTAGTTGTCCTTAATTCTTTGCAATGGCCATGTTGTCACTTAGTGGCTGAAAAGGCATCCTATATATGTTCAGAGGTATTTTTAGTACCTTCTTGCTGACTAGTAGAAATAGTTTTTGTCTACTAAGCAGAGGCATAATGTGGAGACCCTTGGAATTAAGGGAAGAAACTTACTGAAGTGTTGAACACACTGCTAAGTTACCATCTACACTGGATTGATGAGTGGAACAAAAAATGTTCACAAAAATGGATCTAAGCATTGCTGGAAGGGAGGTACAAAGAAGCATGACAAAAGACAATGTGTATATGCAACTGCTGGATAGCTCTGGGGGTTGGGTACCTGGCTGTGAAGCCACAGTTTGAGAGTTTGATTCCTTACTTTGTCTTCTTGACAGGAGCTGGATTCAATATCCATAAGGTTCCTTCCAGCTCTGTAGCTCTAGGCTGCTGCTGCTGATGTACATATCAGCTTTCCTAGTGAGAGCACTGTTTACTGTTGCAAGCACTACAATGAACTTTGTTGTCATATTCTTAATCCTTTTCCTAGCTATATTTGTGATAGACAACTATCTATTAGTGACTTACTTTTTATATACCTAAATGAGACAGAGTAAAACTATTGCCCCTAACCAAGAAAGGAATGGTAAACCCCTTCTGAGTACTCTCTACCTAGAAAATACTGGAAAGGGTCACCATAAGTCAGAATCGACTTGATGGCACCACAGCTACTGTATTATTAACCCGACATTATTACACAATCACACATCTCAACCATCACCATTTTATTTCAATTCGGAACCCACTCTTTGACAGGGAAAATGTCCTCAGGAAAATTTCCTATAATTATCATGTCATAGCTAACTTTTGCAGACAAAATATAGTGAAAATGAAAATGTATCTGCAGCAGAGATGCAGGTCAGGAACTTTCAGAAACATCTGTGAGAAGAAACTAGAAGAGATCAGCCTTGTTATCTTATCTGCTTAATGAGCACCACTTAGAAACAACCATAAAATCAGAAAAGCCCCAATTTCTGCAATTTGCAGAAGTGCCTCCAGAAGCTAAGCATATAATTCCTAATTAACTCACCTTCTCAGTTGGCACTTGATGTTCCAGAGACCAACAATACACATATCATATTGGAAATGTGATTTACTTCACCTGCAGGAATAACCCTCACAAACTACACTGCAAGATTGTAACAGGGCTGCAATTTCCTAGCACTGGGTCAGCTAAAGACATGATGTTTACAGCCAATTACAGTGGCTCTACAGCCATCTCAAACTGCTGAAGGTTTTCAGTAAATAATTTCTTACCGAACATGCCATGCTTATCTACTCCTCTTTGCCCCATCCTGATTGTTTTCAGGCTGTAGCACTGTAAAGAGACCAGCGGCAAGGACACCTCTGTTGGCTATCTCACTTTCACGCCGGGCTTGAGGTGCAGACCCACTTGACACCAGAGCCAACAAAAGGTTGGGAGACCTGGAGGCTGAACTGGCAGATAGAGAAAGGGAAAAGAGGAACTACGCCAAGGACTCCGGTTCTCAGACTGAGCTTCTTCCCCTGGGGTTGGCACTGGAAACCCCAGGGGAGGGAGAGGCATGAGAGAAACTGCAAGGAGCAGCGCTTCCAAACTGGGGTCAAAAAGAAAGCAACTTCTACATAGGGTAGAGGAGGAGGACCCAGAGGAAGGGGCTTGGGGTGATACCCCAGAGGAATTCTCAATCGCCCTTTAGGCTGAAGAGGACCCAGGGAATTGGATTACATATATAAAGAAGACCCCTAGGGAGAGGTCTTGGTACAATTAAGGGTCCCAGAAGGAGGGGGGGATATAAGAACCCGCAGTAGCCCTACAACCCTCCTTATTGGGGCAAGAGGGAAAATCTCCCAAGGAAGGGGAGCCTAATTTGAGCCTAAGCCCAGGAAACCTTTGGTCACTCTACTTTGACACTGGCAGAGAAAATAATAAAAAGGGACCACCAGGGATGAGAAAAGAAGGACCACCAAGCGGGGGAACCCAGGGATTGCCAGGGACAACTTCCCAGAATACTCATCATCACTGTGGGCATACCATCCCTTCTTACTGAGGTTCCAAAATCCTCTGTGGATTGGAGTCCAGGCCAAGAAATCATCTCCATGTCAAGTGAAGAGAACTGCAGCCACAAAGGACAATACTGACATCCCACTGATGAGAACCAGGGGGCAATGTCATTATTGGTGCATTTGCATACATTGAGTGGAATTGTGCAAATTTCTGAAAAATCAAATAACTTCTTCTTTCTGTAAGACTCTGAAGCACCACTTGAATTCTGTCTTTCTTAACAGTCTTTCATTCATTTTGGATTCACTGTGTTGGCCCTTGTTTGCTTTCAAAAAGGAATGAAAAGTAAAAACATTTTTCATAAATCCCAAGACCCTGAGGAAAGAGCCCTTTGTCCTCCTTTTGCCTGCAGGCAAGCCATCTCATGGGGTTTTAAAATCCTTCTGGGAGCATCTCCCACCTCATCCTTACTTGTGTGGAGGAAGAATGTATTTATATGTTCATTGCCTGGAGCAACACTGCAATATGGCTAAAGGCAAACAGATCGCATTCAGAGTAAGGTGACAGCTAGCTGTAATGGACAGTAGGGATGGAAATAACACCCTTTGAAACCCCCTTTTCCATTGATTTAGGCTGTTTTAACAGGAAATTTTAGACTTGTGATCTCATATCCAGTCAAGAGCTCCCTATAAACTCTGTAATTTGCATGAAATATATCTCACATCCTTTCCCTCTAAAAAGCAAAGCACACACACATAGTCACTGTAGGAGTGACCCATAATGTATTTTAAAAATAAGGAAACAATCAACCCAGTGTTTCAAATTCTTAAATAAAACTACATATTAGCAAAACTAGATTTTGCTAATACGCGCTCTCAACTCATTTTGATGTACTGTGACTGAATGCTTTGATGGCCACCAAAAGATCCTGTCATTAACAGGATAAAATCATGGCCTTCTTTATTCATTCAACTCACCTCACACACCCAGCCCAGCTTTGACCAATTTGTGGAATTTATGCAATTGCCTAAAATTTCATGAATTACTCAATTGCCAAACATTGTACCTGCTGCTGAAAAGACAAAAGTTATCCTTGTAAGAAAGAACAAAACAAGTGAATATTTATATCACTAGTACAGATTGTGGTGGCAACAGCTCCCAAATGAACTGTTTGCCACCCTGCAAGACAAAGGAAAACTTAAGGCAGCATTCAAGGTGGGATCACAACTACTACAATATCCAGTACAACACATCTGGAAGATGGGGAAAGCAAATATACAACAATGCCATACCTTCAAAGCCATGAATGAGAAACTGTCAAATTCAAGTACTTATTAAAGAACATTATTAACAAGCATTTGCCATTTGGATTCTGAGGAAGCGGGCAAAATAACTGTCAGCAACAGTGCTCAACAGTTGGAATTTAATTGGTTTTCTTGAACTTAAATTATTTTTATGCATATGCTACCTCTGTCTAACAAAATAAAAGCCCAGAAGGTCATGGGTCAGATTCTTGCACAGTTTGATTGGTTCCTTTGGGGAGCTCTTTAACTGTGAGCATCATACAGCCTTAATAAAGATCAGACCAAAACTATACAAGTCAATTTGGAATTGGAAATGAAAAATATCATGCTATTCAGAGATCAAAAAAAATAAAAGTTACTCTGACAGAATATTATTCTTCTAGTTGAAATTTCCTGTGAGACGTGCTGCATAGTTTTAAAACAATAATGAGAGCACATACTGCATAAAAATTGTTTTGTAAACCCTACCTCAGAATAAGAGATTTCTATGTAATCTTGTACACTTTCAATTAGCTCTGAATTGGCCTTGGTGAACAGGTAAACAACTGTCTCGGGCTGATCCAATAATCACTTGGTGTCATTGAGAGAGGATATCATCTAACATGAAGTCAAGGAGCAGCTAAAAGGAAAGCCACCCCGGAAACAATGGTGTGCGTGCTATCACCTCACAGCCAACTGTCCTTCCTCAGAGAGCCATTATGTTTTTCTGCACAGCAATCAATTTCAAGATACATAGCAAATTGAATACTCTTTATGAAGGCACACACACAACACTCTGACACATTCCTAATTATTTATTCCACGGAAGTCTTGAAATATTTAAAGGAATCTTATGAAATACCACAGGGTTCATTGCTATTGCTGAAGAAGGAGAAGAATAACAACAACAAGAACAACAACAACCGGTTCTAGGCTTGACATCCCTGTCACTGGACTTTTTCTGTATTAGAGACTGAGGATTATTCAAACATTAGTTATTCAGTCCTTAAAACCTTTGAATTTAAGGATTCCCTACATAGTTTCCATTGGACATCACCACCTGTGTGGAAATATCTACAACTGGCCCTTCATCCCAACTGTCTGAAGTAGCTTTACAATGCTTTGGAATGGAAATGCTGGATGAAGAAGGTTATCTAGCAGCAATAAATGAAGGGAATAATACAGTGGGAGGCATGAGTAGAATAAAGCATTATGAAGAAGAAAGCAGAGAACAACATAGCAAGCAGTGTGAGGCTATATAAATGAGTGGCTGACTGGAAGGAAGATTCATTCTTCCCTCTCTGCGCCATTGCCCATGAGCCACGGCCACTACCCAGGGAAAGCAGGTAATGTAGTACTGAAAGTCTTGGTGCCGTTATAAGCTGGAGTTATTAAATTACAAGTTTCATTACATACATTATTATCCTATTTGCAAATATTATAAGTTCTTATTATCCTACAATATTCATTTGTTATTTGCCAGCGAAGGCCGCTTGAAAATAGCTTTAGGTCTTTGTTTCCTTGGTGACAGGGCCTACTGTTTAATCATAGCACATAAACTGTCTTGCAGGGACTTCAAGCACCCTGCATATAACATGTAAATGCCCTAAGTATTACTTGTTCCAAAAGAAGTGACAGGCTTCCCTGCAAAGTAATCTACATTTTAGTGACAAACGGTGTAATTAATTGTCTACTGCACTGGTGACTTGCCAAGGCTATACAATAGTAACTTGCACAGAAAGCTAACTCAAAATTTACGGGACATTAAATCTAATAGCAACGGTTAGCAAAGCAACAGCCACCGGTTACTGGGATGTCAATACAAAAAATTCCAACTCAAATCACACTAGAATGCTTAATTTTGCTCAAATATTTTTGATTGACAGGGTAACAAATGTGAGAATAAGGGGAAAGGCTATTGTCCCAAAATATATTTCAATGACAGCACACCTCTTGATTACTTCCTTTATTTCCAGGCGTCTACCTCCTCCAAAGCACAATCAAAATAGCAAATGAAGCCCATGGGTATCTTCTAGTGACCCATCACAATAAAAGCAACATAAATTGCAAACTGTTGAGTAAAGCAGGCTCCCACCAGGACAATCAAATGGCTTGTATCATTTCAAGAAGCTTTACTTCTACAGATGTGCTAACTGTATTGTCTAATTTGAGTCCTTCTTGCCACAGTTGTTTTTATTTTTCTTATTTATATTGTTTTATTACAGCTGTTCCAACTGTACTGCAAGTTGGAATCTGAGTCTTTGGTACCAAGCCTCAAATCCCAAGCCCCAAGTCACTATTAAAAAAAAAAGCTTTTTTTCCAGAAAAAAGGGAGGGGTGTGTGAGTTCTGTGTGGTGTGTGGGTGGGAGGGAGGTCTGAGGCTTCTGAACCATCCACTTTTGGTCCCATTTGCCCTTCCTGTGAGCATTTGTCACCACAAATTTAGAGCTGTAGCCAATATGAAAAAAAAAACACTGAGCCTGCCTCGCCTTCCTTTACTCGTCCACCTCTCCTTTCAAAAACCCTCCCTCCCATTGCTATCCCAACCACCACTATTAGCTGCCATTTGCCTTCCTCTCCTGTGTCTCCTGGTGAGCCTTGCAAAGCTTCTTCCAGGTTTCTGGTGTCCTTCAAGGAAAAAAAATAGGGACTGAAAAATATGACAGGAAAAAATGAGTCCGAGTCGCAAGTCCAGGCAGTCATTAAAAAGCAAACAAACTCTGAGTCAAGTCGCCAGTGGGACTTAAGTCTGACTTGCCAATGAGTTGTGCAACTTGTCCCCATCTCTGATGAGTAGCAGATCTCATTCCTCATCCCCCACTTAATTCAGTACAGATGTTCTGTGGAGGTATTTACCCTGCCCATACAAGAACCAAATGGTGGGCAGTGGGGAAGCAGGCATGGGTGAGCACTCAAACCCTGCCCCAAATGTCCATTTTTATTCAGCCCCAAAGCTTCTCGTTTTGAGTGGCGAGTTCTTATTTAAATATAAGTAAAACCTCTGAACAATTGGGAACCCTGAGGAAGACGTCTGGATGTCTGTATAGCTTTCTGGCAAACTAAGAACAGGAATCCTACTGAATTAGACCAAAAGCTATCTACTTCAGGATCTTGTTTCTCACAGGCCAATCAGAGGCTTCAGAGAAGCCCACAAATGGGGATAAAGACAATAGGCCTCTCCGCACTGTTGTTCCCTAGCAACTGTCATGCAGTGTGCAGCCATTATGACTGGTAGCAGCAAGCCCTCTTTTACACAAAGCTGCTGAGAAGTGAACGTTAATTCAGAGAAAGGGGTTGCTTTTTCTTGTGCGAAGATTCCTCTCTCACAACCTGCACATTGCAATCAGGCATGGGGCACTGAACAAAGTGTGTGGTGTTGACAGGAAAGCAAGACAGACACATACAGGCTTGAACTGCTGAGGAAGAGGTCTGATGGATTTCTGGCAGCCTTCCCCAACTGAGAAATGCTTTGCACTTTAACTCCCATCAAACCAGGGGCTCTGGAAGTTGTAGTCCAAAATATCTGGAACACATCAGGTTGGGAAGGCTGGGCAGTAAGCGAGGGAGAGAACCTAGGCGTGTTGCCTTAGGTGTGCTGGCCCATGATCGCTACTGCCTTACTATGCTTTAATTCAGCCCAGTTCTGCTCACTAGGGAGCATCATTAATTCCATCCGGGAGGCAGACATGCACCTAAAATTGGTATTTTTAATGGTTTTGTGAGCAACATAGCTTTTACACTTTCTCTCTGCATCATGTTGGCAACCAGCATACACAGTACTTTGATATTATTACATTCAAGTGACTATTTGCTGAGTGTAAAGTGATCTCAGTACCTATTAATAGTAAGAAACACAGTGGCATTTAGAATATATTTTATGCTGTTGAAAACCTTACAAATCACTGCAGACTTTCCTTTTATTTTCCCTAGATGATGAATACCCTTTTGAGAGACAAAATGACTCCACCTTGCACTCAAGCTTAATGGCTTCTGAGATTCTAAATTAGCACATGCCCATTTTAATGCATACTGTTGCATTCCACAGCATGTGTGTTGTATTAATCAAAACGTCCCCTTATTCCCATCAGTGAAGGGCATCATCTCATTTAGACACTTACTGGAATAGCCTCTTAGGAACCAGCTTGTGTAATGATTTTGTGTGTCTTTCTCTGCATTGAAAAACTGGACTCTTTCACAGGGACTTCTTACTTGTAAACGTCTTTTAAACCATTTTCATGGTGGAAAGTAGAACAATGAACATTTTATTACACTGTCTTTCTGATTCAGAAATACTCTGTATGAATTCAACTTACCGGGCATTCCTAGAAGCTAGTCATGTTTATGTTTCAGTTGAAGAGTATCATTTGACCTACTATTTTTCTAGGAGAGTCTTTAGAGAAATTCTCACTGATAATGTTTATTCCATAGTAGTTATAACTCTTGTTGTTATACATACAGGAAAAAAAGCTTTCTGAATTTTATTGCATTGATAAGTGCCTATAAAGTATTTTTTTAATTTATATTCTCTTTCTAACACAAAAGGTATTGAAGGCAATTAGCAAAAAGAAAAGAAAATTGTAGCATGTCAATATTACTAAAAATAAGCAGCAACAAGTGGAAATCTTTCAACCTAGCATTATCCAGCCATGATGTCTGAAATAAATTCATGTGACATTGCTAATGGAGCTTTTATTTGCAACCTTATTTGCAGTCTGAAGTTTGTGCAACTGGGAGGGACTTTTGGGGCTGGGGTGAGAGTTTATTTATCTGGTACTAACCAATTGTTCCTTCCAGCCTTTGATATTCAAATAAAGCCCAGCCTCTCTGCTAAGTGTTTTTCTCTCTCTTTCCTAGGTGGAAGTTGTTTGTTTGTTGTTGATCTGTCTGGTTGATTGCTACCTATGTGTGCAGTAAAGAAAGCAGCACACACAAATCTAATTTCAAGCAACTGAAATAAATGTTTTTCATTATTTCTCCTACAAATGTCTCAGAGTGACCTATTGTGATTTTAAATGCCAGTCAATGAAAAAGGGGTGGACTCTGGAGAACTTGTAGCTATTCTCCTCTGCAGGTCTCTGTACTTCTACTGTGTAGCAAAAGGGAATTTTACCAGAAATTAGAAACTCTACAATAAGTGCAATATCACTCTGTGTGACAGAGAAATACGCCAAACCCACCTCCAGATTATTTATCTATCCAATATGTAGGTTTTCCCATACGTTTGCCCCGTTATTTCTTCACATCTTAGGTATACACCTGAAAATTACAATGTCTCTCATTTCTGGATTTTAAAACTTAGATAATTTGAGCAGCGGGAAATAGAAATGTTTCTATCATCTGCTGCATACATTCCCTGCAGTGAGCTGTAGACGTGTGGTTTGTTGGATGACATATAGCAAAGTTTTTTCTTTCTTTCACTACACTGTTAGATGAAATATGACTAATATTTTGTTTAAGTAATTATCACTGTTTGATATTTATCTGTTACTCTGAGATGGCCAATGTTAGATTTTTTTTTACTATTAAATTTAAAAGTAACATAGCACTTGTGTGTTCCTAACAAGCAAGACAATTTTTCAGTTCTACAATATTCACTATAAAATTGTCAATAAATTAATATCCAAGTTAATATTATTATATCACCCTGAATATTACTATTTCCAAGCTCTGAGCTGTTGGAACCAATTAAAGAGGCCAGTTGGAACATCCTTTTCTTTGCAAACAGGTGGTTTACTGAGTACAGCAAATTGGTGTGGCTACAGACTTCTGCCACTTGGAATTGGGTGCTGGCAGTAGCACGTCATGATCATACTTCATTTCATGCTTTGAAGAAAGTATTTTGACTAACTCTTAGAAATATTCAAGGATATGAAACTTACTAGCAATGTGCATCTTACTAACTTTGTACAACTTTCGCCCTTTGGCTTTACTTTTAGCTAAACTGCTGACTTTAAAAATAGCAACAATGATTTAATCATTTTGCAGAGCTGTATATTAGGTCACAAAAATATTATCCTGAGCAATCTATGCTGCAATGACATAACTCGTAACAGATTTTGTACCCCTCCCCAACACTGCATCATGTCAGGCATTTACAATTAGGCCATGACAAATGAATTCTTTTTCTAAGCAGAAGGGCCATCCATCATTTATATTGTATCCTGAGTATGCATTCAGATGATTAACTTTGGTGTTTGAAGCTATCCGGAAACATAAAATTCATCACTGGAAATGAGAGGATTTTGGGAAACAGAAGCATTCAAGGTTCAGTAGTCTGGTATGCTAACATAGCTCAAAAATAACTGGCAATTTCATTTTGTTCTGGAAAATATTTTTTTAATGGTTAGTCATTAGGACAGACTTTCGTGCAAATGACAGTTTGGGTTTGTGCATCTTGTATCCAACATGACAGACGGATCAGGCAAATCCATGCAGTTGCTCAAGGAAAAGTACCAAGTGATGGTGACTCACTCAATAGGTCACTGTCTATTTTCCAAAGACTGTTTCATCGGTTACAGCCTTCACTCAGAGGCTGCTGAAACATTGCTGCAGCAAGATGCACTCCACGGGGGATACAAAATGATTCTGTATCACTTAACATCTTCCCTGCCAAAAACTTTTCCCCTAAATCTGCTTCTGCCCTTAGGCTCCCGGACCTGTTTTTGTTAGAATGCTCCAGCTGCTGGAGGGTCCTCGGACCTCGAACAGTGAGGCTGGCTTTTGCAGTCCATCTGGGATATCGCGAGACGGATTAGTGTCTCGTGACTCACAAGTAGGAGGGGAGAGCCAGGTTAGTTAAGGCACTTTCTAGGACCACCCTCTTCTTTTTGGTCACCCACCTGCCCTCCCTATTTCTAGTGTGAGTTCTTCTGGTCACCTTTAAGGGGCCGGATAGGAATTTTGAACTTCATCCTGATTGGCCTTTGGATGGGGGGAGTTTTAGCCTATCCCACACTGGAAGAGGGTTGTTGGCAATTTGGTGGTATCAATTTTGGTCACACTGGCAGGTAATGTGAAAACAACAGGTAATTCTGGTGGGTTCCGCTGTAATTTCAAGTAAACAAACAGCGCATCCGACTGCCTGGCACTGCGGATCATGCGATTACAGTGCCTGTGGCGGGAAGAGGCGCTGGGCCACTCCTGGACCAACAGCCTTCAAATAAAGATGGCTCGAGGTCTGGGGGTATTAGCAGCTGGCCGGGTTCTTGCCATCCTTAAGATTGCAGGAACCCGGGGCTGGGGACTTGCCCCTTCATTGATCAAGGGGTATTTCGATGCTCCCATCAATTAACTGTTTCCGCGCTACAGCTGGCCCCCTCCTTTTGACTAAGAATGAAACATTTGAATCTGAATGTATATTAATAAAGTGTGGCCCGTATTTGACCCATATCACTGTCTCACATTTTATTCTGGGGTTGGGAGGGCAAACAGGTCTGCAGCTCTAGCAAGTGCAAGCAGGTAAGCTGTTATACCAATCAAACAACAGACTTGTGAAATATTCCTCACTTCCACCACCCCTTCCTTTTCTTACAGAGTCTCCTCCCACCACAATGGACTTTGTGATGGAGAATACTTATTGTATTCTTATAGTTTTGTATTGGTTGTTTTATTTTGCATGCAATCTTGGCCGAATTCCATCCTTAATAATTATCCCATTCATTATCATTCAATTGACAATCATTACCAATCACAAAGTGACACAAAGCAAAGGAAAATCATTAGAAGCTGACTCCTTTTTTCATCAATTCACCTCTTCTCACCCAAACACAAAGCAATTGCCATGGATGTTTTCCAACAAGTGTCAATGGTCATGAGCACAAGAGGGTATCCTGTAGACTGCAGACCATTTTGACTGCTGCTGTTGCTATTGTCAAAATTCAGCCTTCCCTTTACCATGTAAAGTATCCTTGGTATCCTTTTCCCTGCTGGCAATGCGGAGATGATATTGTGTGGCAATATCAGATCGTTTTCTGGCACTTTGAATTGTGGACATAGAAGCACAAAATCCCACATTCATAAACTGGAGAACTGATTTTTTTTAAAAAACTGAATTTCCTGGCTTCGTAAAATGTAAGCTTAAGTATGCGTAAACTGCACACATATTTGTCAGCTTCGTGCTGTGAAATGTGCAGAGTTTTCTGATTGAAGAAACACACACACACTCCTCTTCTACAAAAAGACACGTGTATTAACAAATAGATACAAATATACAAACTGGCAGACCTTCGGCGTAGCAGGCAAAAATCTAGGCAAAGTGGCATAGAGGATAGTCGCATACGAAAGAAGGAGAAGATACATTGATGTCCACACTGTTCCCTTATACACAGTTACACTGTTCCTTCTATCCAATCATTGGAAGTGTTGCATCATCTTCCTCCACATGGGTGTCACCTCTTCTCCAGGCATTGCATCATCTTCTCCTTTGTCACAGTGACTCAGCAGTCACACAGCTGTTCAGTATGGCAGCTCATTAATGTTACATTCAATAACTGTTCAGGCCTATAAAATTTACAATATCTTGACAATATTCCAACAGAAACTTCCCTGATGTAGAATTACCCAGTGCTAGAGGATCCCAGAAGATGAGCACATGATCTGTACTATAGTTGCCAGGAGAAGCCAGAAGCGAGAACAACTGGGATGTGGTTGTAGTCCCTTCGTGCCAAAATATTTTGAAGGAGTGTTTTGGATGTAATTAAATGGTGAGTGCAACACATACAATGGAGTAACATAGACAGCCTTTTAATTTTTTCAAAAAATTTTAATTTTTTATTTTCATATCAGGGTAGGGAACAGAAAGGAACAATGGGGATAAGGATAAAAGGGAAGTGAGACTGAAAAGGTACTTTACAAGCAATTAATATAGTTCCCATATAGTATACAATCCATTCAAATTATACTTTCAATATGTTACACAATCCAATTCAGATATACTTAGTATTAATCTAATTATTAGTTACATGGATGTCTATAACCATACATATAGTTTTCCCCAACATTTCTGGTGGTTCTTTTTCCTTGTTTCATCAAGCCATTCTGATAATTTATCCATTTCTGCAGTTTCAAAAATGTTGACTATCAGTTCTTCTACAGTGGTACTTCACAAGACGAATGCCTTGGGCAACAAAAAACTCGTAAGATAAAAGCGTCTTGCGAGTTTTTTGGTGCCCTGCAAGACGAAGATATTTTCATCTTGTGAGGTACGTTTTCCCATAGGAATGCACTGAATTTTAATTAATGTGTTCCTATGGGCCAAAAAACTATGAAATAGTTACTTACCAGGTAGGGAGCTGGGGAAGCACCATTGAAGGACTGGTGGTGGTCCCCTACAACCACGATCGCTGCTTTCAAAGGTCCTCCGGCAGTCCTCCAATGGTGCTGGGCAAGCCTTCCCCAGCACCAGTTCTTAATTTTCCGCCCTGTTCCCCTGCCCTTTTCCATTCGGAGCCTTGCCGAGCACCATCAGAGGACTGGTGGGGGTCCTCCACAACCACGATCGCCACTTTCAGAGGTCCCCCAGCAGTCCTACGATGGAGCTGGGCAAGCCTCTGAAGACTTCCCCAGCACCATTTTTTTCTTTCCCGCCCTTTTCCCCTGCCTTTTTCCATTCGATGGTGCTCCCTGCAGATATGGTGGCCATACTGTAATATCACTGCATATCATAGTTACCACTAGCACACGAAAAGATCACTGATGGACAATAGGAGGCAAGCAGGAGGAGTAAGGCAAGATATTGCACTTGAAAGAGGACATGGGGACTGAGGTATATTCTTAGCAATTGTTATGACGACCTGATGCTGCATACCTATACTAATGTGGTGTTCCATAGTGGTGCACATACTACTGGTTAAAGGAAGGAAGACCACGTATTGATATCAGCAAGACTCGCGATCAAAGAAAAGTGAAGGAATTTGCCCAAGCACTTGAGGAAACCCTTCCAGGTCCAGCTAATGTAAATGCACCTGAACGATGGGAACACTTCAAGACCGCTGTGTATAACACCGCCTTGTCCACCTTTGGCAAGAAGACCAGAAAGATGGCTGACTGGTTCGAAGCCCATTCGGAGGAGTTAATGCCAGCCATCGAGGATAAGAGAAGAGTTCTAACAGCATACAAAACCTGTCCTAGCGAGTACAACCTGCAAGCTCTTCGAGCTGCTCGTAGCCGAGTCCAACAGGCTGCCAGGAGATGCTCCAATGATTATTGGCTTCAGCTCTGCTCTCAGATACAGATAGCAGCGGACACAGGTAACATCAAAGGAATGTATGATGGTATCAAGCAGGCCTTAGGTCCACTCCAGAAGAAATCTGCTCCCTTGAAGTCTGCTACAGGTGTGCTCATCCAGGACCGAGCACAGCAGATGGAACGCTGGGTGCAGCACTACTCTGAGCTATATTCCAGAGAGAATGTAGTAACCGAAGAAGCATTAAATAACATTGAGTGTCTGCCTGTCTTGGAAGAGCTGGACAGCGAATCAACCCTAGCAGAAATAACTGCAGCCTTGGATTCCGTCGCCTCCGGCAAGGCACCTGGAAGGGACAACATCCCTGTTGAAGTGCTGAAATGTGGTAAGGAGATCATCACCACCGAACTGTATGAAATCTTTTGCCTCTGCTGGAGGGAAGGTGGAGTACCACAGGACATGAAGGATGCAAACATCGTCACATTGTACAAGAACAAAGGAGACAGGGACGACTGCAATAACTACCGTGGCATCTCTCTTCTTAGCGTTGTAGGGAAGCTGCTTGCCCGTGTGGTGCTGAAGAGGCTCCAGATGCTTGCAGACAGAGTCTATCCAGAATCACAGTGTGGATTTCGAGCTAATAGATCCACCACTGACATGGTATTCTCCCTCCGACAGTTGCAGGAGAAATGCAGGGAACAACAGCCACTCTTAGTAGCCTTCATAGACCTTACAAAAGCATTTGACTTGGTTAGCAGGGATGGCCTTTTTAAAATACTTCCCAAGATTGGATGCCCTCCTCATCTCCTTAACATCATCAGATCTTTCCATGAGGGAATGAAAGGCACTGTAGTTTTTGACGGCTCAACATCAGATCCCTTTGACATCCGAAGTGGAGTGAAACAGGGCTGTGTCCTCGCACCAACCCTTTCTGGGATCTTTTTTGCTGTCATGCTGAGGCATGCCTTTGGAACTGCAACAGAAGGTGTCTATCTCCAGACTAGATCAGACGGAAAGCTCTTTAATATCTCCAGATTGAGAGCAAAGACCAAAGTCCAACTGAAATGCATGCGGGACTTCCTCTTTGCAGATGATGCAGCCATTGTTACTCACTCTGCTGAAGACCTCCAACAACTCATGAATCGTTTCAGTAAGGCCTGTCAGGACTTTGGACTAACAATCAGCCTGAAGAAAACACAAGTCATGGGCCAGGGCGTGGACTCACCTCCTTCTATTACCATCTCCACACAAGAATTGGAGGTTGTTCATGACTTTGTGTACCTTGGCTCAAACATCTCTGACACCCTCTCCCTGGATGTCGAGCTGGAAAAACGCATTGGCAAAGCAGCTACCATGTTCTCAAGACTCACAAAGAGAGTATGGCTCAGTAAGAAGCTGACGACACATACCAAGATCCAGGTCTATAGAGCCTGTGTCCTGAGCACACTCCTGTACTGCAGTGAGTCCTGGACCCTTTGTGCACGTCAGGAGAGGAAGCTGAACACCTTCCATATGCGTTGCCTCCGACGGATTTTTGGCATCACCTGGCAGGACAAAGTTCCAAACAGAGTAGTCCTAGAACGAGCTGGAATATTCAGCATGTATACAGTACTGAAACAGTGACGTCTACGTTGGCTTGGGCACGTCGTGAGAATGGCTGATGGTCGGATTCCAAAGGATCTCCTGTATGGAGAATTAGTGCAGGGAAATCGCCCCAGAGGGAGACCACAGCTGCGATACAAGGATATCTGCAAGTGGGATCTGAAGGCCTTAGGAATAGACCTCAACAGATGGGAAACCCTGACATCTGACCGTTCAGCCTGGAGGCAGGCGGTGCTTCACGGCCTCTCCCAATTTGAAGAGACCCTTGTCCAGCAGGCCGAGGCAAAGAGGAAGTCACAAAAGCAGCAAAACCAGGGAGATGGACAGGGGACAGATTGGATTTGTCTTCAGTGTGGAAGAGATTGCCACTCTCGAATTGGCCTCTTCAGCCACACTAGACGCTGTTCCAAGTCCTCCATACAGAGCACGACACCATAGTCTTTCGAGACTGAAGGATGCCTAACACTACTGGTTAAGATATTAGATTATAATGTGCCATCAAACTGGAACCAACTATAAGAACCCTAATAAGGCCTCTTCCAACTTAATGATTCTTTTTCTATGATTCTCTAATAGGGCTTTCACATGCGTGTTACCAATTATACCTCTCAGTGCTCTTTCATGCCCCAGTAGAGATTTGAACCCAGATTTCCCAAGTCTTAGTCCATCATTCTATCCACTCACACCATACTAGGTATCTCCAGGCTGAGATTTACAGTCCTAACTAATCTATAGAGAAAGTTCACTATCTAAATATTTTTCATCTCATTTTAATTTTAAACACAAACTTTTTTTAAAAAAAAATATTAGAACAATGTTCTAGGAGGTTGAAAATTTGTTTACAGCTTCTTACATCTGGTTTGCTACCCGTCATTGTCAAATTATGTGATTTCATGCCTCTGGCTGGTGACAGCTTTCTTGCTGTGTGGTGACAACTGTAATTAAAATTTTGTTTTAAAGTACAGTTTGCATTTTTATTCATGGTGTGAAGAGTTTCCCTTTTTATGAATGTTCACACTGGAGGGCTAAACCACAGATGGAGAATTTTCTTTAAATTGTGTTTACTCCCTCATATTGGAATGGGCTCTTTTACCAGGTATACCTTGACATAATTACGTGGATTTCTCTCAATGTACTAAAACCTCAGTTGCAAATCAGGAGCCTTACTGTAGGTATTGCTCCTTTCTTACCTCATAAAAAGGAAAATAGCTTTTGCAAGTATATGCCGCCCCGAGTAGACGTTGTCTAGAGGGGCGGGATAAAAATCGAAAAATGAATAAATAAATAAATAAATAAATAAATAAATAAATAAACAAACAAACAAACAAACAAACAAACAAATAAATAAATAAATAAATAATGCTTTAGGATCTGTTTTTCTATAACAAAAAATAACAGATAAAATAGACTGAAGCTGCATATAAATAGAAGGTCAGTAGAACCTTACAGTCCTTACAGAACTGATAGTTGAGCAATACCTTTTTTAGGGCTAGTAGCAGCTCATGAGCTGAGATCAAACACTTCAACATACTGTTGCAGCATGGGGCGATCTTCTATTGCGATTATGAGTCACCTTTGATTAGGATCTAAGTGTAACAAAGCTGGGCAAGATTTGGGTGACCTATAACTCTTGGTCGGACAATGTTTATTTTATTTTTATTCCCTCTTTTCCCCAAAAACTGCAGCCCAAGATTAGAAGGAATAAAAATGTAGCGGACTGAGAAAAAACATTAAAATCCTACCCACAGTCATGTTCGCATCCTTTTGGAAAACAGAATAAATGACCACGTGGAGAAAAATGCCATGCAAATCACTCCAGCTTTAAAAATTTTGAAGGCCACAGGGGGGGGGGATTCAGCATCGGAAGTAAAAAGGGCCAAGCTCATTCACATTGTTGTAATTCTGGAGCAAATCTCATATTAAGATTAAGTTGTAGCCTTAATCTATATGGATTTACTGCAACAATAATGGGTTCTGCTTTTTTCTTTATACTTTTCAATGGGCATCCAGACTGCTCACTACCAATTATAGGCATAAGCATGCTGCACTCCTCTAAGGTACAAACTACCACAAATTTTCTACCAACGGATAATGGGAACTGAAGTCAGTTAACATCTGTATAGATATGCATCCCCATCCCTGGGTTATATATGTACATTAAGATGAAGAAAACTGGCAGTCTGGGAGTGACTGCACAGCTTTTGAGTACAACATGTGGCTGAACTTGTAAACTTCCCTTTTCCCTTTTCTTTCTAATTTTCTAAGCTGGTTGGATAGCTCTGTGAATTAGGTTGGGAGTTTGATTCCCTGCTGGGCTTAGAGAGAGAGAGACCTTTAATAGACCACTAAGAAAAAATGGGGGGGGGGGAAATAGTATCTTTCCACCTTCATCAGGTTGGGCACCACAGGGTGTGGATGATGCAGAAAAAAATTATCCAAAGTCCAAAAATGGCTGGATGCCCAATCCAGGACTTTCTGTTAATTAAATGTAAGTTTCAAAACGGGACTGCAAACTTAGGCCAGAGGTGTAGGTTTCAAATTCCATCTCTGCTGCTCCTGAATAGAATGTCCTTCCCAAAGTCCTTAAACAAAGGGCTTCCTGCCATTCAGCCCTCTTCCTGCCTCCCATTTGAATATAATCATAGAATCACAGAAAAGTGAAGTTGGAAGGGGGCCTACAAGGCCATCAATTCCAACCCCCTGCTCAATGCAGGAATACAATCAAAGCATTTCTGCCAAGTGATTATCCAAGTTTTTTTTTTTTGAATGCCTCCAGTGTTTAGTTTAACACACATTTTATTTTAGGCTGGAGATTGGGGCAGACCCTCTATCAGAAGAGATGGGATAAAATTAAGCGTACACACTAGGCAAGCCAATTCCGGCCAAACTGACAGTATTACCTACTGGCAGGTGGAAGATATCCTCACTTTTCAGTCCAGTTTGGGCAATGATAGTATCCATGCTTGATTGTAGATGGATTTTTCATGGTTTGTTACAGATTTTCAGCAAGAGTGTGTGTTTGTGGCAGTTTTGTTGGGAGGGGTGGGTAGGATGTTGGCTTCTTGACTTACCAAAATTGCTCCACTCCATTCTAAATGCTATGTTCCTTTTGTCTGCACTGTTAATGTCTTTTAGTTTTTCCGAGAACAGCAAGTATGATTTCATAATAGAAATTTGCATTAAACCAAAGTAAACAACCATGGCAAATATTCATGCAAATTTCATACGAAAGAAAAGCCAGCATTTGGATACAATTTTGTGAGCATTTCTGTCTTCTGCCTTTTCAGTTTTAGGTTAGACTTAATGCAACATCGATTTTAGACTTCTACATGCCCCTTACACTCCTACATCTTGCTTTTCTTGACACAAAGAGGTAACTTCCGCCCCTGCTGCAGGCTAGTGTGCATGTCCAGTTTCATAAGCAATGATAATATACCACCAGTAACAAGAGCTTTATCTGTCACCTTGATTGTAAGTTCTGGCAGCACCAGTCTGTTACTGATAGAGGTGAAAGAAAAGAACACAGACAGCTTCACCAGTGTAATTTCAAGTCATCTGTCAAAAAGTTTAAATATTTCTTCACAGAGGAAAGAGAAATAAAACTAATTGTGGAGGTGAGATCATCCTATTATATATTAAACCAGCTATTATGACCTCATGTTGCCATTCAGTCTACCCTTAAGACTAACAAGATCAGATAGCCAATAAATTAAGTCACTGTCTGGAACACACTGAGTAATAAATAGCGTGTATCATACGTTTCAGATGATGAAATGAAAAGGATGCACATTAGGAAAAAATGAAGGTCTAATCATTTTAACATTTACATTTGTTTGAACTTTATATTTTATATACTGTATGTCCATAATTTTAAATTGTACAGTGCTCTGATAAGAATAAAGAAAGTAACGTTGTATTTTGAAGGAGTTGCTGGTTGATGTACAGGGGTCGGGTTGGCCAAAGAGATACAAAGGGTGCAACACAATACTAAAACTCAGTGGGGAGTAACAATTAGAGAGTAGGCTTGGAAAATCTTGGATCTGGGTTCTTGAAATTCATTGGACCTTGAGCCAGGCACTCTCTCTCTTTGCCTGACCTAGCTCACAAGAGTTGTGAGGACAGAGAACTGCTTTTAGTGCACTGGAAGAAAAGTGGGATATACGTGTGTGTGTTTAGTCGTTTAGTCGTGTCCGACTCTTCGTGACCCCATGGACCAGAGCACGCCAGGCCCTCCTATCTTCTACTGCCTCCCGGAGTTGTGTCAGATTCATGTTGGTTGCTTCGCAAACACTGTCCAGCCATCTCATCCTCGGTCGTCCCCTTCTCCTCTTGCCATCACACCTTCCTAACATCAAGGTTTTTTCCAAGGACTCTTTTCTTCTCATGAGATGGCCAAAGTACTGGAGCCTCAGCTTCAGGATCTGTCCTTCAAGTGAGCATTCAGGGTTGATTTCCTTTAGAACTGATAGGTTTGTTCTCCTTGCAGTCCAGGGGATTCTCAAGAGTCTCCTCCAGCACCACAATTCAAAGGCATCAATTCTTCGGCGGTCTGCTTTCTTTATGGTCCAGCTCTCACTTCCATACATCACGACAGGAAAAACCATAGCTTTGACTATTCGGACTTTTGTTGGCAAGGTGATGTCTCTGCTTTTCAAGATGCTGTCAAGATTTGTCATCGCTTTCCTCCCAAGAAGAAGGCGCCTTTTAATTTCAGGGCTGCTGTCTCCATCTGCAGTGATCATGGAGCCCAGGAAGATAAAATTTGACACTGCCTCCATATCTTCCCCTTCTATTTCCCAGGAGGTGATGGGACCAGTGGCCATGATCTTAGTTTTTTTGATGTTGAGTTTCAGACCGTTTTTTGCACTCTCCTCTTTCACTCTCATTACAAGGTTCTTTAATTCCTCCTCACTTTCTGCCATCAGAGTGGTATCATCTGCATATCTGAGATTGTTGATATTTCTTCCGGCAATCTTAATTCCGGCTTGGGTTTCTTCCAGTCCAGCCTTCCGCATGATGTATTCTGCATATAAGTTAAACAAGATGGGGGACAATATACAGCCTTGCCGTACTCCTTTCCCAATTTTGAACCACTCAGTTGTTCCATGACCAGTTCTAACTGTTGCTTCCTGTCCCACATATAGGTTTCTCAGGAGACAGATAAAGTGGTCAGGCACTCCCATTTCTTTAAGAACTTGCCATAGTTTGCTGTGGTCCACACAGTCAAAGGCTTTCGCATAGTCAATGAAGCAGAAGTAGATATTTTTCTGGAACTCTCTGGCTTTCTCCATAACCCAGCGCAAGTTAGCAATTTGGTCTCGAGTTCCTCTGCCTCTTCGGAATCCAGCTTGTACTTCTGGGAGTTCTCGGTCCACATACTGCTGAAGCCTACCTTGTAGGATTTTGAGCATAACCTTGCTAGCGTGCGAAATGAGTGCAATTGTACGGTAGTTGGAGCATTCTTTGGCACTGCCTTTCTTTGGGATTGGGATGTAGACTGATCTTTTCCAATCCTCTGGCCACTGTTGAGTTTTCCAAACTTGCTGGCATATTGAATGTAGCACCTTAACAGCATCTTCTTTCAAGATTTTAAATAGTTCAACTGGAATGCCATCACCTCCACTGGCCTTGTTGTTAGCCAGGCTTTCTAAGGCCCACTTGACTTCGCTCTCCAGGATGTCTGGCTCAAGGTCAGCAACTACATTGTCTGGGTTGTCCGGGATATCCAAATCTTTCTGATATAATTCCTCTGTGTATTCTTGCCACCTCTTCTTGACGTCTTCTGCTTCTGTTAGGTCCCTTCCATTTTTGTCTTTTATCATGTTCATCTTTGCGCAAAATGTTCCTCTAATATGTCCAATTTTCCTGAACAGATCTCTGGTCTTTCCTTTTCTGTTATCTTCCTCTATTTCTTTGCATTGTTCATTTAAGAAGGCCCTCTTGTCTCTCCTTGCTATTCTTTGGAAGTCTGCATTCAAGTTTCTGTAACTTTCCCTATCTCCCTTGCATTTTGCTTCCCTTCTCCTCTCTGCTATTTCTAAGGCCTCGTTGGACAGCCACTTTGCTTTCTTGCATTTCCTTTTCTTTGGGATGGTTTTCATTGCTGCCTCCTGGACAATGTTACGAGCCTCTATCCAAAGTTCTTCAGGCACTCTGTCCACCAAATCTAGTTCCTTAAATCTGTTCTTCACTTCCACTGTGTATTCATAAGGGATTTGGTTTAGATTATACCTGAGTGGCCCAGTGGTTTTTCCTAATCTCTTCAGTCTAAGCTTGAATTTTGCTATGAGAAGCTGATGATCAGAACCGCAGTCAGCTCCAGGTCTTGTTTTTGCTGACTGTATAGAGCTTCTCCATCTTTGGCTGCAGAGAATATAATCAATCTGATTTCGATATTGCCCATCTGGTGATTTCCATGTATAGAGTCGCCTCTTGTGTTGTTGGAAAAGAGTGTTTGTGATGACCAGCTTATTCTCTTGACAAAACTCTATTAGCCTTTGTCCTGCTTCGTTCTGAACTCCAAGGCCAAACTTCCCTGTTGTTCCTTTTATCTCTTGGCTCCCTACTTTAGCATTCCAGTCCCCTAGAATGAGAAGAACATCTTTCTTTGGTGTCAGTTCTAGAAGGTGTTGTAAATCTTCATAGAATTGGTCAATTTCAGTCTCCTCAGCAATGCTGGTTGGTGCATAAACTTGGATTATTGTGATGTTGAATGGTCTGCCTTGGATTCGTATTGACATCATTCTATCATTTTTGAGATTGTATCCCATTACAGCTTTTCCCACTCTTTTGTTGACTATGAGGGCCACTCCATTCCTTCTACGGGATTCTTGCCCACAATAGTAGATATGATAATCATCTGAGCTGAATTCGCCCATTCCTGTCCATTTTAGTTCACTGATGCCCAGGATGTCGATGTTTATTCTTGCCATCTCCTGTTTAACCACCTCCAGCTTCCCAACGTTCATAGATCTTACATTCCAGGTTCCTATGCAGTATTTTTCTTTGCAGCATTGGATTTTCCTTTCACTTCCAGGCACGTCCACAGCTGAGCGTCCTTTCGGCTTTGGCCCAACCACTTCATTAGCTCTGGAGCTACTTGTACTTGTCCTCCACTCTTCCTCAGTAGCATGTTGGACGCCTTCCGACCTGAGGGTCCCATCTTCCAGCGTCATATCTTTTAGCCTTTTGTTTCTGATCATGGGGCGTTCTTGGCAAAGATACTGGAGTGGCTTGCCATTTCCTACTCCAGGTGGATTGCGTTTAGTCGGAACTCTCCACTATGTCCTGTCCGTCTTGGGTGTCCCTGCACAGCATAGCCCATAGCTTCTCTGAGTTACTCAAGCCCCTTCGCCACGACAAGGCAGCAATCCATGAAGGAGGTGGGATATACATGGATTTGATAATTTTTTTCCCAAAACTCCTCAAACATTAAATCTCACTTGGCTTTATGTGTGCAACACTGCAAACAACCTAACTATTATTTCAAACTGGTCTGCCCTTCTCTCCTCCACACCTTACCTCAATACGTATGACAACCAGTTTACTACTCTGGTTCTACCTTCCAAACCAGTACTCAATGGCTAGAGCAAATAGTCTTTTCTTTTGCTGTGGCTTTCCTGAATGTGTCAGTTGTCTTATCTTTTTTTCCCCCTATGTACTGGTTTTGCTAATGGCATACTTATTGTCCGTGTGTGTGTGTGAAATCTGGAAACAAGATTTCCAGGACTGCTCAGAGGATCATATTGTATGTGAATATGTGGAATGAATTACATGATTATAACAATAATGAATAATAAATGCATGCTGCCATTCAAACTTAAATGGATACAAGTAAGACTTAATTATGTATAAGTAATTAGATGCAGAGTTCACAGCTGAATGGCTACCATCCAAAGAACTATCCTATACATAAGTGAGGCCCAGGCCTGGGCCAAGACATTTTGCTATGAGAGGTGAAGGACAATGTGATATCCCCTCCACAGGCTGCAAACAGGAGATGAATGGGCAGGCTGCTGATTCTGTTTTCAGTACTGGCAATAGGGCAGCAACCTCCAACACAGCTGCAAACGCAGGGTAGTTTAATAAGGTGATGACAGCACATACAATTCTTTCCTCCAACAGAAGGTAGTACTTCTGGCCCCCTCCAGTATGTTCTGCCTGAGGCAATTACCTCACGGTTCCTAATGGTAAGACTGGCCCTAGTGAGGATACCATATGAACAACTAGTGCTTCTTTTGAACTTCCGTCTATAGCATGTCCTACTCCACCCCCCCCCCCCATTAATTTTTTTGAGCCGAACTACTACCAGCATCTTCCTGGATGGGGAATAGTACTGTATGAGGAAAACTTCAGAAAGAGTTCCCACATCAAGTACGAGCCTTTATACACAAATTATCTTTGATCACTCCATGCTAGCAGAGCCAGCGGCAGCTCTGAGGTGGTGTAGCATGAAGTAAAAGGCTATGCTTGATGAACAGAAACAGATAAGAAGGAATACATCCTTATTAGCAGTCACTGCAATACAGTTGCTGAGGCACTGGAGGTAGCTAGGAAAGTAACATGAAGGCATAAGGGCTACTAGTTAGGAGCACCTGTGGCCAGCAGCACATGGAGAGTGAAAGAATTAAACAGATTTTAATTCATTCTCCTCATTCATTATAATATCCACCAATGGCAGGTGAATGCCACTAAAATGAAAGATAGTGATAATAAGAAGTGCAAAATTTGTTTGGTGAAAAACATTAAGATTAGTTCATTCACAATTTTTACAATATACCATATATTACCTGGAAAATAGGGAGGAAATAAGGCTTATTACCCTGTTTTGCGAGGCATTGGGGGGGAACCTCACAAAACAACTTTATTGCTTTGATCTTTAACCCAAGTTTCCAATGAACAAATGCCCCCAAATAAATACATCTGTAAGCAGGTTGCATTACCAAAACCTGTATTCACCCTCAACCAAACCTACTTCCCATGGTTCTTGTGATGATAAAATGGAGAAGAAAGCCACATATACTACTTTGAACCTACAGGAAGAAAAGCAGACTACAAATCTGACTTTAAAAAAAAAAAGAACAAAAAGCAAAAACAAACCAAAGATAATAAATCCACAAACATGGAGGAGGAAAAGTCAATAAAAACAGTATGAATTACTTTTGAGTGAACCTGCAATAGCTTGCACTTTTGTAACACGTGTGATCCTATGAACACATTTCCTAGGAGAAAGCCCAATGAACAAAAACTGCCACAGTAGATGATCACAGTGAACTCAGTGGATACAGACACAGGACTACCTTCGCTGTAGACTTGCCACTTTCCACATTAACCAAGTGATGATGGAGAAGGAATGGGGAGGTACATCGCTGTAGTTGTGGTCATTTTGTCCCTGAACAGGGCTATTGGAACATAAGTCAAAAATATTTTCCCCATCTAACTTTAATGCAAAAGCATTATGGAATTTTTTTTAAAAAAAAACAACAACAACTGTTCTAATACTTAATGAAAAGTGTTCAGCCTATCCTATTAACCTGCTCTGTCTATGCCTGTGGAATTAATGTAATATGAAGCTGATTTTAATTACTAGTTCAGTGGGGTTGGGTGTTTAGTCTCTCATGGTTCTGACCAGCAGTTTGAACCATTGCTATCTAAATAAACCTTTAATTCAAACTTGAGCAGTAACCGGAAAGCTTGAAGATCAAAAAAGGAAAGTAAATGTAACAGCTTAGCCTGGCTTTGCCTTCCCCTTGGCCTTTAATGCAGAATCCCTGTAGTTCCCATTAGCAAACATGAGGTAATTGGTCCTCGGCCAAGAACATTCTGTCAGAGTGAGTGACTTGCCCAGCTTCGTGCATTTCAATACAAATGTCTCACCGAAATAAGACAACAACAACAAAAAAGCGCTAAGAATGAATAATTTAGAGTTTATTCTCTATTGGCGATGTGAAGAATACTTGGTATGCGCCTCATCCTCATTTAGGCTCGCTTTACAAGACATCTCAAGAAGCGGTTTGAAAGCCCCACAGCATATCTTGCCTTCAGCTGAGAGCGACACAGGGACCTTCTTGCCCATCAGTGACTCAGTAATTTCTGGAAAACAATGGGAACTAGGGTCCGTTCCCATTGAGGAGCAAAGCAAACACATAGCAAACATGGCAGAATGATCGTAGGCTAAGAAAGATATAAACAGACCATCTGATGCTTCAGAATTTTCATCGTCCCTGAGCAGCAGCCATCACAGTTTCACGAGATTATGCAAATAGCAATTCTGAGAGGGGAAAACACCAGTGCAATTTGCAGAAAAATACTGTTCTTGAAGCTGAGGACAGTTTTGAGAGTGACTTAAGATTTGTCACCAAATTTATTGCTGGCTGGATAGTTCAGGGCTTGAGTATCTGGATGCAAAGCAACAGATTGGGAGTTTAATTCCCCACTGTGCCTCCTGGCAAGAGAGCCAACCTATGTGGCCTTGGACAAGCTTCACAGTCCGAGGGTACCCTCAGAAGAAGGGAATGACAAACCCCTTCAGAGTAGTTCTCTACCTGGAAAACCTTGGAAAAGGTTGCCATAAGTCAGAAACTCTGAGGAGAAGAATTTTAACAGTTATTCTCACTTGTGAGGATGACAGAAACTATCAAGTTTGAGTTAAAGGCTTAGATACTAATGGTTCAAACTACTAGTCAGGTTTACATCCTTATTCTTTACATCTCTACGTGAGAAAGAAGCGAGCATACATACATCATAACAGTAGGCAGAAGTAGCCTTGGTGAGTGCTTTTGTAAAATCCCAGTTTCCCTCAACTACAAGGCAAATCCTGAATGACCCAGCAGAAACCTTTAGCAGCGACATGACCTTGAAAACTATTTTGGGAGGATAATGAAAAAGCTACAATAGAAAGTAGTTTTACTTTTACCCCAATATTGGAGCAAGTGTTTATTGAAGGGACAAAAAAGTATAAGAGCAACTTTTCTTCAATATATCAAAACTTTACTTGGAAACGAGAATAACTTATAAAGTGATTAACCTTACACATACAAATGAGCAACAAATAAAATCTTCTATGGTAAAGAAATAGGAGGCCATCCTCCAGGGTTTTGTATGTCACCAAACTGATGGATTGATGTTGGAAACCCCATCTATTTGTAATGCAGAGGGAGCCATGTGCTTATTTAAATTTAATAAGAAGCATGAACAACTCCAGTTTCCCCAGATTTAATCACCATTAAACCATTTATGATGGTTTCTCCACCAGAGGCTTAATATTCTTTGATATTCTCATGTATAATTACTTTGTATAATCGGTGCCTAGCTATTAATTGATGCACTGTTAAATCTCCAGGTTTCAAATGGATAAATATTAGCCTAATGTGTTCAATCAATGCACAGAAACAGCACTGAGCACTTTCCCTGCCAGGGAAAATATTTACCATATATCACAGTTAGATGAGCCTGAGGCACTAAGCAGCTGATAGAGGAGGATTGAAAGCCTGGAAATCACTTTAAAGGTCCTTGCATTTCTGTGAAGGACACCCTCCACAGACAATAAGCAAAAAAGAGCAGAGTGGTGTTACCTTGAACATCCTATAAAACACAGCGCTCAGGATCACAACCGTGTCAGAATATTTGCAGCCTGAGACACAAAATGTTCATTTCTGTATGGTTAAAAAAGCAATAAAGGACACATGGAGCCTCCATTCTCTTCCCATTTACTGAATTCTTCATTCTAAATGACAGCTAATAGCTGTAGAATATGCTGTTAATAATAACTAAAGCCCTTGACTACTGGTTACAAGCAAGTCAGGGTCATGTCCGACAGGACCTGTGAGGAATAAATTATATCTAATCCTATACTGCTGAAACAAAATAACATTTAACAATCAGGAAATACATTGCCCATTACAGTATCCACAAGGTTTCTTGGGGATTGAAGGCAAGAGAAATCACTTCAATCTAATTTCAGGGAGGAAAAAAAACCATTTTGAGAGCTTTTTGAACAAGAATCATGACTTCCTTCCACCATCATATCACTAATCAAAGTTGTTGGAACTCTGGACATTACAGAGATGCTGGGGGTGGGAGAATCAGGAAATATGTACTTCTCTGCTGTGAATTGAAAGAACGTTTGTTGTCCACTCTGGTGAGCTTAGTGCATTTGTCCCAAAATAAGTAAACTGGGCATCACTTGTTTGCACACATAGGCATGGGAAAGTTATATTCCAGCTGAGGTGGAGACAAGACATCCAAGGCACATGGGCTCTTGTTCTTCCCATGACTCCATTACATGCACAATTATACCTGGAAATGCTTTCGGCAGTTCTGGTGACCACATATTAGAAATGTCATTGTAGGGCTGGCAACGATTGTTGGGAGGGAGGGGGAAGGAAGAAGGAATCAAGGAGGTTGTGAAATGCAGCCACACTGTAACCCTTCAGTGGTTCATATTGCCCCCCCCAACCCTCTGGAAATGTTGACTCATTAAAGTACTCTTTTGTCCTCTAGGGGTGTGGAAGTCAATTGTGCAATGTCCGGGGGCTTCTCCAGCACTCTTGTCCATTCACATGTATACAAAATTTGATTTTTAAAAACATTTGCTGGGCCACAACAGGATTTGATTAGCTTTTTCAGTTTTTAGAAAGTGTCATTTGATTAACAGATATTGTAATGAAGGGAAGAAAGCCAGAATAAATAAAAGGTATTGGTATAAGACAATAAGAAAAGGAGGTATAGATATACCAAATAGTAAAAATTACTACATAGATAATTAATTGAGTTTTATTGGGAAAATTATATATAACCCAGAAAGGTTAATTTGGTGGAAAATGGAATCATCAGAAATACAAGTTGATATTGAAAATCAACTGTTCAGAATAATTAAAAAATATAAAATAAACGAAATCAATAACCCCTTTTTAAAAACTACTAGAAATATAAAGTAAAATCAACATATAAGCACCAAATAAAAAAACAAAAAGAACACCGTAGTTGGAGTTTACTACCGGCTGCCCAATCAAGAAGAGGAAGTGGATGAAACTTTTGAAAAATAAATTGCAAGAATTTCGAAGAGACATAATGTAGTAGACACTGATGTTGAGAAAAGCCCCTTATGTTGGGAAAGTATGAAGGTAAGAGGAGAAGGGGACATCAGAGGACGAGATGGTTGGTCAGTGTCACTGAAGCTACCAACATGAATTTGACCAAAATTCAGGAGGCACTGGAAGACAGGAGGGCCTGGTGTGCTCTGGTCCATGGGGTCACGATGAGTCGGACATGACTTAATGACTAAACAACAAACTAGATTTAGAAGAAGAAGAGATCAAAATGAAGGATTGAAACTAGTGTGGGAACAAGATTTAGAAAAAAGAACAAATGGTGAAGAATGGATGAAGATATGGAAAATTAGGGTTTTATGATTTACGTTGGTGAGAATAAAATTAATTTTTTTAAAACTGAGTTTAAGATGGTATTTGACACTGATAAAATTGAATAAAATTAACTCTAATTATCTGAATATATGTTGGAATTGTGAGAAGGAAATTGGTACATACTTTCATATGTGGTGGGAATGTGAAAAAGTACAAAATTTTTAGAAATTAATGGATATATGTGAAAGGGATATAGAATCTAATTGTGAGATAGCTTTGTTATCAATATTTCTCAATGTGGAATATGATATGAGGACTAACAGCAGCCAGATTAATACACACAGTTTGGGAACCAGTGCCATTGGTAACAACTGTACAGTAGTACATACTGCAATGATATGTTTATTCTATGAAGAATAGTTGGTTTTTGCAGAGTTGGATGGCCGTTTTCCTATGAACTGGGAAGACCAAAGTTTAAGTGGATGCACAGATGCCATACAAAGACCAGTGATGCCAATTCACTCAAGACAGCTTGAAGAAGAGAACATCTCAATAAACTGTGCCTTGATACTTTTAAGTGAGGAAAATCATAACACCACTTCAAGGGGACAATAATATTTTTACTTTTGAAAAGTAATGAAAAAGATGTAAGGGTTATGGAGTTAGACACCTTCATTTTTCTAGGCTGACTTTCAAAAAAAGTATATATTTGAGAGTACAGCCATTTATTTTAATGAGCTTATTCTTGGCATATGGTTCAATGTCTTTAAAGCTACAGACATTCTAGCATCTTGGTATAATGAATCCCAAATTGATCCTTGGCATTTGAACATTATTTTCAGGCATTCCACACAAAACATAATTATGGTGAGCTTTTTAAAGTGGTAACTGCTTATCATTCCTGAAGTGTATACAATTATGCATCGGTGCACTAAAAACCTTATCTTCTCTTTTCACGGACAGATGGAGAATAACATCCCTTGGTCAATAGTATTGTGCCACAAGTGCTAGAACATTTAAGCATGAGCAGGTATGTATGTATGTATGTATGTGTATATCTGCATGTGTGTGCATGTATGGGTGCATATGTATATGAATGTGTTCATGTGTGAGTATATAAATAACAAATAAAAGTCAATTCCTTACTCATTGGATGAGTATGAAAAACCTGCCTACAAAGCTCTCTTGTTTCTACAGAGAGAAATAATTATAGCCTAAAATCAAGAAAAAGAACATCACCTTGTGCTAGTAACTTTAGCAAGGAAGTCACTAGAACCGAGCAATTATTGTCTCTGTCATCTTCTTTGTTGGGCTCAACCTTCTAAATCCATTCTGTTAAATTCAATGGCTCCAAAAATGGAAAGGCCCACGACTTAGGAGCTATCTGAAACTTAGGGTGCAAACAGACAACAGGAAAGGTGCACATCCAATCACACTGGAAAGGGCAGTTTTGAAGAGTGCAATCTTCCTTAAAGTTACCCTTCCATCTGTCAGAGAATGGCTCCAGCCCAGCCCCCAAAAGTTGTAGCCCTACAACTGGATCAAAAAAGTCCAGCTTGGGTACAGATTTAGGTCCTATACGTTGTGTGATCACCAGAAAATACGAAATAGATCACCACCCCTCCACTCCACAAGTAGTTCACAGTACAATTTATTTCCCTATGTGATTATATCATTCATTCTTTTTAGAGGGTTAGATCAGCCAGCTTGCTGCAGGAAGGCAACGTGTAGCCTGCATAATTAAAAAAATGTAAATCTTCCTGGGAGTGCTTTCAGTGTTATAGGGAGGTATATAAGCGGCACAATTTGTTTTGCTGTTTCTAAAGCCCTATTTCCCTGTTCTGCAAATTTTGAACATCACCCCAGATTACCCAATCACAATTGGTTTCTGTTTTGTTTTTTTTAATATCCCAGATCTGTTGAAATACTTTCAAAGGCTGGCAAGAGTAATTTGCTCAGCAAAGTTCCCTTTAGAGGTTTGAAAGATACAATAGATTTAATCATTATTAATAAATCATGTTTTTATTTCTGAAGGGCAAGACAACTAAGGCATTTAGGAATATATGTATGATACAGCTTCTGCCTCTGTAATAGTAGGTGAGGTCTGGCTTTGGCATGTATTACAGACTCAGGCAGCTTAGCTTCTTTCTTATCTTTTAAGTCACCCCCATCAATAAGTTGCTTCCATAAACATTCCAAAAGACCATTATCTAGAAAAACTCAATTTCCCATGACCTTTAAATAGAGTATGCCATTTAATTAAACACTTAACAATTACTGTAAATCAATATTTTACCATTTCCTAATTGGGGATATTTTTTTCCATCTTAGGCATTAAAAATGTATTCTACACTTCATAACACACTAAAAAGTTATATGAACGCCTCTGTACCTTTATGGCCTTCTTCAGAGGCTATTAAAAAAATAATTTAAAAAATCAGAGTAAAATAAAAAAAAATGTAAAAAAAGTTTACATCTTTACACTTATAATTTACAACACATTTCACTTTTACCATTTTAACCCCACAAATGCTGGAGATAACAGAGCCCTCTTTGATTTAGAGGGAAGAAGGAACTATTGTTTAGTGACAATCACCACAGTCCAAAAAAGTCTCCCCCCAGCCACACCTACTAGAAGCAGCATGCGAGGCTGTTAAAAACCCAGCATTCAAACAGGTATATTCACAGGTTGTGTAGGACTGAAGTCTCTGTCGTTTTTTCCTTATGTTCTGATATGCATTGGAAGCTGAACTTTGTACACACCCACCCACACCAATGTTGCCTGATTTGATTAATGCAAGTGTCAGCTTAGTAAAATCTGAACATTATTTACATTGCTTTGACAATGTAATTTGGCAATGTAATTTTGCTTTACAACAAAAGACAGGTAGATAATATAAAGAGAAAGGAAACCCACAACATCTCAGGGATACCTCACAAGAAATCCAGAACTTGCTGTTATATAGAGACAAAGCACTGGTAGTGATATGAAGATCTCAGACCACCTAATAAAGTGATAGAAAAAATGTTAAGAACACCTCAAACCAGAAACAGACATATCCTATCTAAAAAAAAATCTATTGTGACAAATGTAGTGTCTACCAATGCAATTTCACATACATGCAGAAAATTCATTCCATTGAGTTAAACTATGATACGGTCAAGTATCCTGCGGAGATGAATGGCCTAACCAATTTAGCAACAACTGTTCTCACAGTTTCATCATTTACTTTATATATACACTCCTTAGAGTACAGTGCATATTTTCCCCCTCCTGCTCAGCACTCTACCTGCAGTTCCATGCCATTTTAACAGAGCCCTTATAACTGTTTCATCAGATGAATGGAAACTGAATCTGTACTATTTTAAAATGAGTATAGATATCTAAATGTTTAATTAAAATCCAGTGCATGTCAAATGTCTCTCCATTTATAAAATGCAGTAGCAGGTGGAAATTTGGAGGGCCATGACATTTCAATTCCTATGGCAACTATCCTGACATAGAGTCCTTTATTAAGGATGTTCATTAGAATTTGTAAATATTTGGAATTCATGGAATAATTCCATGTTCAGATAGTTCCAAATATATCTGAATCCAAATATTATAGTTCCAAATGTCTATAATAATAATTCCTTATATTCAGGGTCCAATTTACTATAGTAGATTAAGAAAGCAAAAGGTTAGATTTTTGCTTCCTAGAGCAGAAGTCATCAACTCCCGGTCCGCGGTCCGGTGCTGGTCCATGGCCTGAGCCGGACCGGGCAACAAAGACAGACCTCCCCCCCCCGCATGCACTCCCCTCCCCACAGCTGCTTTGCACATGTGCCCTTGTGCTAAAGCCGGTGTGAGCGCTCCCCCACCCCTTCGCACATGCGCCCAAGGCATCCACGTGGCAGCTCCTCCATTCAAGCTCCCAAGAAGCGCAGGGAGCAAGAAGAAGTGGTGTGAGACTTGGTGGGGCCTAAGCTGCAAGCCTGCCGCTCTCCCTGTAGGGAAGATGGTCGTTGGTGGGCCTGGTGCGTCTCTGGTTCCTTCCGCCGCTGGCAGCAGTGGGACAGGCACTCCCGGAGCCAACCTGGCAACACGTACCCACCCACCCCAGCCCCTTGCTTGCAGTGCTCCAGAGCGCTTCAGAGGCAGTGAACCGAATCTGCCGAGGGGGAGGGAAAACGAGATTCCCCCCCTCTGGTCTGGCACTCCCCAGCCTGAGAGCACCTGGCAGCCCCGGAGAAGAGGCGGGTTGGTGGGTGGTTAGGGGCTGTCTCCGCGGACAAGGGGGCGGCAGAAGGGTAGGTGTGCCTGGGCGAGCCAACCCTTTGTTGTGGCTGGAGGGATGGACAGACAGACAGACAGCCAGGTGGGAGGGACAGACCGATGGAGAGACCCGCACCAGGGCGTAGGCGCGACGGTTTCGCTCCTTGATTGCAGCTCAAGACCAAACTCCCGGCAAGCACCCGAAATGGTTTGCAGGAGCAGCCAGCAAGCAGGGTGCTCGGCAGCTGAGGGGGTGAAGCCTTTGGGCACGCACAGAGGGCGTGAAGCCTTTGGGCACGCACAGAGGGCGTGAAGCCCAGCGCTTCGCTTCCTGTCCGCTGCTTCTCTCTTTATTCGTCTCAGGGCATTGCACAATTTAAAATCATGACAGTATATGAAATATAAAGTTCAAACAAACATAAACCAGACCAAAAGCCAGCTACTTCAACAGCGTTATCTGGGCTGCTTACTAAACCTTCTTTGGTGCACATAAAGGGTCATAAAGTGCCTTCGAAAACAGAACAAACACACCTGAGAAGCGCCTGGGGAAGCTGCCTTCCCTCCTGCAGGCCCTCCCGGCAATGCGTGCTGCCCTATAGCTGGGGAGTTTCGGGGTTCAGTGAGAAGGGCCGCTGCCACCAAGCCCACCCTGCCCACATCCCTCTCCCTCCCCTGGGGGGGTTCACCCAGGGCACTCTGCACATGCCCAGAGGAAGAGCCCTGGCGGGGGCAGCACACCAGTCACGCCCTGTTTTGCTGGGAAGAGGGTTGCTCCAGACACCCATCCTCAGCCCGTCCCATTGTTCTTGCCCAAGAGGCTCTGGGGCTGCCACCACCGTGGTGCTGACCTTGGGGAAGCCCACCCAGTAGTAGGCAAGGAGGCCGGTGCTGAAGCCCAGCAGCAGCGAGAGACCCAGCATTTTCCTCCATCCATCTGTCCATCCTTCTCTCCACTGGGACAGCGAAGCAGCTGATCGCAGAAGGGTATGCAAAGGGGGAGAGAGGGAGGGAAGGAAGGAGGAAAAGAGGTGCACAGTCCCCCCCAGGTTTGGTCGGGACCAGCTAGCCTTCCTTCCATGCCCATCATGGCTCTCCTGTGGAGCACCGGTGCAGTGACAGCCATACAAAGGCTGCTCATCCGCCCCACGAGGCGTCCTCCGAGTGGGCCCCACTGCACCTTTCAGCAGGCAGGAGGCACCCCATTGAACCCCCCCTGAACTTGGTCCCAAGGCCCAGCCTCCTCCCACTAAGAGAAAACCGAAGACTGGCAAAGGAGCAGGAGGGGTTCCGGGGTGGGGGTTCCGTAGACCAAAAAATCCCACTTGTGATATCGCTTCCCACACCCCCGCTGAAGTGTGGGGTGGTAGTGGTTCTGGTCGTTGCTGCTGCTGCTGTTGTTGGGTGCCTTCAAGTGGCCCCCTCCGCACACTTAGGGTGACCCTGTGAATGCCCAGAATGCGCTGCCCTCAGCAGCCCTGCCCACATCTTATAAACTCAACCCGATGGCTTCCTTAAGGGAGTCAGTCCATCTCATATTTGGATTTCCTCTTCTCCTGCTGCCTTCCACCTTTCCCAGCATCACTGCCTTTTCCAAAGAAACCCCCCCCCGCCTTCTCATGAGGTGCCCCAAGTAGGACAGCCTCAGTTTCATGATTTTAACTTCCCAAGAAACTTCAGGCTTGATTTGATCTTGGACCCACTTGTCTTTTTGGCAGTCTATACTACTGCATAACAAGTACCCCCATGCATCCTTATCTCCCTTGCATTTTGTTTCCCTTCTCTTCTCTGCTATTTGTAAGACCTCGCTGGACAGCCACTTTGCTTTCTTGCATTTCCTTTTCTTTGGGATGGTTTTTGTTGCTGCCTCCTGGACAATGTTATGAGCCTCTATCCAAAGTTCTTCAGGCACTCTGTCCACCAAATCGAATTCCTTAAATCTGTTCTTCACTTCCACTGTGTATTCATAAGGGATTTGGTTTAGATTACACCTGAGGAGCCCAGTGGTTTTTCCTACTTTCTTCAGTTTAAGCTTGGGTTTTCCTATAAGAAGCTGATGATGAGAGCCACAATCAGCTCTAGGTCTTGTTTTTGCTGACTGTATAGAGCTTCTCCATCTTTGGCTGCAGAGAATATAGTCAATCTGATTACGGTATTGCCTATCTGGTGATTTCCATGTGTAGAGTCACCTCTTGTGTTGTTGGAAAAGAGTGTTTGTGATGACCGGTTTGTTCTCTTGACAAAACTCTATTAGCCTTTGCCCTGCTTCGTCCTGAACTCCAAGGCCAAACTTTCCTGTTGTTCCTTTTATCTCTTGACTCCCTACTTTAGCATTCCAATCCCCTAGAATGAGAAGAACATCTTTCTTTGTTGTCAGTTTTAGAAGTTGTTGTATGTTTTCATAGAATTGGTCAATTTCAGTCTCCTCAGCATTGGTGGTTGGTGCATAAACTTGGATTATTGTGATATTGAAAGGTTTGCCTTGGATTTGTACTGACATCATTCTATTATTTTTGAGATTATATCCCATTACAGCTTTTCCCACTCTTTTGTTGACTATGAGGGCTACTCCATTTCTTCTACGGGATTGGTGCTCACAATAGTAGATATGATAATCATCTGAATTGAATTCGCCCATTCCTGTCCATTTTAGTTCACTGACGCCTAGGATGTCCATATTTATTCTTGCCATCTCCTGTTTGACCACATCCAGCTTACCAAGGTTCATAGATCTTACCAAGGTTCATAGTTCATCAGCCGCCTAGAGTGGTCCATCGGTCCAGATAGGCGGGGTATAAATCAAATAAATCAAATACATAAAATAAATAGATTTTATATTCCAGTTTCCTATGCAGTATTTTTCTTTGCAGCATCGGACTTTCCTTTCACTTCCAGGCATGTCCACAGCTGAGCGTCCTTTCGGCTTTGGCCCAACCACTTCATTAGCTCTGGAGGTACTCGTACTTGTCCTCCACTCTTCCTCAGTAGCATGTTGGACGCCTTCCGACCTGAGGATCCCATCTTCCAGTGTCATATCTTTTAGCCTTTTGTTTCTGATCATGGGGGGTTTTTTTGGCAAAGATACTGGAGTGGCATTGCCAGTTCCTGCTCCAGGTGGATCTCATTTAGTCAGAACTCTCCACTATGACATGTCTGTCTTGGGTGTCCCTGCACGGCATAGCCCATAGCTTCTCTGAATTACTCAAGCCGCTTCGCCACAACAAGGCAACAATCCATGAAGGGGATCTAAATCTAGTAGAAGTCTATAAATTTTACTTACAACACCCTTCACTGACTCATTCATCTGAATATCTTCATATGATAACAGCATGTGTCTAACCCTTTCTATTGTTAGAAGAGGTGCCACCAAGAATCCACATAATCCCTCTGAATAGTTTAAAAGGAAGCCTACTGAAGAATCATTATATTTCCAAGTGTTGAACAGTTCTCACTTGTTCCCAGCATGGGAAACAAAACAAAAATGTTTGCTTGGAATAGATCTTTACCACTTCTGAATTCTATCCAGACGCTCACAGAGTGTGGTGTGCCAAACTCTGTCCAGAATCCAATATTCTGCTTTGTGTAATTGAATGTGTGTGTGTGTGTGTTGTGTTTCTGCTGCCATGGATATGGCACAATTTTTGCCAATCATTGCTAAGTCATGAATGGACAGAACATTTCCTTTTCTCACACAGAGAGCTGCATCCAAGCCAGCAGCATTTCCATGAGACACAATGTTCCCTTTATGCACTCATGGCGAACAGTGAGAGGCACAGTTGCAGCTCGACATGGCCCACAGCCATGGAGAACAGAAAGCTTTAAAGCACAGCCTGGCCAATCCCAATCCTCAATAAATTGCTGGCCTAGTTTCTCAAAGAAAAGAAGGTGTGTGTGCGTGCGGGGGGGGGGGGTTGTAGGGAAGCAGCAGAGAAGAAGATCTGAAACCTTAGTTACCCTGCTGTGCTAATGTTCAATGGCTGGTCCTTCCCAAAAGAACCAGCATTACCTTTTCGGCAACAGAAGAGGGAGCACTTAGGATGCATATACACAAGCCAAAGCGCCTGACCTTTATCTGACATGCCACATCCATCAAACCATTAAATACTATCCGTTATACATAACACAGGCAGCAGGAAAAGAAGGAAAAGAAGATTTGCCGAATATGGGGGCAGCAGGTTCAGAATGGATATTTAAGGATTTAATTATGAACAAGTTAATAACCAGAATCTCTCATCTTTTATCTGAATGCCTACATATTCTAGGGCAAATTTTTGATCCTGTTTCAGCATTTCTTGCTGAAGCAAAATCTTTGCTGAGATCAGAGGCTTATGTCTGAATATGTACCTCAAGTATCTTTTCAATATTTGCTTACCAAGGTGAAGCAGTGACTGAATAGTATTTTTCAGAGACACCCACCCACCCTCTCTACATGCCACCATACCAACAACACAGAATTTCACATTCTTCTTGTGCTTATATGCGCACACATGCTATCTTCACCAACACTTGTGACTTTCCCCCCACAGATGATAAGCAACTTGGCCTCTGGTAAAGAGGAATTAATCAGTGGGCAGTTCTCTGACAGAAAGACAAACATTTTACAGTTTCTATCATCAGGAAGGAAGCACAAAGGAGCATGTCTGCCCGACATGCCCCCACCCGACTAACTATTCAACACATATTAATTTTATTTGCCTGGTTGCTCTTGCTAAAGGAGACCTTTTGTCAGAGTAAAAGAAACAATACAGCAACTGGCATATATGCCCACTCACCCGCTAGAGAATCAAAGCCTTTGGAGAGCAAGGGGAAAGGAAAGGTGTTGTGGGGAGGGAGGGATGATATTTTGCAGGAACAACAAAACAAAACAATGGAGAGACTTGTCAACCACATCTCATGGTGCAGAGGATATGCTTGTATTGATACCAGACTCTGGTCTTAAGGTTTCCAAAACGCAGATGGATCTGGGATGCCATATCAATAATAATAATACTGTAGTGTGCCATCAAGTCAGTTTAGACTCTGTGCAACCCTTTCAAGGATTTCCTAGGTAGAGAATACTCAGAAGTATGTAGTTGACCATTCCCTTCTCCTGGGCATGTCCAAGGACTGTGCAGCTCACCCATGACTAGACAGGGTGGTTCTTCTCCTTGGAGGCAGAGGGACTGAACTCACAACCTATGGCTCCACAGCCAGATAAAGTGGTGCCTCGCTTAACGACGAGAATCTGTTCCAGGAAAATTGCTGTTAAGCGAAAACATCGTAAAGTGAAAAAACCCACTGAAACCCGTTCAATGCGTTCCAATGGGGTAATAACTCACAGTCCAGCGAAGATCCTCCATACGGCGGCCATTTTCGCTGCCTGTATAGTGAGGAATCCATCCCTAAACACAGCGGGGAGCCATTTTAATCACCCGGTGGCCATTTTGAAACCGCCGATCAGCTGTTCGAAAAACGTCGTTTTGCGAAGAATCGGTTCCTGAAGCAGGGAACCGATCGTCACAAAGCGAAATTGTGATCGCAAAAAGATCGTTGTTAAGTGGTTTCGTCATAATGCGGAGCAATCGTAAAGCAAGGCACCACTGTAACTAAATCACTGAGCTATCTGTATATTAAAATTCTTGTTAGTGGTGGTGGGTTGGTCTAGTTATGTGAAGTTATGTCTTCTCGCACAATTCTTTTTGGTATAGCACCACCAGCAGGAACAAAGAAATTAAGGATTTCTTATTGAAAAAAACAGTTCTCTTCAAACTCACGTTAAAAAGAAGCAAGACTCAAGCATATTTAGAGCAAGAGTATATATAAAACAGGATCACGCATGGAGGATATAATTGCAATGGCTTTTTATGATTGTTTATTGTTCTGTCATTAATAATAACTGCTGATTCACTACAAATGGCTTTTAACTCTTCTAGAAAGACTGAATATATGTATTTCCTTGTTGTATATGTGCAATATATATTAATTTTGTCATATCTCTAAATGGACCAGACTTCAATTTGCCAAGCTGAAATTATCATGAGAATACTTTCCTTCAAGTTTCCTCAAAGCACTAATTGGGCAGCCAAAACTAGATTACTTATTAGCGAATAGTTATAAAAGATATTTCATTGCTGTAACCATCAAAACCCTAGGGCTAGATTCTGTATAAATAACAACTGCAGTTTGTTAATATATAACATATACTGTTTATAGATCATAATTCTAAGAATTATAGTAACTGGAGAAAAGGTTTAGGCAAAAGAATATATGCATTTTTTTATCATAGCCAAATTACAGAGACTTGGATCAAAAGCCAAGTTCTCTTGTGGGATTCAGATGACTCTTCTAGAGGTTAAAGTTATCCTGCCAGTTGCTGGCTATTCTACCCTTCCTAGTATAGCCCCTTCATAACATCCTATGGTGTTTCACCGTAGAGGCTCCAAAGTCTAGGTTTTATGCACTGCAGAAAAAGACAGGAAAATTCCACTGTGGAAGTGTTCTGCTGGTGCCCCTTTGAATGCCATTGAGGAGAATGGCAAGGTAAACATATTTTAAATAAATAAACAAATAAATAATATATTAAAGTAACTCATGAGGTACATGTGTTCGTGGCAAAAAAACTGCATCGTAGAGTAGCAAACCTCACTAAAGTTGATCCATTGAATAAGCAGGGGCTTAGTGAGACAGCTCCTCTGTAATCTGTAACTTTAGCATGATGTGTCACAGTCAGGGAAGGCCTATTCAAATCAATGGAATTTATGGAGGAATTGCCTAAACAAATCCCTATTGATTCAATGGGTCCACTCTAGTGTGATTTACCATGCTAAGGATTTTGAGTAGTATATCCTGATCTATATTCAACATTATCACATAAATTACAAGTTCAAATAAAATATATTGAGCAAAGATATACATCTATACTATTATTTTAAAATATTTTTGGTACTGAAATTGCTACGTGAACATCTTTTTTTGTGAGCAAGTGTGGGTGATCAGTGATGAGATAAAACTTTCATAAACCATATCTACCAGCTTATACTATAGTACATTAAAGCAATAGGTTCCACAAACAAGGAAGAGAAATAAGTGCATACATAGCCTTTGGCACTCTGGAGAATAAAATTGTAGTCTGTGTTGACAGTAAGATGCAGCGTTATGAATCAGCAGTGAATTTCTGTCCTGAGCCATCAACTAAGGGCTTGATCCCACTCTCAGATATTAAGGCAAGCGTCCTGTAGTATCAGCCGCACTACTTACACTGTAGCTGATATTACATGACAGAAAATGACAAGTGTGTGCTCACTGACATGCAAATGCAGAGTGCCCAAAGGAACCGTAACATAAAAATGCAGAATGTTTTGCCTCTACAATTCTGTTGGTTAGTAAACCAAACATAAAAATGCAGAATGTTTTGCCTCTACAATTCTGCCGGTTAGTAGACCAAACCAACAACAACAAAGACCTTGTTTTCACAGGAATGGAGCAACTGATTAACAGGACTGTAACAACGACAAATAACAAATGAATCATTCACACTACAAGCAGGCAACTGTTGCCTTCCAGATCTGGTTCTCTCCAGTTCCCACCAGTCTCAGCCCACATAGCCAATGGTCAGAAGGACCACGACTGCCCACTCTAGACCAAACCTGTACTCAAAATCCCCTTAGAGATGCTTATTCAACCTGGAACTGCTGGATAGCTCAGTGGTTCAGGTATCTGGCTGAGGAGCAAGATATTGGGAGTTTTATTCCCTACTGTGCCTTCCTGAAAGGGGCTGGACCCCATGACCAATATGGTCCCTTCCAGCTCTGCAGTTCTAGATGAATAACAATAACAATAACAACAACAATAACAACAACAACAATAACAATAGCAGCAGCAGCAGCAGCAGCAGCAGCAGCAGCAGCAGCAGCAGCAGCAGCAACAACAACAACAACAACAACAACAACAACAACAACAACAACAACAACAACAACAACAATAATAATAATAATAATAATAATAATAATAATAATAATAATAATAATAATAATAATAATAATAATAATAATAATAATAATAATAATAATAATATAGGAGAAAGGAGAATATCCCACAAGCTCCCAGCAAACTGGGTCCAGAACTGAATCTGTCATGTAATTATGGAGGTCTGCTCAAAAATTAAATTAAAACTAGTCTCCATACTTTCAGAGTATTGATTTGTTCTTTGTGCACAGAAACAACTTAGTAAATCAAGATCTATGCTACAAAAGAGAACTACAGCAAGTTATTTGGACAGCATTCATACATACCTGAATTTACAAATGGTAAAGGAGGGATGGAAGACATTTTGTTTTCCATGAATTGCATCTTCCATTTTTTCTACCTTTAATTTCTACCAAAGTCTAGAAACCTGATTCAATTCAAATATTATTGTCAGTTCAGAAAATTTCTCTATGGTGGTAGCATACTTAGAATGACAAGTTTATATTCCAATTTGTATATATGTATCTAAACACAAATGAAGAGTTTTAAAGCTGATTTAATCTGGCCACACACTCTTCTTTCTTTGGTTGATGCCAATTATCTCATATATCTACAATTCCAGGGACTCCTGCTTCCCAACCTTCATTTAATTTCACTTCCTAACTTATACTCCACTTTTCTCCTAAAGAGAATCCAAGGTGGCCGATGAATTCAACCCTTGTTAAAACAAAATGGAAAATGCAAATCAAAACAGAATATAGTCAGCAAGGACAAGAAGATTAACTACCATGTAAGCTAAAGAGACGGTTAATGCAATAGTAAAAAGTAGAGGTATAGCAACCAAGTGACTACTGAGACATGGATGTAATCCTGTTCCTTTTTTACACAAGTGCAAGACAAGTAGTATAACAATCACTTACTTCCAGGCAGTAGGCATGAACACCCATAAGAATCACAGTGTGTACTCTTTAACTGGTGTTTGGAAGGGAATGAATATTAGGTCATTTTCCTCCCCATTGTATAGCTAGCTGTGCAATGGGTTTTTGACAGAAAAAAACAAAAGGTTATATTCTCACGTAGAAGTACCATTATGATACAGCATCATTACCACCACAAAAATTGAGTAAACTATTTTTCCAGTGTTACAATGGAGAGTCAGTCAATTCTCTGACACTAGACAGGGTTAAGCAGCAATCTGACATCCCAAGTAGTTGATGACCTTTCCTCTCATTTGCACACTAGCAGATCAGAAACTCCTCAGGTGGTTGCAGGCACCCCCTTGGCACCTTTGAATAATTTAAACCTAACCACAACTCCTTAGTACAATGGTGCCTCGACTTACGAACTTAATCCATCCCAGAAGATGTTCGTAAGTTGAAAAGTTCGTTAAGATGAATCAGCATTTCCCATAGGAATGCACTGAAAACCGATTAATCCATTCTGGCTGTTTTTTGTTTGTATGTAGAGTCGCCGTTTGTAAGTCAAAGCATTAGTTCCCATAGGAACTAATGCAAAACCAGTTAATCCATCCTCTACCACTAGGGGGAGATTTTTTTTAAACCTAAGATGACTTAGTTTTTAAAAGGGCAGGAAAGGAGGGAGGGAGGGAACGAACACCTTTTAAACAAAACAACTTTAAAACCAAGCACCTTTAAAACCAATTTTTACATTTTAAAATTACCAGGCAGTCCAAAGTCCATTTCCCGTTTCCCCGCGGGTTTTTTTGTTCGCAAGTGGAAGCAAAATTTTGCGAACTGAGTCGTTCGTAAGTTGAAATGTTTGTATGTAGGGGTGTTCGTAACTGTACCACTAGAGAAGGCATTAACCTGAAAAGACAATCACTCCTCCAAATCACAGCCCAGTATTTGGGGGTTGCCCATCTATTCTGTCCCAGACACAGTCTCCTTGCCCAGGTTGGCACCTTAGATTATTCAGGTGCTTAGTGAAAGGGTTTTTCTATTTTAAATTAATGTATTTTTTTTTACAGGTAGAAATTAGCTTTGTGGGATGTGTGTGTGTGTTACTGTCTGTTTGTAGTCTGCATTACTTCTTAATTACAAATGAAATAAATAATGAAGAGAGTTTGATTTAAACAAACAAACTGGATTTTTTTCACGAGGGACCACAGGTAATAGGTATGAAAGAAAAAGTATCTCCTAGAATGTGAATGATAAAGGTTAAAACAACAGTAAAATGTAAATGTAGTTCTTTTGCATTTAAAGATCAAAACATATTCTTTACAGACTCTCTGACACATACCCTCTACTAGGCTCTCAAGACAGACTTTTCTAACAAACGCCAGCACAGACTACTTCTCCTGACTGAGTCTCTGCCAGACTTCCTTCCCTTTTCAAACTCTCAGATCTAACTCTTAAACTGATTCTTAGAAACAACTCTCACACATACTAGACTCACCCTCACAACATTCTGAAGATGCTAATCAATAAGCATTCAAGCATTCAGTTGTTCATCATACTAGCACTCCACCAATACATATAACCTATAAAGGCATACAATACTATTCTCGTACAAATCCAGTACAGTTAATTATAGATTCATATATACATAGAGAGTTAAAGGACAGAATCACCACAGGCTATGCTTTCTATAGTTTTTGACTGGAACCCTCTAGCACTTGCTCAAGCAGCTTCCGCAGATCTTCTCTTTGTCAGTATCTCATTTCCTTAGGTGAAACTTTACTCATATCAATAGAAAAACTTCATTGACTGAATAGATTTTCTGGCACCAAGCTAGAGAGTTAATTTCGCATTCACACATTATGAACTGTGCACTAATGAATTGGAAATTAATAAACTATGACTGAATAAATTGCAGATTACTTGTGTTATTCAAAGTATTACAAAAATTCAAACTGCACAGCTCTCTAGAGAAGCTAATGTGAATTAAGGCTTTTTTTTTAAAAAAAAAAACAAGAAATCCCAATTTAGTTTAGAAGTTTGAAAAGCCCTTTCTGTGTCAAGTATGTCTACTTTAAAATGAATGAATGATGTCTTGAAATGCATGAAAAATGCAGACGCACTGTCATGTTGCTTCACGATGAACGACACTTTATGATAAAGGAAAGCAACCTACTGATTCTTTTCACACACCAATGAAAATGTCTCTCCAAATACTAAGAGTACCTTCCAGGATTGGAAGGGGCTCATTATAACTACTGCACAATGAGTACATTGTGGTCTAGTCTCGATTCTGATGCCTCCATTCCCTTGGGAAGTCAGTGGATTCTCTCGAGGCTAGATATATTTGCACCGGTCCACCAACATGGCCAACCCTGAGTTTGAAGGAGGGCTGGGCAAGGCATCTTCTAGTACACTGGTTCTTAACCTTGGGTTACTCAGGAGTTTTGGACTGCAACTCCCAGAAGCCTTCACCATTAACTGTGCTGGCTGGGGTTTCTGGGAGTTGCAGTTCAAAAACATCAGAGTAACAAAGGTTAAGAACCTAGGTTCTAGTAGACACTCCTCCTATGTTAATGGGCTTGGTTGTGTTTATCTGACTATACTGCCATTGTTCCCACCAGCATTGGGTGGCTGAGGCTACTTCTTCTTCCAGTTTCTTACAAAGTGACTGTAAACCAGGGCACTATGGGAAACTGAAAGTGTGGCTAGATCCACCTCTCTAGAGTTATCTTGTATATCAGGACAGATGTTTTTAAAAATGAGTATCAGCCGTCATTTCATTTTCACACAAGCCAGCAAGGTACAGAATCTTCTGTCCATGAAGCTAACTTTGAATATATTAAAATGAGACTATTAGTAACATTGCAAATTAGCTGTACTAGTCCTAGCTGCCTGAAAATAGTATTTTGTATTAAAATGCATTCCCATTAGATTTCGGTTATATTTTGTGGGTTTGTGAGCTAGAAATGTAGCAGACACCTGTCTCCCTACACCCCAGTGATATTTAACATTGCAACCCAGCAGGGATTTACTCTGAAATCCTTACAGCAACTATGAGATATCCTGGAGCAGCAGTAAAGATAAACACTGCATAGGACATTATTTTATCCTTCCACCTCTTTTTTTTCTGATTGAGAAGTATTTAATCGTCTTCCAAAAGGGGGGGGGGGAGCCCTAAAGAAAACAAAACAAAAGCAGTCAAGAGAATGTTTGGGAAATGGGGGTCCCCTACATTTCTCAAAGAGTTGGTATCAAAACTGATGGATTTGCCCATAATGACAAGAAAGGTGGCAACAAGCCACTCCTGTTAAAGACTGAGGTACAAGCTGTCCAGAGTAGAAGCAGCAGAAGAGAAGCTATCACTAGTAGCCCTAATGCAACCATTCCAGCAAAACAAAACAAAACAAATTCTGGGGAAGAAAATATTTCTGCATAACATGTCCTCATTGCCCAAAGAGGCGGTGTCAAAAATAACAGATTTCCCAACAATCTTCAAAGGCCATGAATCTACATATGATGGCATTGATGCCTGTACAGATTTAAGGAATTTTGTGCAGAATTTCATGGAATGAAATTGAGTTGGTATGGAAATCCCAGGGAAGGAGGGGAAATACAGAATATCTTAGAGAGTTATAGGACTGATAAGCATCTAGGTTTGTGTTTCCCAGCCAGGTCCTATGGAGCTGGGATTCTGTAGAACACTGTTAAGCGTTCCGAACTGTTTTTTTTTTTTAAATTGCAAAGCCACAAAAATTCAAAATATCTCTAAATACTGTGTGCATTTTTTTCTTCTTTTGGCAATGTTCAATAGTGGAATAATATCCATAGAAACAACAGTGCGTCTTTAAGTTATACTAAGGATGTGATTACACAATGGGGAAAATGCAAATAGGTCTGCCATGTGCTGCAAACAGAAACGGCACGGCTCTGAACACTGTTCTTGAAAACAGTCTCTGTATACGGTTCTAATTCTGATGCTTCTCTCTGCTTGCTGATGGTTTCCCAAAGTTCTATTTATCTAATTTCTTGAAGAAGATATTTTTCTGTATTTAAAGTGTGACTGTTAGGTACTTGATACAGTCTTGAATAGAATGTAGTTCCAATCATATTTATACTGAACATCAACTTACACTTGTCTTTATGTTTCACTATATTTTGACTGATTATTTTGATTTTTTTTAAAAAATAATACAGTTAATATGAAAAAGCAAAGAAAAAAATATTTGATTACTTCTTTAAAATTTGAGCTCATTTGAACAGTAACTCTTTACAAATTCCTTTTTGACAGTAATTTAACAGCAATTTAATTTTGCTCTCTATGATCAAATTTTCCTGGCCGATATGTGTTTTCATATAAAACATTATTTTAAGCATTCTTCCCAGTTTAAAAAAAAAAGGATGGGAAATACTGCTCTATGTTCACAACCCTACTTTGACCATATATCTATTGTTTTGTATCTGTTTTGAATACGCAGTTGACATATAACTCAGTGTATAAGGTTTGTGTGGATGCTTGCTTTTTCAAGTATATTCTCACCACACTTTTAACAGTACAATAAGTAAACTCCATGCAGTGATTTAATGTAGAACTTGAAAGTCTGAATCATTCTGAAGTCATCCAAGTATGGCATCCTGCCCTTGTGTCTTGAAAGGTGTGAAACTTTCAGCAAGTTAAAGTATGCTTATCTTAAGTTCTAATATGTTATCTAATCCTGAAGATAAAGATGATTGGGAGCAAGGAATATGTGGAAGGAATGGATGCGGCAAAATCCATTTAATCACTTGAATAAGGCTGTAAGCTCCACAGTTTGCTACACTGATCTACTTCTCTTGGCTGGTTAACATGATAGGATAAATATCTTGACTTGCCAATAGTGATGAGATTAAAAAATGGAAGTAGCCTGAGAAATATACACCCCAAGTAAGGAGATCTACTTGCTTGCAACTGCTGATTCAACTACATCCTTGCAAACAAAGCCCAGAACTTGTATTCCATGAATCATGTTGTGGTTTCAATTGATGTTCTAGTTTCATTCTTTCGAGCGAGAAAGAAAAATTTCAAACACTTTCTATTGCTTAGGTGAGACTGAGACAGTTTCTGTGCAATTTTCACATTTTAGCACTTTTTCTGAACAATTTTTATAAAGTAAAACCTTGGACTTTACATAGGAAAAAACCTTGTATTTTGTGCAGAAAACTTTATATTTTATAGACTTTTTAATGTAAAATACAAGCTTTTCATTTTGAGGGAACAAGAGCTGCTAACTTTGTTATCAAAAACAAACTAAAAATCTTGACTGATGAGTCAAGATAACCTTTTTCATCAAGGACAGGAAAAATTGTGATTTATAGCATTCGCTGGCTGAAATCCTGTTGGTGCAAGGCTGATGGCATCACTGCTGTGGGACGTATGACAGTGATTTTTCAAACATCAAAGATTCCTCCCTACAGGCTTCCCTATGGCAAAAGGGACTTCTAAGGAGCCTTGGAAGCTGGGGGGGGGGGGGGCGGGTAGGGAAGAAAATTGGAGACTTTTGTTTTTTGTGAGAAGTGATTAAAAATGAGATTACAGTTGTTTTTTAACATCACCCAAACCAGCATATGTATAGAAATTATATTTATTTCAGAATAAATGATCCACTTGCAGACATAAATGCATTTCTTACCATGCAAATTTAAACTTTTATTTTAGGAGAACTATGAAAGGGAATTAATGCAGAACTTTGGCAAGTATAAATGGAGCATACTGTGTGAAATGCAGGAAAATGGGCTGAGGCTGAATCTGGACAAGACGGAGGTTCTGAGGGTGGGTGGCCCCGTGGTTGGTGGCTTGGGTGACTCTCTCACGTTTGGGGGGGATGACCCTGGCCATGAAGAGTGGGGTCCGCAGCCTGGGCATACATCTGGACCCGACACTCACCATGGAAACACAGGTGGCATCGGTAGTCCGCACCGCCTTCTTCCACCTCTGGCGGATTGCCTGGCTGCGGTCCTATCTTGACACGGGGGCACTCACTACCTTGGTGCATGCGCTCGTAATCTCAAGATTAGACCACTGTAACGCGCTTTATGTGGTGCTGCCTTTGAGGCTGATGCGGAAACTTCAGTTGGTGCAGAATGCGGTGGCCAGACTCCTCAGTGGATGAGAAAATACAAACTTATTTCTCCAACTCTGGCTATGCTGCATTGGCTGCCCATTCCGCATCGACTTCAAAGTCTTAATGCTTACTTACAAGGCCATAAATGGTTCAGGATCTCGATATTTAGCGGAACGCCTGCTCCCACCAAGGTCTACCCGGATCACCCGTGCAAGTCAGGAGGAGAGGCTGAGGAGCCTGACGCTGAGAGAGGCCCGGAAGGAAAAGACACAAAACCGGGCCTTCTCAGCGGTGGCTCCTCGCCTTTGGAACAACCTCCCTTCAGAGATTTGTGCGGCCCCTACGCTGGGAATCTTTAAAAGCCAATTTAAAACATAGCTATACATCCAGGCCTTCCCTCCAGTCAATACCTGATTTCTTTTCTATTCCTTCTTATTTTATTCTCACTCTGTTTTATTATAACTGTATCAAAAGATTATGTAATGTTCTTGTGTTTTATTGTTTTATCCTATACTGGAAGCCGCCTAGAGTGGTCGAGTAGACTAGATAGGCGGGCTATAAATCAAATAAATAAATAAATAAATAAATAAATAAATAAATAAATAAATAAATAAATAAATAAATAAATAAATAAATCTGGGGCATGTTACTGTAAGTATTTATATGTGTAATAGCACTGGATGATGTATGACTGTTTAATGACTAATTTTTGTAATGCTGTACCTCAAAGGAAGAGAAATGCTTCACTGGAGGTGAGCCAACTGTGGTTTTGAGCTGCTAGTAACCCCCAGGAATTCAAATGCCTGACCCATGCCCAAGATATAAATATACATAGGGAAACACCTTGCGCTGACTATGGGGTATGGGGAACAACTTTTCCCTGGACCTTCATCCTCATCTGAAAAAAAAATTACAACATGGCCATTAAGGGACATGGTAAAAGGTAAAGGTTCCCTTTGACATTTAGTCCAGGAGTGTCTGACTCTAGAGAGCAGTGCTCATCCCTGTTTCCTAGCCGTAGAGCCAGCATTTGTCCATAGACAGCTTCCGTGGTCACGTGGCCAGCACAACTAGACACGGAAGGCTGTTACCTTCCCACCGTGGTGGTACCTATTTATCTACTCACATATACATGGACATGAACGGGGCTTTATTAAGTAAAACTAAAGGTTCTGAACTTTGATTGTCTTAATTATCTTCAGAAGACTTTACTCAGTCGAAACTGCATTTCTGTGAATCTGACCTCCTTTCTCTTTCACTGGAGACTGTTTTATTACATGTGTTGATGGTTATAGACTATGTAGGAATCAGCTTTGACTGCCTGGCGCTGCTGTTTCTGCTACTGCTTAATGCTGCCTTATTACACTAAGAACCAATGTTTTGAACAGTACTAACAGATGCAGAAATAAAGTTTAGTTGTTACACCTATTGGCAGAGGAAGAGGCCAATCAGAAGATAATTTGCCTAATTAGCCCCATCTACCCCCAAACTTTGAGCAAGCACTAGTGAAGGGAATGCAAAGTATTCTCTGCCTACTTCACACAAGACCATCTCCTACACAGCTACCACTTTTCTACAAGAATACCATGTGTAATCTGCATCATGATGTAGTGCGCTACATGGTCAAGGCTATCTGGGGGATGAAGGTGAGGACAACCTGTGTTAGCAGGAGGAGACCAGCACTAAGGAATAACCTGAGCCCCCAGCTGGTAGCCACCCCCCACAAGACACCATATGGGCCTCTCAGGGAGGGCTCATGCCTGTCAGGAGACAACAGTACTGTAGTGTAGATGGATGAAAAACCTAGTGGCTGTAGAGTAGTGGCCTCCAACCTTGGGCCTCCAGATGTTTTTGGACTTCATTTCCCAGAAATCCTGACCAGCAGAGGTGGTAGTGAAGGCTTCTGGGAGTTGTAGTCCAAGAACATCTGGAGGCCCAAGGTTGGAGACCACTGCCGTAGAGAACACCAGATACTCCAGGTATTAGAACAGTGAAAATGACGAAATCAGCACCAGCATTTTCAAAGCCAACCACCTGTAGTTAAGTGGAGTAAGCTGATGCAGAGAAGGTTCCCACCCAGTCCAAGGCCAATAAACCATCTGAGGCAACCCCAAAGTACTAGAAGCAACATATGCAATCATGTTACATTTTTTTCTACCTATATGAAACACAGAAATATTTTCTGGGTTTTAAGCAGATAAGGTTAAAAAAGAAGACAGATGTAAAATATATAGGCTTTTATTAAGTGACTCTGGTAAAAGCATTTCTTTAAAATCCACACATCACAAAGTTGCAGTTAAAATACAAGCATTACTCTTCTTGTAAGTAAAAAAAGGCATGATCCACACAACTATGTTGCTATTTTAAAAACCTAATGTATAAAAATAATTTAGCTAGGTCAGTTGTGGGCAAAATGAAGTTTGTTAGATTTTTTAGACTGTGACTTTCAGCATTCTTCATCATTAACTGGGCTGCTAATGGTGGGCTGGTGGGAGCTGGATTCCAGAAACATTTGGAAGGCTGTCTTTTCCCACCAGAGGGTAGTTTCCATCAAGAAATATCTCTCTATAAGCGGTAGAGATGTTGATGGCAGAACAGATTTCAGAATGGAAAGGACAGTCAGCATGAACTCTGCTCTCTCCAATATGTCCCCTAAACGTCCTCCAAAGAAATGGATCAACACCCAGGTTGTGTATCGAGGTTTAATACAGTTAGATGTTGGCTCTATACCATTTCTTGGGTCATATCGTTACCCTGATAAGAAGGCTGATTATAAATCAGTGAACATGAACTTCAGGTTTTTGCTTAAATTCAGTAGAAGAACAGGGAAGAAAATGGCTTAAGGACGAGGGATTGAAAGAATACTCACTAAATTTCTATACTTGTAGATTTTGGTAGTCTGGACATACTGAGAAACTTTGATGAAGCATTTGAAAGTCTCCACAAGATTCCTTGCCTCCAGGCAGGAGTGCCACAAAGGGCTCTTTCCCTCTCCTTGTGGCCTCTGTAGTTTTATAGAATGTTTCTACTATCTATTCCCTTTGAGAAGCAAAGCACACAAACACATAGCAAGCACAAAACGACTAGCTAATTGTTGAGAAAGAGAGAAACAACCCACCTAGTGCTCCAAGTTTTTAAATGCAGCAGCGGCAGCCCTACTTATTAGCAATTCATACCATTTTGACACCTAAGCAAACTGCAAAATTAGGTACAAAGCGGCAATTTTGCAAGAGACAACCACAGAACACTTTTCTTCTGTGCAAAACATAGTTCTTGCCAATAGGAGGACTCTGTTGAGAATGTCAGGAAAGTCAATACCCTCCTCAATAACAAAGAGAATAATGTTGTTTTTCCTCATCCCTGTGTGTGAAGACAAGGCAAGCAATATTTTACATCCCTACTCAGGCTGAACTAGCTTGCCTGAAGGGACACATGGAATTACCAACTCCTGTTTCCACCATAAGAGAAAAGTGTGAATGAGACTTTTGCAGGACGGAATCAGCAATGAAATGTGTACCTAACCTCTCCTCTGACTGATGATTCCCTCTTGCTAATGCCCACTGAGTGCTACTTTGTTCAAATTGATCCCACAGTTCAGACTTGAAACTGAAAGAAGCTCAGCTGAAGGAGAAAATTAACAGGGAGGGTTATGCAGGCACAGGAAGGGTTAAACATCACCTTTCACAGTGAACTTTTCTGTGAAGATTCCTCTGGCCCTGTTTTTGCATTAACCAACAGACTCTTCTTCTGTCTTAAAACTGTGAAATTAAATTGCTTTAAAATTAAAAAGGATTATGATCGTTTCCTTATTAATGCCCTGTATCTCAATCTATCTGTGTTCATTGCTATTACAGTAGTGCCGGTTAAAATTATTTGGTTATTTGGGATTCAAAAACCTACTTCACGGAGAAGCCATCCTTACATTATATAGTTTGCAGCAATCCTCTTTCTCCATTCTGCCTACATATTTTAACTTATTTTTTTCCATGTGTTCCTATGTTCCTTTTCCACACAGTGGTAAATCTTGTTGATGGGGGGGAAGGACAGGAAACTCTCTGAAACTCTGAATAGAGGACCACCCAAACTGATACATTCTATGAATTTTGGCAGGAGAGTTTATGGGAAGTAAAATATCGCATTAACCATGGCATTGTTCACAGAACCTCTAGTCAGAGAGGAAGAATTCAGATTCTCACTGGTTAGTTTGAAAAACAATAGATGTGCAGATCCACAGTCTGTCCATTTGATGTGAGCTTAACAGTTAGTTCATTGAGTGGCTGCCAGTTCTTTTACTCTCCACTTCTGAAAGCAACAAAGCAGCATGTGGAGGGTAAAAGAATGGAATTCACTGAACTTCAAACATTTTTAGAAAGCTATGTCTAGAAAAGAGTCTATTTAGCAGCTCCTCTAAAACACAGCTTCTCCCATCTTGCTTCCAGAATAACAGTTCAGCCTGGGAATTTTGCTTATCCTGGGGATGGAGGTCGATAGGTGGGGAAACTGGCACTCATTTTATGGCCCCCTAAGGAAACAACTACTATGGACATTTTGATTCAGCTAGAAAAGAATGTGGAAAGTATGACAGTTCTGACTCCTGTCCTCTGAAGATGCCGGCCACAGAGACTGACAAAATGTTAGGAAGAAAGACCTTAAGAACACTGCCAAACAGCCCAGAAAACCCACAACAACCATCAGATCCCAGCCGTGAAAGCCTTCGAGAATACAAAGTATGGCTTCTTAAAATATAGTACAGTAAAGCAATTCTGATGTAGCAATTATTTACTTTCAAAACATATTTTTCAGACCATCTGAAAAACACTTTTGCAGGCATTTCACAAAATATGGACATGAAATAACAATCGAACGGAAATAATAAATAAAAAGATTAGCAACTGTTAACAACCAGGCAAGATAAAATATAGGCCCAGCACCAACTGAAAGTGCACTGAAACGCTTAAATTTTGAAGGGGAGTCATGAGGACAGCCATGTGTCCCTTCGATCTGAGACACATTAAAGAAGAATGAGACCACCAAACAAACAGAACACATGTTTTTTAAATTCTAAATGAGAAAAAGAGTCTTGTGCCAATAAAATTTTCAAACTGACCTGATGGGCACACGAACACGCCCTCCATAGCCAATCTTCAAAGTCTGTGTACTTGGTTTCTGAACACCTCCCAACAATAGGTCTCTGTGTCTCAGCATCCAGACTAGCAGGTTTCCCCAACCAAGTTCCTTCTTAATTGAACATAATAATCATTCTGAGCTAAACTAAAGGGCTATCTAACAC